>NC_141554.1:160025001-160333126 GCF_021556685.1 Rattus norvegicus | reverse complement strand
TGGGCTCGCATAATTTTTAAATACAAAAATTAAACACAATCCCTTGTAACATATATCACACAGATAACTGTCATGAATACTTAGTTATATGTTGAAATATTTACAACTTGGAATCGTGTAAAATCATGCTTTTGGATGGTGCTTTTTCCACTTACATATTGTACCTTAGACATCTTTTGGTAGCAATTGCGTTCTTTAATTCTCCCATAATTATACCATAGCTTAATTCCTACTTTATAGGCACCCTTGCATTTTTATACAAATGATTCTGTGAGATAAATTCATAGAGATAGAATTGCTGAACCTGAGGGTATGAATGTTTTTTTATTTTCTTCCAGTTCTGTTATACCAGTTTATGGCAGCATTGGGAGTGCTTCATGGCACAGATTTAACACAAAGATACATTGTTGTGTAGTCTCAACAAACTGAACAGTACCCAGACAATGATATCTTGCTTGTCTCACATTGAGGTGTGTTAAGAACCTTCTGGTAGATTATTTGTTGTTGTTTTGAGGCAGGGCCTCATCTTGTAGCCTTGGCTAGCTACTAAGTTGTGACCTTCATACCTCAGTCTCTCAAAGGCCTGTTTATGGGTATGTACCACTATTCTCAACTCCCCCCCCCCCCCCCCGAGCTGGGGACCGAACCCAGGGCCTTGCACTTGCTAGGCAAGCGCTCTACCACTGAGCTAAATCCCCAACCCCTATCCTCAACTCTTAAGGTAGATTTTTATGTATTGATTTTTTAAAAAATATGTTCCTTTGTTCTTGTTGTCAGTGGGAATTAGTGTTTCATTGTGTAGCCTTAACTGCTATGGAACTCCCTACATAGATCAGGTTGGCTTCAAACTCAGAGATTTGCCTGCCTCAACCTCCCAAGTACTGGGATTAAAGGTGTTTGCCACCAAGCCTCTAGAACACTTTCTTGAGGTAAGGGATTGGGGAGATTAGTAGATATACTAAGGTTCCATTTCTGCATTACAGATCAAAGATTCTGAGGACATGTATTATTAAGCCAGACCATTATGCATCTGACAGTGGCTCTTGTGGGAGCAGAGGTTGCTTACTCACAGTAGACTATCTGCTATATGCCTTGTGGTAAACTCTAGAGGATATAAAGGAGAATTCTTTTGCTCTCAATTCGTAGTCTGCTGTGAAAAAGATGGACAGGAAACACAGATTGAAGATAATTTCAGTGACAAATATATGTTACAAAGCAGACAACAAAGTGCCATGTGACAATTGACTTTAAATCTGATAGCTCTGTATTTACATGTATAGATACCCAGCAGTAGGTGACTATATTAAGAGTTTTTTTTTTACAGTTTTGTTGTTTGAATTTTTGATGAGCATGAATTCATCTTTAAAAACTTTAATTACAGTTTATCAGGGATGGGGAACACATGCATGCCACAGTGTACATGCAGAGGTCAGAAGACAAGTAGTAAAAGAGTTGGTTCCGTCTTTCTACCTTATGGGTCCTGGAGATTAAACTCAGGTGGTCAGGCTGGATGGCAAGTACTTTCACTCACAGAGCCATAACCTTAGCTCATGAAGTTCTTTTTTAATAAAGTAAAACATAATAATGCACATTGTAGCCCATGCCTCCTGAACAGTTCTTGTGAGCATTCTACCAGCAGGACCTCTGACTTATCAGTTGAGTGCCTGGCACTTCAACTTGAGAGAAAACAACAAACTGAGGTTGGAAGCATCATATGAAAGGGAATCTGTCTCCATTACTTCAACCTTGAAGAGCATCTTGAAGTGTAGTGCACACACATAATCTAACTAGAGTAAGGTGGGGCTTGATGTGTAAACAGTTAAGAGGAGAATGTTCTGGCAACTTTTGATAAAGCCTCCCATAAAGGATATGTGTAGAATTAGTACTAATGAAGAAGATGGATTTGAAGGATGAGTCTGGCTTATCTTCCTACCTGTTTTCCTAATCAAAGTAATATCCAAGTGCCCATCTCTGTTCTACCGTAGATGCTGTACGTGAGATCCGGAAATATGATGATGTAACAGAAAAGGTGAACCTCCAGAACAATCCAGGTGCCATGGAGCACTTCCACATGAAGCTTTTCCGTGCTCAGAGGAATCTCTATATTGCTGGCTTTTCCTTGCTGCTGTCCTTGTGAGTAGAGAGGGACCAGGAGCTTGAGGAAGCCTTGAGCTTGTAGGGATATATAGAGATGTGTTTGTTCTGCTCTTGTGGCTTTAACTCCTCTATGTATCCTAGGCCCAAAGACCCAGCTTGTGTTTGATAAACTATACAGTTGCCCCCTGACTTCCAGAGGCAGCAAGGAAATGGGTGAGGTGGGGGTGGGGGGTGGGGTAAGGGGTAGAACAAATTCCAGAAGACATTACTAGTTCGTGTGTGTGTGTGTGTGTGTGTGTGTGTGTGTGTGTGCGCGCGCGCGCGTCTGTCTGTCTGTCTGTCTGTCTGTCTGTCTCAATTGTATCATTGGCTGCCCTGGAACTCATTATGTAAATCAGGCTGGCCTTAGACTCATTAAGATTCACCTACCTCTGCCTCTCAAGTGATGAAATTAAAGCTGTGTACTCTCATGGTGGAAAACTCCATCTTACCACATTTTGGTGTAGGTTAAATTTATTACTATCTTGTGTTCCATTTGTTTATAGATTAAAGTGGCAAAGCTTTCCCTCTGGGAATGGATCTTTGGACCCCATCTTATAAGGGACTAATTGGGTTGGGGCCTTTTGTATTTGGGGTACTGAGGTGGGTAAAGTGGGCAGAAGTAGCATGAATGGATTAAAACTGACCTAGTCCCCAGGGCCTTCTCTTGTGTAAATTTGTATTTAAGAGCATGTTGTGACCTGTGGCGCCTTGAGCATTTCTCAGCATTTCTTCCAAGGCTATAAGGGTGGCTAATTGGATAAGAACAAATGAGTAGAAAATGCCTATTAGAGTCAAAGCCCTGTTTTCTGCTTCCATTTTCATCCAAGGGCCTAGCAGAGAAATAGGCAGACATGCTCAGGCTCTGTGACAGTATTAAGAAGGTATCAGTAATAGGCTGGGAATATAGACCAGTACTTGCTGTTGTATGCAAGACCTTGGGTTTGTTCCTTAGAACAACAGAACAAAACAAACCTAAAATGTTGTTTGTTCTGTAGTTCAGGACCAATTATCTTAGTCCATTTGTTCATGTCAAGGCTTGGACAGGCTTGGTGTCTAGTGAGGGTTGTTTTCTGCTTCTGAAATGGTACCTTGATACTGCATTATTCTGGAGGGGAAGAACACTGTTCTTACATGGTAACAGCATAAAAAGCCTGTGCTAGTTTCCTGTGGACCTTTATAAGATACTAATTCATTTATGAGGACAGAACCCCTCAAAGCTTAATGATTTCCCAGTAGGCTCTACCTCTTATTATCACCACAAAGGAGATTTAGCTCAACACATGAATTTTAGAGACTATTCAGACAATGATACCCTGAATGTATGGATTCTCATGTTAGGTTCAAATATTATAATTTCCACCTGGCTTTGGGTCAAAAGACTCAAGATTTACTGTTTAAGGGAATTTTTACCCTCTTAATCATCTGACATGTTATGCTTCACTATGCATTAGTATGAATACCTGTCCAGATTTTAGCTTTCCATAAAACAGTGAGGTCAGAGAATCTTGGATTTTCTGGATCCTGTTTGAGAGGAAAATGTGGAGGCAATTAAGGGTGTGTGCGTGTCCACTTACTTTTGTATTTCCTTAGTGTATTACTGTGTGTATTACTGAGTCATCACTGTATGTCTGTACAACTTAGAGCTCCACAAATGCAAACTACATTATGCTTTGGTACTACCTTCACTTTCAACTCTAAGATATTTTAAAGATTATATCTATACATTCCTTATGTTTATTTCCATGTAAGTGTTAAATATTTTTGTGGTACCAGGACTTGAACCCAAGGCCCCTTGCATGCTAGGCATGCATTGTACTACTGAGCTATATCCTTTGCTTTACAGAACATCTTTCTTTTTAGATTTACTTATTTTATGTATATGAATGTTTAGCCTGCATGCATGTATGTGCACTACATGTATGCCTCTGGTTAGGTCCTCTAATACTGGGGTTATGGATGGTTGCGAGACACTATATAGGTGCTGGGAATTATATCCATGTCCTCTGTAAGAGCAGGTACTCCTAGCCACCAAACCACATCTCTAGACCTTTTTGCTTTTGAAATGGGGTTTCACCAAGTTGCCTGGGCTGGTTTTCAGATTTACCATTTCTCTGTTTCAGCTTTCTGAGTAGCTGAGAGGTGATCAGCCTGCTTGGCTTAAAGCAGTATGTTTGATCACCTTAAAGCTTAGCATCTTCAAATTTAGGAGAGTCAGGAACTGAGAATGTTGGGAGAGGTTGACACATACCCTAAATACGTAGTTTTTTAAAAAAATATGGTGGGTATGGGGCTAGTGGGTATATGTAGCTCAGTGACAGAGTGCCTTGTATGCACAAGTCCGTAGGTGACATCTCTAATGTACACACACAGAGTATGGAGACTGAAAACCTGCTGTTAATTCTTCATGAAAAGAACTGGGCAGAAAGCAGACTTTACATGGCTATGTTAAGTAAAGAGTTGGAGGACAGAATGAAACCTTATAAGGCTCTATCAAAATGCCAAGCTTCTCTAAACAATTTAACTTCATTTAGGCATGATGAAATTATATCCAGAAACTATAAGATCAGTTAGTGATGGAATTGCTGCTGATGCTTGAGGAGCTGCAGAATGGGATAAATGTTGGAAGGCAACAAACATGTTTACTTCCCAGTTGCCAAGTAGAGAGGGTGGATGGGAAATAACTAGAATGGGAAGATTTGAGTTCAATCTGAAGTCATATTCTAGAAAGGTTTGTATGCTTTTGAGAAAGAAGGGAACTGAATTACCGAAGACTTCTTTAAGTTATATTTCTCCCTTCTAGAGATCAAACATAAATTTCTCAGCAGTGTTCACAGGCTAAATGTTCTCATGGATCCAATGCTAAAGTGTGGTCAAGGTGCTGGCCTAACCAGTGTACTTAAGTATACTCCTAATTGACATCCATGCTACTATGCAGATCAGTGCCATTCAGGTAGAGGCCATATGAGGCTTTCTGTCTACCCTTGGCATATTCTGTGCAGATAAGGGGATGATGTGCAGATGTGGCAAGAAGATACTAACAGAAATAGCAAGTAGATGATGATCTTTCAGAATCCCAACTCTCTAGATGGCCCCACTGATTGGGTGGCTAGAATGTGAGACTTGAATTTTTAATGGGAAAACATTTATAAATGTGCATGTAGGATTCATCAGGGACAAGGAAGATTGAGTTAAATAGAACACAAAAACTTGGGGGGAGTGGGGCGTGTTACAGCTTAGTGGAATTAGTGGCAAAAAGCTTGTAGGCGAGGAAGGAACCTGTAGGTTAGTCTGTCCTCAGTATTAAAAACAAAGAAACCACCACTAACAACAAAACAAACAAACAAAACAGAAAAAAAGTGCTCAGCAGTTAAAAACACTCATTTTTGCAGAGGATGGAAGAGGTTCGATTCCCAACACCCACATACCAGTTCCAGACAATCTGACAGCCTCATTTTTTTCTACCTCCAAGACAGAGTCTCACTATGTAGCTCTGGCCCATCCTGGAATTCCTTGTATAGACCAAACAGGCTATGCAAGACTCTGAACTCACAGGGATCAGCCTGCCTCTGCCTCCCAAGTGCTAAGAATAAAGGCATGCATGCACCACCAAGATTGACTATATTTATTCATTTACTTACTTACTTTGTATGAGTGTCTTCTCTTTATGTGTCTTTCTGTGCTATATGCATGCCTGTTTATAGATTGTTGCAAGCTATCATGTGGATGCTGAGAATTAGATCCAAGTTCTCTGGAAAAACAGACACTATTCTTAAAACTACTGAGCTATCTCTCCAGCCTGATACTCTCTTTCACCTCTGTGGGCACTAGGTATGCATATGGTGCATATACATATCAACGGAAATAAATAAACTAAGTACACTTTAAGAAATTAATGAAAGAAAGGTACACAAAACTAAAACTCAGTGTGTCTTTATGGGCATGAATGAACGTATAGCTTGCAGTATAGGCCATTGCTTTGGGTGAGGTGGCAAGAGGGGCTGAGAAGTGAGTGTGAAGTGTTGTTGTAAAAATATAAAAATAAAAAAAGTATGGCTGTCCCCGCCCCCTAGGTCCGCACCGTGGTGTCCCAAGATATCTGCTAGATATCTGGGCAGAAACACATCCCATCCACACACTTTCCTACACTCAAAGCCTCACATAAAAGAACACACAACACAATAATCTTAGACCCAGTTGATAAGATATAATTTCCCACTTAAACATACAAAGCCTGGTACCATCCATCCCTTAGGAACATTGATAACAACCTGTAAATACACAGAGCAGAATCTTAACATCACCTGCCATGGTTTCTCACCCTCTCTCTTCCTCCTGTCTCTCCTTTCTCTCTTCTAGTCTCCTCCTCTTCCTTCAAACTTCTCTCCCGCCCATCCTTCCTTCTCCTCCAATGACAGGCCTCCTTCTATCCTGTACCTGCCCCTCACCTGTACTTTATAAATTCAATGGGGAGGTTCTGGTGAGGTCACCTGATTCCTGAGTATGTGACTAGGCAGCTGTCCTTGGGGCAGTGGAATTAGCATCAAAATACAGATAATTTCAGGGCAAACCACAACATTTCCCCCCTTTTGTCCAGATAAAAAGCCTTTTCACTTATATATAAATTGAGTACAATTATTACCATTCTACAATTTATAAAGCATATGATATTCTCAACACCCAGTCCATCACTATATCTGTTAAACAGAACATTTAGTTATCCATTCCAGCTTAAGAAAGGCTTACAATCTGTATTATATCTTGGCTAGCTTGTATACTATCTGATAACTGTCCAATAAAATAGGTATATTTAGAGTTAAACAGCCTGATAGGCTATGAGACTATAATGTCTTCAACCCCGTCAGAAATCTGGGAATGACCAAATATCTATATACATAGGAAGCCTAACACGGCTTCCAGAACTGACAGGTTGTAGAGACAAAACTCCCCTAGCACAGTCCCCTGTTAGCAAGCAACATGTGAGCACAAGTCTTCAGCCTTCTGGCCCAAAATCAACTGACAGACTCTTGAAATGCAGATTTTGAAGGACTGATCACCCTGTCTTGGCAGAGTTTATCAGTCAACTACTCTGCATAATTTGTCCTTTTCTGGACAGTATTAGTCTGCAGATGAAACAGGCAGTTTTGTCCAGTGGCTGCCTAGCCACAAAGTACTGCCTCACCTGGAGGTAGAGATGTTCAAATTCTTCATTAAATCCACCAAAGGGGAACTGTTAGGAGCAGATATGTCTCAACAAAAGATAAATAACCTTAAATCTCAAATTTTGTGGGTTTCTGACGTTTTTGAAAACCATCTATCTAAGACAATCTGGACTGTTTGTCTTTATATTTACTATTGTCTTGAAAGTACTCTCACAAAGTCAGAGCTGTGAATTTGCTATTTGGCCCTTAACTCACATGTGTAATCAACTCAGAAGTTTGTAATGACATCAATAGAAGGACTGGCTCTAAACCTTGTACTTTTAAACTTTTAACAAATAAATTCTATACCAAAGCAAAGATATGATTTTAGCTTTGTTAACAAATGAGATTATGACTGTATAACTCAATCTACCTAATTCCTCCCTGTTAAATTACAACCATTTCTAAATTCCTCATAAAAACAATTTTAGAATAACCACTTTCAGCCCCCCAAAGTCCAGGGAATTGGGGCGACGACTCCTCCATAACTTCTTCAAGCTGTACATGGGTGTTGAGATATCCTTGGGGTTAGGGAGTAGGAAGAATGAAGCAAATGCTGTAGCCAATGTGTCCTGACTGGACCCAGCTGAAAGTCCTTGAGACCAGGAATCCAAGTAGGCACACTCTGTAAAATACAATTCTCAAGACAAAAGTTTAGATTGTTTGATTGTTTGATTCTCCTGAATAAAATTTTCAGGCGGTCTACCTCTATCGAATCTGATCAGTATGACTCTGTGAGGTTTCCAGAGCGTAATCACACTTTTTAAAAACACAAAGACAAAATCTTTCTCCCAAAATACTGTGTTCCTTAGTCTGAAACCAGAAAAGCTTGTATCTTGCACTCTCTCCCAGAGTAATAATATAACCATAAAACTCAAAGTCACACCCATTATGAAGAGAAAACAATTTTTTTAAAAAAGGAAGCAAGCTAAACAATGAGCCTGATAGGCTTTTGTACTCTATGATAGCAGGAAATGAACCCAAAATTCCCGTGGAGCCCATGTTAAGAACTTTGAGCTTCCTGTTGTGGTAAATATCAAAAGTAACCACAAACCCTCGCTAGCCGGCATCAACGAGTCATATGGCCTTTAGCAGGGTAACTCATGAGACAAACCAAATACTTTCTATCAATTCCAATATCAATAAGCAACATATTAAACCAGGACTTTAGCCCAAAATATCTCAAATCTGTTAAGCTCTCTACCTGGAGCCACAATTTTTATTTAACCTTAATAACTTCTATGATATATGCCTGCATTCACTCTCCCTGGTGTTACAGACATTTATAACAACTCTCTACTTGGAGGTAGTGACTAATTTTTCCCTGTCTAAGTTCTGAACCGTGGATGAAAATCCCTACCTGATTCAGGTAATCTCTTTACTCTCTTCTTTCTAAAAACAAACGCAATCACCTTTTAATAATATCTGTAATTAAGAAGTAGCTGTCTAACTAGGATTTCAACCCAAAATTCCCGTGGAGACCACGTTAAAAAGAATGTGAGTATCCTGAAAGACTTTCTAAACAACTTTCTTTAAAAGCAGCTTTTACGGCTGGGGATTTAGCTCAGCGGTAGAGCGCTTACCTAGGAAGCGCAAGGCCCTGGGTTCGGTCCCCAGCTCCGAAAAAAAGAACCAAAAAAAAAAAAAAAAGCAGCTTTTAATCTCTAACTCTCTGAGTTGCCATTACTTATGGCTGGGGACCTACAGCCTGCCAGCCCAGGTGGCTTCCCCTTTCTTTGTTTGAATTCTTGCGATATCACATGACTTAACATGGCGCTGGAGGCCTCCTCTTACTTAGAAAATAAAAACTTTCTCTCAACTCTTAGGATTACTAGTGGATTCTTGCCCATCATTGGTTGGCCAGATGGGATGTGTTTCCGCCCAGATATCTAGCAGATATCTTGGGACACCGCGGTGCGGACCTATCGGGGGAAAAAGACATCATACTTTTTTTATTTTTTTATTTTTACAACAACAGTGAAGGAATACCTTACTATAAACTTTATAAACACTGCACAGGTAGGCTGCTTTTAAATTTAATTTTTTGACTTATAATAACACAGTATAAATACAACCCATGGTATAGTTGTACAAAATTTAATTTATTTCTTTCTTTCTTTCCTTCCTTCCTTCCTTCCTTCCTTCCTTCCTTCTTTCACATTTTAAACTTTTTGTTAAAACCAAGATACAAACAGAATCAGCCCAAGGCTGTGTAAGGTCAGAATCATCAGAATTGCCATTTTCTTTTTTTTTTTTTTCCGGAGCTGGGGACCGAACCCAGGGCCTTGTGATTGCTAGGCAAGCACTCTACCACTGAGCTAAATTCCCAACTGGAATTGCCATTTTCTAACCCCTACATTTTACCTCGTTACAAGATTTTCAGGGGCTGTAGCACACATGGAGTTGTTATCTCCTGTGATTACAGTATCATTTCAGGTATCTTTAAGCTTCTTTTTTTTTAAAGATTTATTCATTTATTATATATAAGTACACTGTAGCTGTCTTCAGACACACCAGAAGAGGGCATCGGATCTCTTTACAGATGGTTGTGAGCCACCATGTGGTTGCTGGGAATTGAACTCAGGACCCCCGGAAGAGCAGTCGGTGCTCTTAACCACTGACCCATCTCTCCAGCCCTTTAAGCTTCTTCTTAAGGAAAGACTATTGTTGATAAATGTGCCCATTGTGATTTATCTTTTGTGTATTTTCATCATATACTTGCTTGTAAGCAAAATATACATTGAGTATTTCTCCCTCTTAGTGGAAAGCTTTGGAGGTTGAGATCTGTGTTTTCAATTTTTTTTTCAGTGCTGGGGATTGAACCCAGAGCCTCTTACACACTGGGTATTTACCCTGTCACTAATCCATAGCCTCCAGCTCTATATTTTTTTGTTTTTTGATCATTTGTTTTTTTGTTTTTTCTTTTTTTCTTTTTTTTCTTTTTTTCAGAGCTGGGCCCGAACCCAGGGCCTTGCGCAAGCGCTCTACCACTGAGCTAAATCCCCAACCCCATTTGTTTGTTTTTAAGTAGCTTTTTGAGATCTGTAAAAACTTCTGCTAAACCCTTCACTGTGAATTCTGCAGTTCTAATGTACAGTCTCCTTTTCTGTTTCATCTGTGTATTTACTATAGGTAAAAGTTAAATTATAATTTCAGCAGAGCCTTGTCATATGGTATATTGTTCTGTTAGTACATGAATGTGTAGTAAAACTTGACTTTTGGGCACACAGTTCTGTTTTCCCCTCTTTTGCTGAGGGTGAAACCCAAGGACTTGTGTATTCTACAAAAGTGATCAAACAGTAGGACTATCTTTAAGTTGACAAATGTAGTTTTTTCTAATCTAAATGGGTAGCTTCAGATAAAAGTAGATTTTTTATCATCCAATATTCCCATAGTAATACTTGGGGTGGAATACTAGAGTTCTATTAGGGCACAACATGCAATCTGTTCCTACAGTCCTAATTCTATATCTGGTGATAACTGCTGTTTATTTCTTTTCCTTTGACAAGCATATAAGGCAAGACAAATGGCTGATTTAACATCTTGCTCAGATTACTTAAGCAGCCTTTGTGAGCTGTGCCAGCTGCCTTGTTGTGCCTGTAACACCCTCCTGTGGCTCTATCTAGTCACAAGGGGGTGTCTTGTGCCACATCTTGTAAAAAGACGCAGCAGTCCCAAGGATTGGTGTAGGTTCATCAGTTGCTCAGATCTATGTTTCTGGAATTTTGCTAGAAATACATACACATCAATGGTCTAAAGGTCAGATTCTGTGATAGTGGTTGTAACCCTCAGGAACTTTGATCCTTTCTTTTTCAAGTATGAGGACCTGAGTTCAGATCATTATGTAAAGAGCTAAGCATGTCAGTTAAGTGGGCTTAACTAAATTGCTGTGAGCCAGCAGAGACAGGAGGCTCACTGGGGCTTGCTGACTGCTAACCTAGCTCCAAGTTCATTGAAAGACTTTGTCTCAAGGGGAGACATGATAGTGTGATAGGGCAGGACATTACATGTCCTTCCTTGGCCTTTACTGGTGTGCATGGACACAATTTTATACATACACATGCGGGGAGGGGGACAGAGGTGGGGGGGGGGAGAGAGAGAGAGAGAGAGAGAGAGAGAGAGAGAGAGAGAGAGAGAGAGAGAATGAGAATGAGAATATTTGAATATTGAAGGGAAGACATTCAGAAGTTTCAGGCTGTGGATATGTTTAGAGTTAAGAGCCTAGCATATGCAAGGCTCTTGACATCATTTTATAAAAAGAAGCACAATGGCTAGAGAAATGTCTACCTCCCTTGTAGTCTTATTCTTAGAAATAGCTACAGGTAATATTAGGGATGTTTCTGAACTGTGAATTAATTGTTTACGTATTTGAGCTAGAGTAGCTTCAGACTGCCAGTAGTCTTCCTGCTTTCTTTTAGAAGTAAGTTCTTGAATCTGCCAACAAACACTGTTGGTTGGCCCTAATAGTAAAATAATAGGCTAATAGCTTTTATACCTTTGTTTTTGGTCTACATGTCCTCTTGTATATAAGCCCCTCCAAACTTAGGTACCTTTTTCTTTTTTTAAAGAGATAAGATTTTACTATGTAGCCCTGGCTGATCTGAAACTATATAGGCCAGACTGTAAACTCAGATTAACCTGCTTCTGCCTCTTCAGTTCTGGGCCAAAAACTGGGATTATATAGCTGTATACCATCATGTGTGTATTTCTTTGTATATGATGAATATATGTTCATGTGCATGTGTGTGTGTAACTATGAAGGCTAGAGGTTAATGGTAGTATCAGTATCTTCCTCTGTTCTCCTTTTTGGGGTGGGGGTGGGGGGGGCGAGATTGAGTCTCTTCACTGAATCTGGACCTCACTGTTTTAGATAGTCTGGCTGACCAGAGAATTTTAGGGTTCTGCCTTTATCCTTCTTCCACCAACCCTGCACTGGGGTTATAGCTATGTGCCACCACCCCTGGTCTTTACATAAGTACTGGAGATCTGAACATATGTCCTCATTTATTGCAAATACTTTTTAAACATTGAGGCATTTCACAAACTCCTCTTATATATTTTTCTTCCTTGTTGTGACCAAACTTTATTAAAATCTTAAGGAGAGCGTCTTATATATTTTTAATGAATGGTAGTTATGTATGTGGATTCATGTGGACTATCAAGAGTAATATCTCTTTATTGTTTCAAATCTTACTGTGTTATGAAAACTTTTTGTGGAGCTTTTAGTAAACTATGGAGCATTACTGTATGTAGGACATTGCAGGGTTACTTCACAGAAAGACAAATAATATAGAATGGGAGATAACATACTGAAAAATACCCTTAGTGTACCATGTTTGAGTTAGAGCAGAGAGATGTTTATGTTCTATGGAAGCATATCTGGACAGCAGACACTTCCTGTTGTTTTGGGCTGTCTACTTGTATGGGTAGTAGAACAGGAATTAGGAAGGAGGTCAGGGGGCTTGTGTTCCCATACCCATGTTTCTCTCTTAGAAGCTGTGTGACTAAATAACTAGCCTTCCTCTCTCACCACCCCCACGCAGGGCTTCTCATTTGTTAAACAAGGGCTTATCTAGGATATTTCTCAGCTGCAGGACTGTGTGTATGGTGTATGTGTGGGTTTTTTTGCGGGGGTTCTAGCTGAAACCAGGAGGGACTTTAACAATCCTGTATATTAGGTGGGCCTTTGTAAATAGAGGGCACTCAGGAATGACTGCCATACCTAGAGCCCATGTCTGACTTGGCTCAGATACTGTATTCCTTGTAGTGAATATTCCTTGAAGCTATTAGGACTGGATGAATGAGTTTAGCTCACATTCAGCCACAGATCATAGAGGAATGCTCTTTTTTCCTGTTGTTTTTGTTGTTGTTGTTGTTTGTTTTTTGTTTTGGTAGGCAGGTGTTGGTAGAGTTGTGAGCTAAGCTCCACTTCCATGTTTGTGTTAGTCTTGTAAGATTTGTGTTGGGGTTGGGGATTTAGCTCAGTGGTAGAGCGTTTGCCTAGCAAGTGCAAGGCCCTGGGTTCGGTCCCCAGCTCCAAAAAAACAGAAAAGAAAAAAAAAAGATTTGTGTTTAGTGACTGTAATATCTTACCACCTTTCATATATCTGAAGATCAGAAATTAATATGGTAGTGTATTATTAGAGAATCAGAAACCCTTATTTTGTAGTGATAGAAATTGAACCCAGGGTCCTTTTCATATGAAATAAAATCTTAACTGCACGTAGCCTTTGTTTTACCCAAATAAGGCTTTAAATCAACAAAAATAGGAAAATAAGTTCTCTAAAATGTTACATCCACTGTGTGAGTGTGCAGAGAGAGAGAGAGAGAGAGAGAGAGAGAGAGAGAGAGAGAGAAAATGAATATGTGCACGCATTTGTGTCTGTGTCTGTGTCTGTGTCTGTGTGTTTGTAAATGTGTATGTCTATGTGTAAGGGATGTGTAAGCCAGAGAAAGGAGATCAGGTATCTGGCCTTGTCACTTTTCATATTATTTTCTCTTGAGATAGGTTCTCTAACTGAGCCTGAAACTAGGCTGGCATTCAATGTTAGTGGCAAGCAAGCCCTTGAAGTCCTCCTGTCTGTCCTCCAGAGTAAGTCCTAGGATTACAGGTGCATGTAGCCATGGCCTGTTTTAAACTTGGGAGCTAGCATCTGAATTGAAGTCCTCATGCTTACATAGCAAGTGCTCTTAACCCACTGAGCCACCACTCTAACCCTGTTTATTACTCATTAAGCATTCTATAGACAAAGTACATAAATAAAGCTTTATACTTGTGCAAGTAAGAAATTGACATTCAAAAGCATATTTGACTCCCAGAGCTTGTCACCCACCGCAATTGTTGAGGTTTCACATTTTGAATAGTTTGACCACATACATGGTGTCTTAGTTAGGGTTTTATTGCTGTGAACAGACACCATGACCAAGGCAACTCTTATAAGGACAACATTTATTTTGAGGCTTAATACAGGTTTAAACATTCAGTCCATTATCATCAAGGTGGGAGCATGGCAGCATCTAGGCAGGCATGGTGCAGGAGGAATTCTAACATCTTCATCTGAAGGCTGCTATGAGACTATTGACTCCCAAGCAGCTAGAATGAGGGTCTTAAAGCTCACAACCACAGTGCCATGGCTTACTGGTAGCAAGATTGCCTCTTATACACAAGACTCTTGGTTTTGAGAGCAAAACCCCAGGTTTATTTATTTTTTGGATATTTTTGAGACAGGGTTTCTCTGTGTAGCCCTGGCTGTCCTAGAACTACCTCTATAGATCAGTCTGGCCACAAACTCAGAGATCCTGGAGCCTCTGTCTCTCAAGTGCTGGGATTAAAGGTGTGGGCTACCACCTTTCAGCTACTAACTTGAATTTTCATGCTAGTTTTTTGTGAATGCTGCTCTATCTCTCCAGCATTGTGTGTCTAACAATTTTAACTGGTGAACATATAAAGCCTTTTAGCCCTATTTTTTAATATAAACAGTCTCTTTTTTAGTATAAAATGTCTCTTGGTTGTTATTTTTCCTATGCCTTAGCTAATCTGACCTTGTTTGGGCTTCCTGGTCCTTTTTGTGATATCTGTGTTTCCCCTGCTCTCTTTTGTTTTTGCTTAATGGGCAGAGCACAGAATTACATAGTTGCCATATCACTATCTTAAGTAGTGTTAACAAACTTTCATATTCTTCCTTGGTAGCCTCTAGAACTCTCCTTTTCAAATTTGAAACTGTACCCATGACATAGCCCGTGGGTAACTCTTCTCTAAGCCTCTCTTCCTGTACCCTTAGGACCACTACGGCAGAAGAGTCACTGTTACCCTTTGTGTCCACTGACAGAAGCCTCTTCTCCTGTTCTACTTACTATCCTTGTTCTATCTAGTTTGTTTACTGTGTCCTGGTCATGGGGTCTTTCTGACATGTCTCTTTGGGCATAAAGACTTGACATAGACCCTTGCTGCTGTGATACCAGGAGTCTCTGCTCTACTCTCTGTCATGTAGATCCCTTTGGATAACCTTGAGTGTTTATAACCCCTTTTCTTGGGCATATCTGCCTCTTCCTTATTTTAATGACTACTGGTGCTTTAGGTTGAGAGGGCAGGGTAATGGAACCTCTGGTACTACCACTTTGTATTACCCGAAGTCTTGCCTGTGCATCTCCTAGTTGTGGGTCCTTGACAAAGTAGCCACCTCATCTTTTCTTCCAATAGTTGAAGTATATTCACAGAGAGTCCGAAGTCTATGGCCACACTGTAGACAGTGTGACATAGACTGTGACAGCATGGAGTCAGCAGGTGGCACTGTGACACCAAAGTCCTACTTGGCATGGGACAGAAGTATAGACAAGCTAGTGTATACAACTTATGTCTGCAGGGGTGGCTTCTCAGCTGAGGCTGTTTTGGACCACATCATGGACCCTTTCATTTGGGACATGCTCTTTCTCCCACCTCTTGTTCCTATTTTTTCCTCACTGGGGCACATAGGTAAAAAGTGCCTGCGAAGTGAAGCCTATCTCTTTACTTAATGTGCTTGACCTGTTTCTTAGAGGCCAGGGAGAGAGATTCAGTTTCTCTTGCCTTCTCTTATGTACTCAGCCTTTTTATAAAAGCATGATAGCTCTGCTTAGCATCCAAGAACATTTTTACCAGAAGTGCCAAGTTGAGTTCAGGTATTTGTCTGCCAAGGACACATCTGTATTCTGTTAAGTTTTGTTTTCTGGGCTTTGTATTTATGCTTGGGTTCAGTTAATATGAACCCTGAGCTATTGTGTCGGTGACTACTCTAGATCGTTAGGAACTTTCTTTGACTCTTAGGTTTTCACCTATGCTTTGTTAGTTTTTGTTTTGTTTGTTTGTATTTCAAGTCAGGGTTTGTCTGTGTAGCCCTGCTTGTTGTGGAACTAGCTCTGTAGACCAGGCTGACCTTGAACTCAAGAGTGCTAGGATTACAGGTATGTTCCACCACCATCCAGCCTCACCTATGCTTTTTAAGTGAATAGGTATAAATAGTTAATCTGGGCAAGTCTTCAGGAGAGAAAACAGATCGATGCTTTCTATGTAGGAATAGAGGCCATGAAGTGGCCATTTCTGATTTCTGTAGGCTATTACGTTTTTGGATGAGAGTACGGCAGTTCTGAAGCTTGTTCCTATTTACTATATGCCTTACTCAGTTTTAGGGGCCTGACAAATGCCATATAGAGAACAATGGAGAGAGTGCTTGAGAGACTATTAAATGGGAAAGCAGTAAAATGTTCCAGAAGACTGGTTTCTTGGGCTGGCAAATGCTGGCCAACACGCTGGGAAGGGCCTAATCTGTCTTGCCAGGTCCCTAAGGTTTGGGGTAGAGGCTAGAGCTTGGGTCTCTCATCAGCTTGAGGTAGTGACTCAAGTTTCCCATGTGGCTTTTCAGCACCCTCTTGCTGCTGTCTTTTGTCTCCTCTGTTAGGGTGATGAGAATGCTATATCGGCTTATGCCCCACCCCCAGCCCTCAGTGCCAGACTGCCAGGTAGACATGTGTTTAGCAAGAGAAAGGGGGCAGGCTTGGACCTGACAAGCAGCCTCTCAAATACACTCCTTCACTTGTCAGGGAGTGTTCCCTGTTCCAGGAGTGAAATTAGGTCACCTAGAAGGCTTCTTTTCATTGTACCTAGTCTGGGGGAATAGAGATAACATGTATAGGGTGCAGCCGAAAGGTGTTTATAGCCTGATAGAACAATAAGATGACTAAATATCTTAAGAAAGTGAGTACAAGAGCTTGTGATGTATTGGGGGCTGCTGTGGGAGTACTTGAGGGTACCTCCCTAACAGGAAAGGCTTTTTCCTGAGGGAGGTGATGGCTGAGCTGGCTAGGAAGAACAAAGCATAATGTCTAATATGTAGAATAGACATGTTCTAGGGATGGTAAGGGCTTGGCATTACTCCCACACAGTGGCTCAACCAGAGAAGCAACCAGTCAAATTTGTCAGATCTGGAGTGGATGGAAACTCTATACAGATGCCAGCAGGGAGGAAGCACCAGGCACTGACTGTGGGATAGCTAGAGAGCATCCTCTCTAGATTTGACAAGGAAAGCATTGATAGTGACTTGGGGTAGTGGACAAGGAGGATAGAGCCTCTACCACAGAGACACACTTGATAGCTGGTTCTGATGGAGTAAGGGAAGACCCATCTTGGCAGGCTATGTTTGGAGTGTTTGTGTAACATCGAAATCTGATGTTTAGTACGTTGTTAGGAGTCTCATGGCAGTTAAACCCTTTATGGGATAAGCCAGTTGGAAGAAAATACAGACTGCAGAGTAGACACCTGAAGAAGAGTATACCAGATAAAAAGGTAAGAGATACCTCTTAAAACCAACTTGTCAATAGCAGCATGTGTTACAGAGTGCACATCTGCTGAAAACTCAAGTAGTTAAAGGATGAGGCAGTTGAAGTGCAAAGGCAGGGAAGGAGAGAAGACAGACTTAGGAGGAAATGGCAAGAAAGTTGATGAGAAATTGTGGGCAAGGGCATAAAATGCAGCATACCAGGGAAAATGACCCACAATGAACCCTGGATGGATTAGAGGCCTAGCTCCAACACAGGTGTTATGAAAGAACCATTAGTATGTGCATTTTGGGTGCAATTAGAGTGTTTGCCTTTGGTGACCAACTAGGATGCCCTGGGAGGAAGGTGGGAAAAATGCCCATGACAGTTGGCCAAAGGAAGAAAAATCAGGACCAGGTTGGCAGTGTGATTGCCTTGTTAATGGCTGCAAACCAAAAACCAGAACTGTGAGCAGACACTGTTCAGGGTCTTGTGCTTGGATTTCTGGACTATCCAGGAAACTCTAGTTTACAATATGTGAGGAAGGCCTATGATAGCACTGAACAGCATTGTTGCACTGAGACTGTCGTTCCTGATGGGACCGTCTTTCTGGTTGTGGCAGTTATATATCAGCTGGCTGGCTTCCCTTGGTAACTAGGATGACAGCTGTGGACACTCCCTAGCAGCCATTTGCCCGGCCAGGTAGGAGTGACAAGCCTTGGTTTATCCACTCATCTTCCCTGGGACCCAGCAGTACCTATGGGTCACATCTCTACCACCGGGTGGCACACATGCTCTTCCCTTCATTTCTAGCTATGGGGAGGGCCCTCTTAAACTTTACAAGGACCTGTTCAGGAACCAGGAAGCTTCTGTGCTGGGAGTTGGGGATAATCACACTTGCCTTTCTTACTGGCGTCTCTCTAATTTCTGGCCACTGTGTGTCATGCCCATGACTTCTTGCTGGCTGCTTGGGTGCTTGGTAGCTTCTACTTTCAGTGCTCCAGCCCAGTGGGGGGCAGGCTGGTGGGCAGCTCTGGGCTGAGGCAGGGAAACCTGAGCTCTAGGCCACGAGGTCTGGGCCGCTAATTTTAGAGAGCACATGTCACTGGAAACTCTCTTCTCATGCCAGGAATCAAAAGCTTGGCTCTCTCTCTGTGCCACCAGAGACCCCTGGGAGCTTCTCCCCAAAGCAGGACCCATAGAGTTCCTCTATTCCATATGTACATTCCCAAAAAGGGTTCTTAGAGCCCTTCAGAGCCTGGACTGAGACTGAGAAGAGAGTTCACCTGCTCTGTGCTTCTGGTTCCCTTGCCTGCCCAGGCTGCAGATGGGAATGACAAGAGTCAGACCAGTGCATGATGGGACTAGAGAGACCAGCCCTGGAGCAGACCACCAAGGCTGCTGCTACTATTCTAAGCAAGCACTTTTGTTGCAGTGCCCTGGAACAGGCGTCAGGCATGTTTTCTTCTGTTTTCCCCAGGCCTCTGCATGTACTTTGCCTGACTCCAAGTACTGTGCCTAGATTTTTCCAAGGCATGTGGGCAAGTACTCCCCTTAGTTGGCTGCCTGAGCAGTGCCTTTCTCAAGGCAGTAGCAAGTCCTTTTGTCCTCTCTCTGCTCATTTAGTCTACTGTTCAGGGTGCAGTGCTTATCCTTACCTGCTTACCTACCTTTACAGATGTTCGAGACAGGCAACAGGTATCTTTGTCTTGATTCTTTTTTCTGTGTCCCAAGTAGTTGATTACAGCCTCAGTTTGAGTGCTATTATATAATAGATACGTTGTCCTACCTGGTTGTAAGATATGTTTGAGAAGGAAATTTAGAGGAGAAGAGGTTTTTTCTACTCATGTTGAGACCTGGAAGCTAAGAGAGAGTATGTTTCCCAATGTAGGTTTTAGAGGCCAGTAGATAGGAGTTGGAATTATAGCTATGTGTATTTCTCTCCTAGACATTTCTTTAACTTAGACACATTGCTTCACCCTGCTAAACCTTGTTTTTTTGTCAAATGAGAATAGTAGTAGTAACTACCTCATGAAGTAGCTATGAGGAATTCATTTGGCATGTTGGAAGTATCCAAATTTATTATCTTAACATTGTTCTCCTAGGGAGGCAAGCCTGGCCTCGCAGGAAGGAAAACAGTGCTGAGGCTTGTCTAGCACATCTAGGCCCTCACCTGGAAAGTGCTGGTGTTCCAAGACCTATTGCTATATAGCTAGGCCATGCATGGGTGTGTTCCTGCTTCTGATCTCTGCCTGAGATACTTCCCAGGGGCCCAGTGCAGCTGTTAGGAGGGGGTAGAAGCCCAATTCCTGGGCCCCACTTTGTGTTGCCAGATCCAGGCTGGAGGCAGGGTAGGCAGGTAGCAGCCAAGAAGAGTTCTTGCCAAGCCCTTGCTCTCATGCTTCTCACTTTTCCCTTCTTTTTGTAAACAATTGCAGCCTGCTTAGACGCCTGGTGACTCTCATCTCCCAGCAGGCCACACTGCTGGCCTCCAATGAAGCCTTTAAAAAGCAGGCAGAAAGTGCCAGTGAGGCAGCCAAGAAATACATGGAGGAGAATGATCAGCTAAAGAAGGTAATTCTGCCCTTACAACTTAAGTGGGATGCCCAGGTCCACAGTGCTAGTGCCACATCTCTAAGATCCACAGTAGTTACTATTAGGCTGGGGCCTGTGTGAGAATACTGGTCCCTGATAAAGGAGTTTTTAGTAGGTAGAAAGGATCTAGGATGACTGGTGCCTTCTCTTCATTCGTGAGGACACAATAGAGGAAGAAGGTATTACAATCGTTGTCTCCATATACTGGTTCCAGTGACAGTTTTTGCCTCTTTTGTTTTGTTTTTATGAGAATGACTCTGGGAACAGAGACCTGTGCTGAAGAAGACTCTTATTCTTTAGAAGTTAGTTATTAGTTGCAATCATTTATGAACATGACGCTGATGGATCCCTTGGTTTAAGAAGGAGCAGAGACTAATTTGTTGGCCTGTCAGAGGACATGTAATATAAGCCAAGCTGGGAAGGAGAGTGATGGTTTAGAGATTGGTAGGGTGCAGTTGAATATAAGCAGATTTTGGAGTCATTGGCTGTAGTGAGCTGCAACAGTCAGGGAAGAGAATGAATAGGTGTAGTTCTTTAGGTTATCTGGGCCAAGAGCTCCTGGTGACAGCAAGTTGGGTTACTGGTTTGATGGGTAAACACAGAGCCATTGAACTTTACTGGTGGGAAGATAGGCCTAGAGGCCAGGGTAGGCAGAGTGCATAGCCCATGAATGAGCTTGCAGCTGATGCTCCTTTCCTTAGTAGCTAACTATATCCTGGTCTGTGCCTGGGAGCTCCATAGTGGCCCAGTTTTGTATTGATATTTCCAAAATGGTCAGTAATTGCTCAAAGTAGCTTGAGAAATCAAAGTTCTATGGAGTACACTGGCCTGGAACTTCACCTTCACTTCCTTCTGAATAACCCAAGTGCTTGACATTTTCCCTAGGGAACTGCTGAGGATGGAGGCAAGTTGGATGTTGGGAGTCCTGAAATGAAGTTAGAGGAGAACAAGATCCTGAAGACTGATCTGAAGAAGCTAAAAGATGAGCTGGCCAGCACCAAGAAAAGTGAGGATGGCTGTCCTGATACACCCAGAAGCTCCACTATCCATTTATGCCCCATGGATCAAGTATTATTAGTACACTTCATGTGAAAGCACACAAATAGCACTCCACACCTTCAACCCAAATGGAATCAAACAAGTTCATGGCTAGAGCATCTCAGTGATTCGAGTAGGCCTTGGAGAAACCCTAACAGCTACTGGGCATGCTTTAGTAGTGCTCACTAGGGGTTTCCCATTAAGACAGGCAGGCATGGGGGATGCCCAAGATGCCTTGGAACCAAGAACAAAAAAGTGTGGAGAAGAATTTGTGTGATCATTCTCCCTTTCTCCCTTATTTTTTCCTCCTCACTCCTAGATTAATTCCAGATTTATTCAGCACTGTAGGTGTTGGCCAGTGTCACTAGGGGTCTTGATGCTGGGATTTTGCTTATTGCCTCTCACTGCCCACCAGTTAAAAGGTAACCCCTTCTGGGAACGGTTAGTGTCCCTCCATTTAAAGGACTAAGGGGGCTGGTGCTCTGATTTTTTTATTCCATCTAGCTGTTGGGTTATCCCTTCCTTACAACTTTCCTCTAGAGGTTTATAAAGACAGAAACATTGACAAACTTTGGAACCTTATCTGTATAACCATTTTTGCGACAGGTTTAAAGCAGGTTCCCATGTTTTAAGCAGGTAGCCCCCCCCCCCCTTAGGTAATCCTTTGATTTCTTCCTGTATTCATTTGTATTGTTAGAACTTGAGAAAGCTGAAAACGAGGCTCTGGCTATGCAGAAGCAGTCTGAGGGCCTTACCAAAGAATATGACCGTCTGCTAGAAGAGCACGCCAAGCTGCAGGTCAGTGTTTCCCTATCTGTAGGTGGCAGGTTAGGGTTAGGGCCCTACACAGTTCCTAGAGGTACTAAGGAGCCTATTGCCTCCTTTGTTGCTGAGTGTAGGCTTAGAGCAGACCCAGCTGTCAGAACCCTTCTTGTAGGAGATGTGGCATGGTACTTACTAGATGATGGGCTAGAACCTGCAAGGTTCAAGGGCAGCCCTTGTCAGTAGATCTACTCTCTGCTCCGAGTCTTTCCTACCATAAATCTAGTCTCAAGCCCCTAAAGAGGGGTTAACATTCTAGGACATCCCAGCTGTGGTGTGCTGTTTCATTAGGAACGTACATGGGGAAGCTGGGTATGGTAGCCATACCTGAAGTGCTAGTACTTTAGGAAGCTGAGGCTGGAGAGTTGAGAAAACTCCAGGTCAGCCTAGGCTACATACTAAGACACTGCTTCAAAAAAAAAACCCTCAACATTGTAGAGACCTACTTTTGTCCACCTCTCCTGTGGAATGGGGCAGGGGGAAGGGTAATATTTAGCGAAGTCTGAAGTAAGTGAAGAGAAAGCCTCAAAGGTCACCTTACCTGGTAAGTACTATTTGTTGATCTGAGTTTTCAGGCTAGGCTCACAACTCCAGATAAGGCTGGAAGTTCAGATGGTCAGGAAGATTTGTTTGGTTTACATCAGGTAATAGGAAGGGCCCATCCCCACAGGGAGTGCGTGAGCCCTCAGAATATACTAAGCTATCTGGGCAGGACTTGGGGGTTGGGTCTCTGTATCTATTCACATGTTTGTATTTGTATAGTGGACACTAGAGGATAACCTTGGATATCACTCTTCAAGAGCTATCCATTTTATTTATGAGACCGAATATCTCATTTGCCTAGAGCTTACCAAGCAGACTTGCTACCTAGCTATAGGACTCTAACATGCCTCTCCAGCTCTGAGATTACAAGTATGCCTTACTACTTGTAGAGTCTGGCCTCCTATGTATCTTAGGATTGAACCCAGATCCTCATGCTTTTATGGCAGATGCTATCTCCTAACCCCCAAGGATTTGGGTTTTAATGGAAGGTATACAGTTGTGAAAAGGCCCTACATTGGGACTTAAAGACTAGCCCAAGTGTGCTCTGGAGGAGGTCTTAGTTCTGATCCCATTGTAGTAGACTCCTCCAACTGCCAGTCCTCCCCTGGCATTAGGCCCAGGGTCTTCCCTAGTGGGTGGGATAGGCTGGCAAGCTTTAGGGTGCTATTGGGGCTAGGGCACCTTGCTTGCCTAGGTACTTGTTATTAACAGGAGTGGGGAACCAAGTGCTTGGGGACATAGTACTAGAGGCCAAAGGGGTGGGCCCAGGTCCTGCTAACTTCGTTCTTTGGGGTTTCTTTCCTTTTCCAGGCCTCAGTACGTGGTCCCTCAGACAAGAAGGAGGAGTAAAGACTTGGTTTTTCCCTGCCTGTAGCTGGCTTATACTTGACCCATGCTTACTGCTTCCTTGGAGCCCAGCCTGTCCCTCTGGTACTTGGTTTATTCCCTTCCATTTCCCCAATTTTCTTCCATGGCTTATAGATCATTTTGGCCCCATTACACATACTACTCTTATACCAAAAAGGACCTGATTGTTGTTCATTCACAGTAATTTTGCCACTGTTCTGCCTGGCCAGGGCACTTTCCACTCCTAGAAGTGTAGAAAAGCACTGGTGACCTGGGCTGCACTTGTACTCCATTTTATTTTGCCATGTATCCTAAAAGAGGCTGCTGTTAAGCAGGTCAACTGTTTTATCCTGAGGGGAATAAATGTTGTTATGTTACAAGGTGTTTGTGTCTAACTGAGGCTTTGAGGATGATTCTGCTGTTCCTCTCTCAAAGTTAGTGTCCAGAAAGACTGCAGAGGCTCAGTCTTTACTTTTCTTGAGCTTGTCTTAGTCCCTGAAGACCAAACTCACATTTGCCCTCAAAGCTCCTGCTCTCTGCCTCTGCCCTACCTCTTCCTTTCAGTCAGGAAAACTCTGCTTTATGACTCTTAGGGAGTGTCTGTCTTGTCAGTCTCCCTGGGAGTTGGCAACTATCTGGGAAGCCTGGTAAACCAGCAGGACTTCCTGGTGCCTTCTCTTACTTCTTATTCATCACATTCAGGACAGATAGAATGTGGCAGAGTGCCACCAGTCACTCCCTGCCCAACCCCCTCCTGAAGGTTTACAGCATGACCTCTGACTAATGCTGACTGGGGAAAGGAGACTGTCCTTGGCAGTGACCTAGAGCTTGCTACTGCAGAACAAGGCAGTGGAGAGGGGCTTCAAGGCAGTAGAGAAAGGACTGCAGAGTGCTTGGGTCTTTACTACCCACCAACCCTGAAGAGTTACTAGATGTGGTTTTGCCTCTGCACTGGCTTACTTTGCTGACAGGTCTCATGCCCTCACTGCTTGCCTCCTTATAACAAGATCAGCCTGTAGCTAGGCTGCTTTCTAGCAGAGCACAAGAAAGGGTCTATCCCTAATCAGATGTTTATTGTTCCTACCCTGCCCTCCTCCATCAGCCTTCCCTTGAAGGATGTGTGCTATGCCTACTGTCTGTGAAAACTGGCTAGAGGGATTATGGGAGCAGGTTAGAAGTGTCTTTTGGAATTGGAGTGACTCCTGAAGATGTTGGTGTTGGCTAGGTGGTTGTCAGCTAACTATGTTCCTACTCTTGTCTGACCTGTATGGGACTAGGCCAAGCAGCAGCCTTCTCAAGTATTCTGTTACTCTTCCCCACCCACAAAGCATGGCTGCCCTGTGAGGAGTCCACCCCCTTCCCAGCAGTCTAGAGGTGGTGCCTATGGGGGCAGGAGCATTCAGGTAACACCCTCTGTTTGCTATGCCAAGACTTAGGACTAGTCTACTTTTCCAGGAAGTGTTCTGGACTACTTTGGGCTTTCCTGAGCTTGCTTGTCTGTGCTTTGGAAGGCTAAAGTCCAGATCACCTCTATTGCCTTTCCACTCTGACCCTGGCCACTACCCTCTCTGGCCCAGCTTCTGGGGCATCCTGTCTGATGGTTTACCACTCCATTTTCTCAATCTACTTGGACTTTTTGATCTGTTTCTTAAACCTTTGTATAGGAGTAGGTTTCCTGAGTAAATAGGAATCTATTGTTGTAGCACCCAGTTAAAATAACACAGCTCTGTGAGGTAGCCTTCTATGAAGTTACCATTTTCTGTCTCTGAAGTTGACCGGTTGCTGAGAAGTCCTTTTGCTTGAAGGAGAGGTGAGAGCTCTCATCCTGAACAGAGCCTGAGGCAGTGAACTCCTTCTTTCTCATGGGTGGAGTTAGTTGAAAGGGTGGTATAAGGCCAGGGGGGTGTTCTAGTAGACCTTAGGAAGATCTTCTGCAGCTAAAGATAACATGCTGAGATTTAGGGATAAGAGCAAATGAGTGGCTCTCTGGGCAAGAACAGAGGCTTGTAAAGGAAGACAAACTGAAGACAAGTGCTGAGGGCAGGGAGGCTATAGTCTGTACCAGGTGATGACTCCTTCCTGTTCTGTGTGGAACAGAACCACTTTGTACAGAACAGAACTAGGGTTGTCTGGTTACCAACCCTCCTGTGACGCCACCTACTCCTCAGAGACTGCCCTCTGTGCACTAGGTCCCACCCTTCCAAGCTTTATTTACATTGTGGTAAAGCATAAATATATATACTTGTAACATCCTAAAACATCTTTACCATTTCCGAGCACATAGTTTTGATGCCATTAAGCATTTGCACATGTAGAAAACTTGATGCCATGTCTCATCATTCTATTCAGTCTCTAGATTTGACTGCTCTAGGAGTTTCTTGTGAGTAGCATCATACAATGTTCTTTCAGAAGTAGCTCATTTCACCAATTATTGTGTCCTTCAGGGCTATCCATACAGCATATATCTCAATTTCCTTTTTCGGGCTAAATAAAATTGCATTCTGTGAATAAGCAATACTTTGTTCATACATTCATGTACAATTTGAGTCTCTCCCTTCCTCCATTGGGCATTGAACCTAGGGTGTTCCACATGCTAGGCAAGTGTTTTACTTCTCAGCTGTATCTCCTGCTCTTTATGTGTTTTGAGACAATCTTCATAGGTTGTTCAGGATGGCTTTAAACTTGTCCTGTAGCCCAGGAAGACTTTGATTTTGCAATTCCCCCATGCCATAGCCCCCCAAATAGCTGGGAAGGTCAGACTCCACTAATTCCACCCTCTCCACAGCTGGTGCCTTTGGCAGTCCTGGGAATTAATCCCAGGACCTTGTATCCACTAAGTGCTCTGTCATTGATCAGCTACTAGGAAAGCCTTGAACTCTCTGTAGCACATGCAGCCTTGAACTTTTGATCCTCCTGCTTCAGCCACCTGAGTAGCTGGTTTGATAGGCTTATGCTACCTGGCCTAGCTGACTTTTTGAATTCCCATTTTTTAAATGAGGCTTTTGCATGTTGCACAAGACCACTCTTGTCTGGGTCCCTATAGTCTTTGCCACACAGTAAACTATATATAGCACCATCATCTTTGACCCTTGAAGGCCAGTCAGAGCCCAGGATGTTTTATATCTCTGAGTCTTCCTCTGTACCCACTTAAGCTCCACCCCCAGATCAGGACTCGTGTGGTGAGTACTTCAGAAGTTTTAGCTCCAGGCCAAACTTTCTAGAACTGCAAAGTCCTGTGTCCATTTGCCAACCAAAGATCTCTACTTGGATGACATTTCCCAGATGACATGCCCAAAGCCAACTCCCAATTGTCCCCATCACAGGACCTGGCAGCACCCTTCTTCCTGTGGCTCAAGCCAAATCTCTGTTGTTTATCTTGACTCCTCAATTCTATATCATGTAGTCATCCACAGTCCCTTCTGTTCCTGCCAGGAAAGAAGACCCCAATCCAAAGAACCTCCCCCACCCAACTCCATTGCCACCAGACAGGTCCAGGTGCTGATGCCTAGTCCCTGGATCATTGCCCCAGCTTACCTCTTACTATCTGTGATCCTAGTGTACCCTTTACTTTTAGATCTTGGAAGGCTACTTGCTCAGAAACATACTCTCTTGATTCACCTGCCTCAATATCTCAAGTTTGGGGCTTATAGGCATGAGCCACCATGCTTGGTTTAGAAAAATTCTTGGAATAACTTATAGCTACAGACTCTCTCTGCTGCATTTGTTCCTATTCAACTTACTGTCACCCCCATGCTCTTCAGTCTAGGGGCTTGAGGCTTCCTTCCCTGCTTCAGTTTCTGACATGCTACTAGGTGCAGAATCGCTCAGAATGGGCTTTAGTGAATGCTAGCCTGGTGCTGCCAGGGCCTGTGATGGGGACAATTGGGACTTGGCTTTGAGCATTTCATCTGGTTCCCACACCTGCATCCCCACCTCATTCCTCTTCCAGAGAAGCAGAAACAGGAGCCAACTTTGGAAAATGAAGTGTTTTTATTGCTATGTTTGCAGTGGCTTTTTTAGCACAGTAAGAATGTCCCCAAAGGCTTGCACCCTTACCCAGCCCCACCTCCCTGGCTTAGTCCAGCTCTGTGTGAAGAAAGCCTTTCTAATGGCTACTTGGCTGTTTCAGGCTTGATGGGACACAGATGTGGGTTTAAGCTGCTACACGGAAGACTTGAGATGTCGAAAGCACATCAGCCTTTAGCTTGGAAGTGGAAGCCATACCCAGGATCCCTTCCCTGGGCTATGTCCATGGGAAATCCCTGCAATCATGCCCAGCCCAGGGAGCTGGGTGTGGGCAAGTCTGAGCATGTCAGGTGAGCAGACCCAGATTCCCTGGGATAATGTTACAGCCTTCTACCCCACAGACTTAGAGGCAAAGGAACAGTGTGGGGACACCATTGAGGCTCCCACCTTCCTACTCCAGTCTCTGGCTGGAGACCATACAGAACATCCACACAAACAGACTCACATATTCAACAGCCTGAAGCTTTTGTTTTGCCTATGAAAATTAAGTCTATAAATTCACACTCCTTGGCTAGGGTCAGAGAAGGTGGGGATGTCAAGGAAAGGAGTGGAAATGGGGGATGGTGGGGGCTTTTTAGAAATATACAAGCAGAAGTCTCACTCTCAAGTTTTTTTTTCTTATAAAATGTGCAAAATATAAGCCTCCTTTGCCCAGAGGCTCTGTTTACTTCTGGTATTCACCTTCACTAAGAGATAAGAGATCTACACACACACACACACACACACACACACACACACACACACACACACACACACACACACATCACACAGAGACAGACGTGCACTCAGACCCAAGCTCACACAATTAATATTGGTGGCAATTGGCGCAGGAACACAAGGTTCCATTGCTGACTGGCTCTCTAGCTTCTAGAATAGGGGCGGGAAGAGTTCTAATTGAGCTGAAATATTCACCTTGGTTCCACTGTCCCTCTCTTGCCTCCCCTCCTGTCCTACTGTTATTTTCCCTCCTCTCCTGTTCCCCAAGCTGCCACTGTTGGTTCTAGGGCAAAGGTGTGTTACAGAGCAGAGCTTGGGAGGCAGGCAGATGGGCTTGGCAAGGCTAGGAGATGGGTCCTGGGCACTGGGAAGAAGGAAAGGAGGTGGGGACTGGAAGCAACGAAAATACCAGCGTAGTTGTGGGGTGGGGAGGAGAGGCATCTATTTTTGGTGGGTTGTGATGTTTTTGGCGTTTTATTAAAAATGGAAAAAGTTGTTTTTGTTAGCACTCATGGTGCTTCCTCCCTTTCCCCAGGCAGATCCCCAAACTGTCAAGGAAAGGCAAGCCCCCGAGGGATGGGTGGGGGCTAAAGCTGGGGCTGCTATGGCTACCAAAGGATGAGCTGGTGATGTGAGCTGGGGGTGCCTGTCACATGACACTCTCCACCACGACGACCTTGCTGCTCTCGGACACGGGAGTCAGGGTGGTCAGGCCCCTGACATCTGCATCCTGAGCTCTGTATTCCAAGTGATGGAGGCCCCAGATAGGCTGGGTCAGGTGCTGCCATCGCTGTGGGAGAGGAGGGCATGCTGAACTTCCCATGGGTCACATGCAACTGCTTCCACCTCTCTAGCTCCTACTATCTGCCACTGAGACAGGTGTGCTTCCCTATGGGCACCCTTTTCAGGCCCTGCTCCCTGTAATGGGAAGCAGGGTTAAGTAGTCCTTGTGTGGAGCCAGGAAAGTGAGATGTGGGTCTTGCTTCCTTGCTACCACATGAGGCCATAATGGGTCAACTTTCCTTCCACCTATTGCCCCCACCAATGTGAGCTGGCCATGCTTCCGAGTGATGGACTGTTCCTTTGAGGAAAGAGGAAGGAACCTTACCTCTGCCATGGTTCCTTTTGCCCTGAGGAGACAGCCCAGGAGGTGGAGGGGCACACAGAGCATAGAAGAGAGTGCAAAGGCCCAGCCCATAGCTTCACCCCACCATGGGTACACGTAGGTATTGTTGTAGACCAGTGGCTTGTAGTACACAACATTGAAGATGAAGATGCCCTATGGACACAGATGCCTGCAGTCACTGGGGCCCCACTACCCCACTACCCCACACCACTTGCCCACTTCCCTAGCCTTACCATGCAGACCAGTGGGGTGAAGAAGGACCAGCACCATTTCATCCAAGGGCAAGGTCGGTACCCAATCATACAGGCAATATCGTCCATGAAGCGGTCAGCTCCTGGAACAGACAGGAAGGCTAGAGTTGGAGACCATCCATCCTCATTCCACCCACAATTTCTAACCCAGCCCTTCATTTTGACCTACCATAAACCCAAGCCACCACCACACACTCCCAAAAGGCTTGCCAAAGCAGGGTAGTGCCACTAGCTGAGTAGTAGTCAAACAGCTGGAAGACGTACATCCCGCCCTGAGGAACAGAGTCAGGTCAGGGAAGATGATGGTCCATGGGTGGAAACTGACAGTAACCCACCTTACCCCCACTTACATCAGTCACCATGGAGAGATCGATGACAAAGCAGAGGGCACAACAGAGGGCCACGGAGATCTCCCTTTGAAAACGGAAGTAGTAGGAGGCCGGGAGGAGATCCAGGAGCCCAGTGATGAAGCCCTCCACACCTACAAACTGTGGCCAGGGCAGTTCAGGCCCAGGTCCCCATGTCCCCGTGCACCACTTGCCCAATGTGCCAAATCCCCTGACCACCACCAGCCCCTACCCCATTCCTGCCCTAGATAGAGCTCCTGCAAACCTGGCTGTCCAGACCGAGCAGCAGCAGCATGAAGAAGAACAAGGCAGCCCAGAGTGGGGCCACAGGCATCAGTGTGACAGCCCGTGGGTAGGCAATGAAGGCTAGACCAGGCCCTGAGTGCAAAGATGCAGGGTGAGACTGGCCCTCAGCACCATCCTGAGTACCCTGATGCCTAAGGTCACACCCATCCCCCAGGTGATAAAATAATAAAAATCTGAGGACTATTTGTGCCTCAGCATGGCTAAGCCCATTGAGGTCCTACAGGGTCTCATGCCAGAGTTCTAAAAGGCTGTGGTCCCTAGCAGCCCCAACCTGTATTAGCAAGACTCCTGAAAAACCAGCAGTTGCTGGTTGTCCTGGGGTGACACAACAGAGCTGAAGGACCATCTCCTTTTATTCCTATCTATAGCACTCAATGAACATGAAGATATACCCTGCAGTCCTGGGGGTGTGGGTGATAGGGGGGCCCCAGCTCCAGAGGATTACCTTGTCTCAGCTGCATAGAGCCATGCATCCTACCTGCACAGAGCTAGCTAAACTCATCTATCACGTGTCAGTCAGTGTGGGGGGGGGGGCATGCACACTCGTGTGTACCCTACATCAGAGTAGTTCTGCTGCTCTGCAGGTTGGCCAAGGTCAGGCAGCTCACCTGATTCTGCCACCTTGGAGATATGCACACCCTGCTCTGTGGCCATGAAGCCCAGGATGGAGAAGACCACAAAGCCAGCAAAGAAGCTGGTCCCGCTGTTGATGAGTGCCAGGATGATGGCATCCCTGAGGGTGGAGGGGCAGAATATTCTGGTTTAAGCAGTTCCACTACTCCAGGGCAGGGCAAGGCAGGGCAGGCAGGACAGGGGCGGGTGCCTACTTGTAGCAGTTGTTGTTGAAGCGATTGTAGCTGCCTAGGGCTGTGAGGGCCCCCAGGCCGATGGCATAAGAGAAGAAAATCTGGGTCCCAGCATCTATCCATACCTGAAAGGGATGGATCAAGAGAAGAGTCACAAGGGACCCTGCTCAACAGGCGGCATCTCCCAACCCTGTTGCCACAAACTACCTTTCCTCACCTGAGGGGACCCTAGCTTTGACCAGTCAGGCTTGAGATAGTAGATGATACCATCCAGGGCTCCAGGCAGCAGCACCCCTCGCACCAGCAGCACAACGAGGACCACGTAGGGGAATGTAGCAGTGAAGTACACGATCTAGGGGGCCAGGGTGCTCAGAGAGGCTCTGGATCCCTGCTCCCCCTTAAGATGCCTCCTACCTAAACTTGGTGGCTGGTTCCCAGTGCTACTGTGAGCTGATATCAGCAGTCATCTCCCAATTGCAGTCATGCTCAGTTTGGATTAGGAAAGCCAGTAGCACTCATTCTATTCCTGAGTGAGAACTACCCCCAGGAAAGCTAGGAGTCAGGCTGGGGCCCAGGCAGCCTCATAACAGGCTCTAGTTAACTGTAAAAGGAGGGAAGAAACAGGGCCATAGCATTCCAAGGTGAGGGTGCCTAGGTGTATCTAATGTCTAACGAAGGAAAGCAGTCCAGAGTTTGTTCCTATGGGGCATGACTATGTGGATTGGGGCGGGAAAATGTGGGGAGTATGGGCACAGAAAACCTGTGGCAATATTATATGGGTTACAATAAGCTTGGTCCCAAACTCCAGGTCATTCTTGGTAGGCTGCTGGGCTTCTTAGCAGTTAGGGATTTTAGCTAGGCAAGAGAAAGACAAGAGTTGGGTTTGAAGCTTGGTGTTATTGCTAAAGAGGGAGGGAGGGAGACACTCAGCATTTGAGGACCCTGCTGTGAAGAAAGGAGTCTTGATGCTCTGGAGTTTGATCATCCAGGAACCTGACTATGTCTCCTGGCTTAGCAATTTTAATGTGTTGGTTCATCTGTCTCTGTAATCTGAGGAAACCTCTGAAGGAGTCTTCCTTGGGGGCCTGAGGATCACAGAGGTGAGAGCCCTCACAGACCAGGTTCACCCAGAGTGACAAAACCAATTTAGGCATCTAGCAAGGAGTATGAAGAAACAGAAAGAGAGGCAGTAGAAGAGGTAGGAAATGGAAAGGGCCAAGATGGGCGGTGGACATGGGAAAGAAAGGTAGTTACTGTCTGGACCTTTCACTCTCAGGGATGAAGGTCCCTGGAGGTGAACATTGAGAAAGAATCCCCACCAAAAGGTGAGAGTAAAAGGTATGAGTTTAAGAACTTGTCTCTTCTGTAGGCTAGAGCCTCAGTTTAGTCACCTATTGTCATTGTGTCCCTTGTGGACAAGTACACCTCCCAGGCAATGAATGCTGCCCCCACCCTGCATGCCTCCACTTATACCTTTCCTGTTGACTTGACCCCCTTCCACACACAGAAGTAGACCAGCACCCAGCAGGCCAGCAGGCACAGGGTCACTTCCCAGTTGAGGGCTCCTGGAACCTCCAGCCCTGTGGAGAGCCTCAAGACTTTGTTCCTAAGGTAGAAAAGAAAGGAAGGCATCTGAGGGTCATGTCAGCAACAGGCACAGTAACTGGGATTTGCTTTGGAGTTGGCAGGTCCTCCCTCATCACAGCCCTGGTCCAGGCCCCACCATCAGGTGTCTGGAGAACTATCCTGGGTCATCATCCTCACCCCAACCTTCTACAAACATGCAGTTTCAGCTCCATAATGAGGTCAACATGACAGGACAATAGCAAATGTCAAGTTGCTATAGCAGCAATGTCTATTCAAGCCCCGAGACTGGCCTAGGCACTCCTGGAGGATGGGGACAGACAAAACCCAGGAGTGGTTGTTTTGCATCTCTGGCCATGTCTACCGAGGGCTTGACTACATATGGAGAGACCAAGGGATGAGAGGATGGGCTTGGCCCACAGGCACCTGACTCACTCCCAGAACTCGATGACAGGGGACCGTCGGTCAGCAAGCTGGTCACATGTGAGGTTGGCCAAGCTGGCATTGGCACAGTCTTCATGGCGAAAGATCTCTACACAGTCAGGAGTGTTCCAGGTGTGGCCACACGTAGCCCATGGCAAAGTGGTAGTAAAGGACTTGACCAGGTAATAGAAGCCCCAGGCCAGCACCATGATGTAGTAAGTGTTGCAGTAGAAGACAATCACCATGGAGGCATAGCCCAGACCTGAGGATGAGTGAGTAGCTTTGACTTCTGGGCTCCTTTGTGGTCATTTCCTACCACCCCCATTATCTCCCCTTCTAGAACTGACATTCATCCCTGCTGAGCTCCTGACAGGTTGTTCCCTGTATGCCTCCATCCTTCCCTGTACCTTCTTCCTCTTTTCCTCCTGCTAGAGGCTTCTCCAAACTTTTTAAGCCCAATTGTGTGTATCCCAACTCTAGGCTACCTTTTCTGTCTGTCTCCAGCTAAGAATTGCCATGTTCTTTCACTATCTCTGTGCTTCAACTCCTCCACCTAGCCCAGAGCTAAAGGCAGCTCTCCTCTCCTACCTATATGGTTACTACATCCTGTTGATTGTCCAACTTCAAATGCTTTCCCCTTCCCAGGTTCCAGTGCCATCCTGCAGTCACAGAAGGCAAGCCTCTGCCCCATGTTACACAGTAGCCTCCATTTTACATCAGCTGGGAGAGCTTTCTAGTAACCTCAGGAAGTGTGGAAAATACTCACCCCTTTAGAGGGCAACCTTGGCAAATTGCTTCACTCCTGTGTGCCCAGCTTCTTCAAGGACAGTAGCAGGACCTCTGAGGTGAGTCAAGTGTATCCAACAGGTCCTGTCCCTAAGCCTGGGTGTTTCTTTCCCTTTTTAAAAGCCTGCACCCTAGTTCCTGACTCTTCAAATTAATTGTGTGATCCAGTATCCTGCAGACTTTCTCCTAAGCTCAGAGGGGTATTACTTAGCCCCCAAGTCTAGTGCTCATTGAAGAAATCAAAAGACTTCTTCAAGTGGGTCACAGTCATATTGTGTTCCCTGGCCCTCATCCCAATAATTTGAAAAATGGAAGAGCTGAGAGTTGGCCCAGGAGGCAGCTCACCTTTGAATAGGGGACAGATGTTCCAGACATTGATGCTGCCGGCCTTCATGAACTGGCCCAGTGAGATTTCCAGGAAGAAAATGGGGATTCCTCCAACCAGGGCAATCAGGACATAGGGAATAAGGAACACACCTGGAGGAGGAAATGTGGAGTGGGCTCAGGATACCTCCAAATCTCCTCCTGCAGCAGGAGGGGACTTAACCCAAACCTATCAGCCAAGCTGTCCAGGCCTCACACTAGCCCAGACTCCAGAAGTCATAGAAGGCCCAGACAGAGCCCCAGCTTCAGCTTGCACCCCAGTCCCATGACTTCCCACAGAGTGAATCAGCGCAGGGGTGGCCACTGACTCAGAGGCTCAAGGTGAACAATCCCAGGAGGTGAACTCTAGGTCTGTTGAGAGGAGGCTCAGCAGCAGTGTCTAGCCAGTGTTCCCTGTACCATGGAAAGCCCTTGGCTCACTGAAGTCTGAGCCTATAGACACCTAGGGTGAGCTAGCAGGCATTGAAAACACACAGGCTTATGCATGTAGGCCATCTCTTGTGCCACAGTTCTTTTTGGCAGGCAGCAGAACAGGAAGGAATAGCCAGAGTGTGTTCATGTATGCCAGGCTGGGTGCTCAGGAATGGAGGCTTGTCCAAAGGCAGTGAGCACAAGTACCCTGTACTTCGTAATCACAAGAATCCAAGGAGGAAACTGGGTGGGTAGCAATTCTCTGCTTATGGGGTTATTGGTGTAGGATAAAGAGAGACAAATCAAGGAGAGGGGCTGAGGCAGTATTCCAGCAATTATGTGGAGTGGTAGGAAAGGCGAGAGCTGGGCAGCTGATGTTCTGACCTCCTCTTCTTTACTGCTCTCTAGGACCCCTCTCTGTACAGGACCAACTCTCTCTGCTATTCAGTGAGAGCTAATTGCAGTTTACTGGGCTCCAGCACCCAGCATCCTTCCTGTGTGTGACCTTGGACAGAAACCTCCACTCTGGGACTCAGTTTCCCACCCATCACTCAGCTGCTTCAGCTCCCCAGAAATCCAGTACTGTTTTGCAGTCCCGGGACAGGCTAGTACCCACTGCTGTTGCTAAGCTGGGCTTAGGCAACTGGGCATGGGATGTGCATGCAGCCTGTCTAGTGGCGGCGCCAGGCGGGCCAGGCCGCAGACTTCCCAAGCCTGGCTCAAGCACCCAGTGTTCCAAGCCTGGGCCAGAGGGGAGGGGAGAGGAGAGAAGGGAGAAGAGGGAGGAGAGGGGAGAGTGTGGGGGAGGGACAGAGTGGCCCATTGTGTGTGTGTGTATTCCTATGTGCACACGTGGGGGGGTCCACACAATGTATCACTTGTGTGCCTGACCCATGGGGGCAGCCAGGGCTCCTCACCTCCTAGAGCCCCCTCCACTGGGGGCAGGCCTTCCCTTCCCACCTCAATGGCCAATCACTCCCAATGTGGACTGGAAGTCTGGGAGGCAGCCCCTCAGTTCATCTGGAAGCTCTCCTTGATTGCCTCCCCTCCACACTGCCAGGCACATGACCGGCGAGGGGGGTGGAGGCCGCCGTGCTGGGTCACCGAACGCTTGGTTGGTCAGGGGGCACCATGGCCCCCACCCGCTTTGGGCGGGCCTCCCCACCCTCTGGACTTTGCCCCACTGCTCTGGTGGGCCTGTGGCAGGCTGGGGGTGGGAACTGCTGATGAAGACAGGATGCTCGGGATAGGGGCTCTCACCTCCGCCGTTCTTGTAGCACAGGTAGGGGAAGCGCCACACGTTACCGAGGCCCACGGCGAAGCCCACGCACGACATGATGAAGTCCATCTGGCGTGTCCAAGTCTCTCGCGGCGGCACAGCAAGGCGGCTGCTGGGCGCCCCCAGGCCCGCAGGGCCATCGCCCTTGGACGGGGCACCATCGGGCCCGGACACGATGAGAGGACCCTTCTTCTCGTCTCCAGACACGCTATAGATACCGTTTTCAGCGCTCTTCTTCGCCATGGCCCCTGGGGCCGCGAGGCCAGGCCAGGGGTCGCGGCGTCTCGAGGGTGGCGAGCGGGCAAGGGGCTCCGGTGGCACCTGGAGAAAGGGCCCCGAAAGCGCGGGCCCGCCCGGGGGCCTCGGGGGCGGCCGGGCCGGGGGACGGGGCGACGGGCGGGCGGGAGGGGTGCGGGACGGCGGGGGCGGCGCAGTCAGAAGCAGTCCACGAAGCACTTGAAAGTGAGCCTGAAGAATCTCATGTGTGTCGGGGGCCCGGGAGCGCGCGGGCGGCGGCGGAGCCTGGCCGGGCGGCGGCGGCTCCCGAGACTCCTGCCCGCGGCTCGGGCGGCGGCGGCGGCGGTGGCGGCTGCAGCGAGGACTGCTCGCCCTGCCGGAGGCTCACCCTAGCGCGTCGCGGATGGCATCGGACGCCCACTGTCTGCAAGCGGCGGCCGGAGCAAGGGGCCTGCGGCCCGCGGCCCCGGCCCAGCCCCAAGCGGCTGTCCTGCTCGCCCGGGGCTCTGCTAGCACTGGCGGCTCCGGTGGTCTTGGGCACGACTAGCCCCCTCCTTCCCGGCGGCGGCGGCTACAGCCGCTCTCCGGGCCGCGGCGGACTCAAAGATTCGCCAGGGCACTCCAACTGTCTCTCTCTTTCCCAGCGCGACCCGCTGCTGCTTAAGAACCGACTCCTGGTGATGTCACTGTCGCCCCACCCCCACGAATCGGCTGGTCCCCCCTCCCCCTCCATCCCGCCCTCCCTGTCACTCCGCCTACCTCCTCCTCTGGAGGAGAGGCCGCTCCAGTGGGGAGCAGGATGGCTGCTACCTGGGGCGCTGGCCAGCACTTTCTTTTCAGTGGGCTGAGCCACCATTCGTTCCAGGATCACCTGGCACGGGTCAGGTCAAAGTCCCCTCTGGTTTTTCTGAACCACCAGGAAAACGGAGTCTCTAGTTGACCTCCAGATATCCTTAGTTCTTCCCCCTTCTCTCCACTCTTTCTAGCCTGGAATTTCGTTTCTCGGTGGAACATCCTTCACCAAGATTCGTCCAGCCTGCCTAATTCACTTCTCAATTAGGACCTAGGGAGAGTTGGATGCCCAGGTGCAAAGTTTCTTGGTCCCTACACCAAAGTAATTGCCCTGTGTGATTGCCTCCTGAAGGGTTGTCGCTGCGCTGACCTGGAGTGGGGAGATCGTCCTCCAGGAGTTCTGTGGAACTTTGCCAGAAGTATTGAGCTGTCTCCTCAAGACATTTAGGCCTCCTCAAAGATACATCCTGAAGGCTGAGGATCATGGTGTCAGCTCTGGGTGTGATCGATTTCTGTTTGTCTCCAGAATGGGCAAAGGGTAGCTTGCTTGGTCGAAGATCAAAGTTACAATTTGTGACCAAGGTAGAGAAGGGGACTTCTTGATAACTGGTCAGTCCACCTTTTGCCTGATGTGGGTTGGGTAGGGCATGTGATCTATAGATACTGGGGTAAGAATAGGGTAAGGCTGCCCCCTGGTGCCTAGTGGATGTACAGACCCTCCCTCTAAGCTCGGTAACCTGCCTGCTCTTCAGGGATGTCTAGGCTTTTCCATCCGCAGCTGAGCAACCTCGGGAATATTCCAAGACCAACACTAGCCTGGGGTGGACTAGGAAAATGAGGAGTGCCCATTTCAATCCCAAACTCCTTGATCTGATCAGACACCAAAGTCCCCAGATGGCTCATCCCATCATGTTAAGCCTGCAGCCATCCGGCAGATTTAGAAAGAAAAGCAGTTCCAGCCAGAGCCAGATTGAGCTGATAGGTGAGGGGAGAGGGAGGGGCAGCATCTACACCCAGGCTAGCAGGAAGGGCTCTCTCTCTCTCTCTCTCTCTCTCTCTCTCTCTCTCTCTCTCCCCCCCCCCCTCCCTCACTCCCTCCCCCCACCCCCCTCATGTATGTCACACGTGCCTAGGTTCTGGTAGAATCTCCTTGCGCATCAGAGAACCCTAACTTGAGTCATCTTTGTCCCAGCCTGGGACCAAAGTCCTCCTGGAGAAACAAGGGCCATAGAGGAGTTACTCATAGCACACATATCCCGGAAGAGCTGGAGCCATCCAAGGAGCAAGGAAAAGGTCATTTAAGAGAGGAAAGAAGAGGATCCTAAGGAATGGGCGCAGAGGACTCCATTGCAGTATAAAGACCTGCAAAGGAAAAGGAGCTGCTGCAACAGTTATGTGGATCAGGTGTGGGCAGAGACCAGTCAATAACAGGAAAATCAGGCCGTAAAAGTGGGAACTGGGTGTGGGTACTTTTGGGAATTTAAGATCCTGCTTGTTCAGAGAGTAGGGATGGGAAACAGAACATAGTAGCCTGAGAAATATGGCACTTTGAGGAGTTGGTCATTGCTGTGTTGGGTGGGGGGGGTGGAGAGGCTTGGAGTTCAAGAAGTCAAGACTGAGTGCAAGAATGAGGGCATCCTCCATCCTGGGCCTGTGATGAGCATCTGGGTGAAGAGACATTTGCCAAACCCAAGTACAGGAATATAAGGAAGGAGTATCATCTTTATGTAGGCACAAAAAGGCACATTCAGGTACCAGTCACCCATGCTTAGGCACCTGGGATTGCCACTGCTTTTCTGGGCTCAGAAGGTAGCCAGGGTGGAGACAGGTGGGAAATAGAAATCTAAGGTCATTGAGGATAACCAATGTAACCTTGAGCCTCTACATCTCAGGGGCATAAGTTTGACAGGTCTCAAGACCTGATTCCATAGAGTATCATTTATGCCTTGTCTGGTAATGCTACCACCTTCCAGCCCCCCTGTAGTTTGTGGGTTACTGTAGATTCCCAGATCCCCTGTAGTTTGTGGGTTACTGTAGATTCCCAGCAGCCAGTCTTTCCTGCAGCAGTTTTCTTGCCTACCTTACCTTCTTAGGACCCAAACCTCTCCATACTCTAATGACTAACCCCAGGCTTAGGTTGCATGTTATGGTTTGCATATGCTCGGCTCAGGGAGTGGCTCTATTAGGAGGTGTGGCCCTGTTGGAGTAGGTGTGGCCTTGTCAGAGTACGTGTGTCACTGGGTGTAGGCTTTACAACCCTCATCCTAGCTACCTGGAAGTCAGTATTCTGCTATCAGCCTTCAGATGAAGATGTAGAACTCTTAGCTCTGCCTGCACTGTGTCTGCCTGGATGCTGCCATGTTCCCACCTTAATGATAATGGACTGGACCTCTGAACCTGCAAGTCGGCCCCAATTATATGTTGTTCTTAGAAGACTTGCCTTGGTTATGGTGTCTGTTCACAGCAGTAAAACCCTAAGACATCACGCTTGCCCATTGGGCATCCTGCAATGGTATTGATTCTATTTCTTTACTGACTTTTGGTTGATGGTCAGGGAGCTAAAGAAGGAGGCACTGTAAATGACTGTCCTGTTAGCTACCCATGAGCCATTCCCAAGTTCCAGAGCCTGTGCCTGTGGTGTGTGTTCCAACCCAGATACCTGATGGGGACATTTGTATGTTTAGGGAGATGTGGAACACTAGGGGGAACAAAAGCATTGGACTTTCTGATCCTGGGCAGGCTCTCTCCAGGACATGGGGTGTCAGGGAGAGTGTAGTTGCTAGGGAGGAGCATGCTGGAACTTCCCAGAATCTCAGCTGATAATCATAGGCTCTTCAGTACTAGCACTCATGAAGGCATTGAACTGTTCTGAGAACATCCCTCTAGGAGCTTGGGTAAAAGCTGAGGGCAGGCTGGGGTGGAGGTAGTACCAAGCTGGGAGAGAGGTGCCATGAGTCTGTGGTGATGGAGCCTGGCAAGCAAGACTAAGGTCAGACCCAGTGTCTGTCCAGGTCTGAGGTATTCATGTACTGGGAGAAGGCTGAATGGAGGTCATCACCCCCTACAATGATTCTGTAAGAAGCTAGGCAGCTGAAGGCATGGTTGGAGCATCTCCTCTTTTTGGGGGTTAGCAAAATAAGCTTTAGAATTTGAAGGAGCTGGGAACAAAGGGAAAGCTGGGATCTACCTGGCAAGGCTTTATGCTTCCAACTCCTGAGCTAGCCAGCAAGGGGAAACAAATGCGGGTGGGAACAAGATTCATGGAGCTGGGTTGCAACAGCAAAAGCCTGGGGACTGCTGAAGGGCAAAAGTCCCCTCCCCAGCACAGCCTACCTTGTTTACCAGCTGTGATCACTCAAACAGACAATCTGGAAGGATTAATCTTTTTCTATTAGAACACATTTTGTTATTGAAGATTTAACTTTTCTTTTTTGGGGGCATATGGTGGGATAGTGGCTGGCCTTGAACTTACATAGAACTTCCTGAATGCTGAGATTACAGGTGTAAGCTACCATATTTAGGCTTAGAGAAAAAAAATTCCAGTGTTTTGAGACAAGATCTCATTTAGTCCAGACTGCCTTGATCTCAGTATATAGTTGAGGGTGACTTTGTTCTTTTGATATTCCTGTCTTCATCTCTAGAGTGCTAGGATTCCAGATGCAGAATACTATATGCAGTTTAAACCCCTTTTAGATTTACAGAAAAATGGCTGAGATAGTATGAGCACTCCCATATCCCTCAGCCATATCACAAAAATTCTTATGCTATGCCTAGTCAACAGAGGTATGCTATCAAGTAGAGTCCAGTTTATTTAGCTTTCTGCAGCATTTCTCTAAAGCCCCTTTGTTGTCCCAAGATCCCATCCAGGATAGAACATTGATTTTGTCTATCATGTTCACTGTGATTGTGAGGAGTGCTTTGTTTTGATGACCCGCAGTTCTGAAGAAAGCTGATGGAGGTAGAATGCTAGCTGGACCTTGGATGTTTGTAAGACCATGCTCATCCATCCTTTGGGGGTATCAGTGCTTATAGAACCGTTGCCCAATGTTGACAATGGCTGTCTGATAGAGATGTGTCAGATTTCCACTCATCAAAGTAGGAGTCCCTTCTCTTTACACACTTCGTTCTTTTTTTTTTCCCCCTGGAGCTGAGGACCGAACCCAGGGCCTTGTGCTTGCTAGGCAAGCGCTCTACCACTGAGCTAAATCCCCAACCCCCACACTGCATTCTTTACAAGGAAAGTTACATGTCCTTCTCCCTTGGACTATGTCAGTCACTTGCCATTCTTGTAACAAACACTTGGGCACAGCAGCTTACAGAGGTTGGGTTACTTTAGTTCACAGTTTTTGGAGTTTCAGGCAAATGTCACTTGGTTTTTCTTTCCTTTTTTTTTTTCAGAGCTGGGGACCGAACCCAGGGCCTTGTGCTTGCTAGGCAAGCGCTCTACCACTGAGCTAAATCCCCAACCCCGCAAATGTCACTTGGATATGCTGTCTTTGTCATAATACCATGGCAAGGGAGCATGGCAGCCCCATTTTGGTCAGAAAGCCACAAGAAGCAGTCCCAAATATTGTCTTCAAAGATATAGCCCAGTGACCTAACTTCCCCCCACTAAATCCTACCTTCTAAGGGTTTCACCCCTGTCCACAGCACTATAGGCTGGGGAGCAAACCTTTAATCCAGAGCCTTTGATGCAAAGTTAAAACAAACTGTGACAGGAGCCACTCTGGTGATTTTGTTGCATTCTTCCTCACAGCAGTTTTATTTGTTCTCTGCTCTTTATGTATTAGTTAAAAAGTGATTTGTTACAGTTTTCACATGGGGCCTTACTGTGTAGCCCTGGCTGTCCTGGAACTTACTATATAAATCAGGCTGGCCTCAAACTCACAGAGATCCTCCCATTTCTGCCTTCCCCTCACTGTGATTAAAGGCATGTGCCACCATATCTGGCTCTCATTATTTTGAAACAGGGTCTTAACTATAGCTGGTCTGGAACTTGACATGCAGACCATGCTGGTTTCAAGCTTGACTCTTTGAATGCTTCCTCTGCTTTTCTTTTTTCTCTTTTTCAGTCTGGGATCCTAACCCATGGAATGTTGGTGCTTCCAACATCAATTAACTTAATCTAGATAATACCGCCTGAGCATTCCCAGAGGCTTGTTTTTGCCAGTGGTTCTAGATCATGTCAAGTTGACAACCACTGTTAATTATCATGAATCCTTTAAAGTTTTATTATTTGTATATGTAGGGGTGTTATGTCTGTGTACAATTGGTGTGACTGAGACCAGAAAAGGATATCTGATCCACTGGAACTGCAGTTACAGATAGTTGTGAGCCAACATAGGACCTTTACAAAAACAGCTTCTTGACTCTCTAGTGAGAAAGCCATGGTTTGCTGCATGCTAGGCATGTGCTACACCACTTAACTTTTTTCCCAACACACTTCTCTACCATGCACTTGTGTGCACGTACATGCCTGTTTGAGCACTTGCTTGCTTTCTGGCTGTATGCCCAGCTTATGTATTTCCTGCTGTGGATTTTGAATGAGCCATTTCTCCAAGGAGTCATTCATTGGAAATGCTCATTGCTATGGAGTAGTGTTTCTGGACCTTCACAGCAGACAGAGCAAAGGGACTTGCAAAACTCATTACTCTGCACACTATCTGTATATAGACATGCAATGGTGTTTGCATTAAGCTAAATAGGAATTTGAAGTGATGTCTCTGACTCTAATCCATTACCACGTAGATCAACCTAGCCTCATCCCTTTGCTTCCCTAACTGCCTATAAAGATCTAGTGGTCTCAGATTCATTAACTCATACCCTCCCACTGCACCTCATCTGCCGTTAGTATTTTTTAAAGACTATGTAAATCAGGCTAGTCTCGAACTCTTAAAAGATCTGCTTGCTTCTGTTTCCTGAGTAACTGAATTAAAGATGTGTGCTGCCATGCCCATCTGCTTTTAGTCTTTTTTAATCTGTACTTACAAGTTTGTGTGTGTGTCTGTGTGCGCGCGCATGAGTGTATGCATGCACGCATGCACAGAGAGGCCAAAAATCAAATATGTGTCCTTTTTTTATCTTTCTCCCCACCTTATTTCCTTATTTTTTATTTACAGTTCTTAAATACATTTATTTATTCATTTATTTAATGTCTCTATATGTCATGTCAAACATATGGAAGGCATAGAACAATTGGTTCTCTCTCTACCATGTGGGGATGAAAGTCAGGTCATTGGACCTGGTAGCAAACACCAGCTGAAACATCTTGCTGGCCCTCCACTTTTTTTTGAGGCAAGTTTTCTCACTGAACTTGATGGTCACCAAGTCCCACAGATCTTCCTGTCTTTGCCTCCCCAGGACTGTGATTATAGACATGCACTGGCTTTTTCTTATGAGTTCTGGGGACCTCAACTCAGGTTCTCATGTTTGGGTAGCACTTTACTGATTCACCAATTTCTCCACCTCTAGTCTTAAATACCTGTATTTATTTATTTTAGTTTTTTAGAATTCATTTTAATTAAAATATAATTTTGTCACTTTCTTCTCCTTCCCTTTCTTCCCTCCAGCTTCTCCATTAATTTTGCATTCCTGGAGTTGGAACCCAGGGCCCTATGCTTGTTACACAGCCTGCACTTAGTCTTATGCACCTATTCCTTTGTGCGGGGACTTAAATCAACCCTTTTCCCTGCTTCAGAGATACATGTGTGACACAGTTAAACTCTTTTTGTCATAATCTGCACTCTATATTGTGACCCCTCTACCTTCTAGAAGATCACCAGGGGTTGTATACACTGCAGTTCCCTCCTCCACTGTCAAGACACTTCTGCTGAATGTCAACCCTTTACTATGACATCACCAGACAGAATGGTTTTTCTGATTTCAAAATCCTCTTTGCTTTCCCTAGTAAAACACTGTCCTTTCTTACTCCCTGTTGACTTCTGATTTGTTTCTCGTCTCTATACTTTTACCCTTTCTGACATGTTCTGTAAATGAAGTCTAATGTAAGTGGCTTGTTCCCACTGCTTTATTTCACTTACCAGTATGTGGTTTGCTTGTTTGTGGGTGGGGCAAGGTCCCATGTATCCTAGGCTGGCTTCAAACTTGCTGTGTACCTGAAGACTACCTTGAACTCCTGGTCTTCCTGCCTCTATTTCCTCACTGTGTGTGGCACCATGCCTGGCTCAACAAAACATTTTGAAGAATTATTAGTTTCTCTGTGTGGTTGCATGTTCTTTCATTCCTCACTGTCTAGTTTTCCTTTGAGCTACTAAAGGATATTCTACTTGCTTCCAGTCTTCACTAATTATGAATAAACCTTCTGGGTTTTTTTTAACCTTCTGGGTTTTAAGTGGACATAAGATTTCACACATGTGCCATAAACACCAAGGGGTATTATCACTGAGCCATATAGTAAAAGCAAGTTTAACTTCATTAGACATTGTCAAGCCTCTGCCAGGCAATGGTGGCACATGCCTTTAATCACTCTGAAGGCTGAGGTAGAAGGCTTTCTTGAGTTCAAGGCTAACCTGTTCTACATTACAAGTTCCATGACAGCTAGGGCTACATAGAGAAACTCTGCCTCGAGGAAAACAGCAACAAAATTGCCAATCCAGGTGGAGTGGCACCAAACAAGGTGAAATTGATCAAAAAACAAAACAAAACAAAACTTCCAAAGTAGCCGTTACAATTTTCATTCCCACTGTCCCTGTCAACAATATCAGTGTTCTGAATTTTAGCCATTTTAAGTGGTATCTAAAATCATTGTGTAATTTGGTAATAAGATATGGTGGTAAACACCATTTTAAATGCCTGTTACATTTGTTTGGTGAGTTGTCTCTTCAGAGGTTTGGCTTGTTTTTAAAAATTGGATTGTTCATTTTTTTTTATTTGAGTTCTCTGTGTATTCTGGATAATATTGTGTGGATCTGGGAAAACTTGGGGGCAGGGTGAGTATATTCAAAATGTGTTACATTTCCAAAGAATTAATAAAATATAATTTAAAATATTTATCTTATTTTTAATTATGTATATGGAGGGGTGTTGGGTTTTGCTCATGCCTGTAAGTTCCTATGGAGACCACAAGAGGGTATTGTATTATCTGGAGCTAGAATATATAAGCTGTTGTGAGTTACCCTGTGTGGATATTGAGAGAAGAGCTCAGGTCCTCTGGAAGAGCAACAAGCCTTAAAAATAGCTAAGTCATTTCTCCAGCAGCTTCTGTTGATTTTCAAAGTTCTTTATTCACTGCTACTACATACATTTGTATCTTGAAGTTGACATACACACTACTTCAGTGGTTATCTAAATAGTTGCAAAGGTCATAATTACCAAATGCTTAATTACAAATTTTAGATGAGAATGGCTCCATAGGTTCAAATATTTGAAAACTCGGGTCCCATTTGGTGAAACTTTTTGGGAAGGATTAGGAGTTGATGTTGTTGGCAGAAGTAGGAGGATCAGAGGTTCAAGGTCATCTTCATTTATATAGTGAGTTTGATGCATCTCTATAATCCCAATATGTGGGTAGTAGAGACTAGAATTCCAGGTCCACCTCGGTTAAACGACACCCTAACTAGGATATGGAGGTTTTGTTTGTTTTTGAGACAGGATGTCATGTATCCCAAGTCAGCCTCAAACTCACTATATAAATGAAGATGACCTTGAACCTCTGATTCTCCTACTTCTGCCTCCAAGTGCTGGGATTATAGTCCTGTTATCATCAGGCTCCTTCTTATGCAGTGCTGGGGTTGGAACCCAGGGTTTTGTATATGCTAGGCTCGAACTCTGCCAACTGAGTTCCATTCTCAGCTTCATGTGAAAAATATCACATGCAAGTGGAAGTGGCCTGTACTTCTGACTACCTGGGAGACTAAGGAGGAGAATCCCTTCAGCCCAAACCTCCATATCCTAGCTAGGGTTTCTACTGCTGCAACGAAATACCATCATCAAAGCAACTTGGGAAGAAAAGGTTTTATTTGGCTTATATTTCCAGGTAACAGCTCATCACTGAAGGAAGCCAGGACAGGAACTCAAGCAGGACAGGAACCTGGAGGCAGGAGCTGATGCAGAGGGCATGGAGGAAATGTTACTTCCTGGTTTGCTTCCCCTGGCTTGTTCAGCTTGCTTTCTTATAGATCTCAGGACCACCAGTTTAGGGATGGCCCCATCCACAAAGGGCTGAGCCCTGCCTCATCATTTACTAATTTGGAAAGTGCCTTATATTAGGCTGCCCTGGAGGCATTTTCTCAACCGAGTTTCTGTCCTTTTAGATAACTCTAGCTTGTGTCAAGTTGACATAAAACTAGCCAGCATACCACACAACAACAAAAAAGAAAAACTCAAACCCCCAAAGAAACAAAATCACATCATGTGCAGATAATCATCCTAGAGCAGGAAATAAGGCCTCTTAGTTGGCATTTGCTCCTCTCCAGGAGTCTCTGAGCCTTCTTATCTTGCTCAATGTGGACAGTTTCCAGTTACTCAGAAACAAGTGTATGTGTGTGATACATTTGTGAAATTTAATATTTGCAAGATAGAAGTTATTTTATTTTATTTTTCATCAGGAGTTTTGGAGATCCATCCTCTTGTGCCCCTTCAGCTCCCCTCTTTTTCATGACACCTGGTCAGGTGGACAGAACTGTATCTAGGCTCTTGTTGGGAGCATTTATCTATAGCACTGACATCTAGTGGTCGCTTGTATTACTACCACCTTTAGCTTTCTTCTGACATCTTTACTAGGTCATAATTGATAAGCATGTTAATAAGATGTCTTTACTCCACCAATCCCCCGAGGACAAGTCCTTAGCCATGCTGTCTGTTTTGTACTTAAGGCAAGTGCCTTTGTTCCCCGGGGTCCCCGTATCATCAATTAGGTGTTCCTGCAATAAAGGCTGATTGAGAAGGATCCAACGGTGTTGCGTCTTCCTTGCCGGTTGAGGTGGGCGCGACAGGCTCTGTTAACTGAGAGAGGCGACTGGAAAAGGTCAGGAGGCAGGAACTTAGAACACTAGAGTCAACAAGCTACATCTAGTCCCTGTGATTTGGCAGAGGCCTTGTGACATAGCCTTGCCTGGATTTTGCCCCTGTGACAGTCAGCAGACCCTCCTTGCAGGAAAGACACAGAGCTGTAATAGGGCTGGCTGGGGTGAGGGTGATGTAGAGGAATCCTCAAATATTTGGGTGAAGTTTCACCTCAGTATTTCCTGTGTGCCTCACCTGGGCTGTGTCAGTTGCTTTAAGGAAGAAGACCTGGCAAGGTGATTTGCAGTGGCAGGTGCTCTGAAGAGGGGACAGAGTCATGACCTAGAGAACTGGCAGGCAGAGGCAACGGAGGCCTGTCTGAGGAGGCAGGGTGCCAGACTAATTAATGGAATGAGGGCTGAGCAGACATCTGGGCAAAGATGGCTAGCCCATGCAAAGGCTAGGGGCAGGTACAGAGGAGGTTGAAGAAGGGAAAAGAGTTGGAGAAAAAGGGGCCAGAAATTCATCAGACTCCTATTCTGCCAAAGACTCGTACTCTGCCACGGAGTGGCATATGTGCCTCTGGGAGCCATATAACCCCAGCGAAGGGACTGATGTGGTGCAAAAGAGGAGGGCCAAGAGGTAAGGGTGGAAGCAAAGGGAGCCAGCTGGTGGAGACTTGGGTGTGCTGGCATCAAGGTTTCAGGGGCTGGCAGGGATTAGGAGAAGAGACTGCTTGCTGAGCAGCAAATGGCCTGGATAATCTGTGGACATTATATTAGAACAGGGAAGGCAGACACTAGGCCTATGTATGACAACACTTTTGGACAAAGTCCCCAGTGGTGCAAAGGCCCTGGGGTCACTCACTGGGCTACCAGGGCACTGGAGCACCCAATAGTCAGCAAGCATAACTAAAGAATCAGACAGTGGTGGCCAGAACCCAGGAATTGTCTTACGAGGTTCCCTGCAGTGCTGCGGCCACAGACACCGCGTGCTCAGCTGTCCAGGGCTCACGGGGCCGCGCGCAGAGGGGGCGGGGCCGACGGGGCGCGGGCGGGGGGCTCGGCGACACAACAGCTACTGCGCTAGGAGACATTGCGGCGGCGGTGGCGGCGTTGGCAGCAGCTGCAGGTCCGCACCACCCCCGCTCTGGACTGGGGGCAAACAGGCGAGCGGAACCGGCGGGCCGGGGCGTACAGGGACCAAGGCATCTTAGCTCCGCAGCCCACCACCCTCACACACACCTGTGACGCCCGGCGCGCCCCCCTGCCCGCACGCGCACAGCCCACGCAGCTCTGGACACAGGCGGCTGAGGTTGCGGAGTCCCCCCACGCTGAGGCGCCAGGGGCCAAGCAGCGATTAGGGGGCTGCGTGGGTGGCTGTGGTCGTGACAGGTGGCTGCAAGCAGGGTCGCAGGTGCATTCGAGCGGGTTGGTGACCTACGTGGTGTGTGCTTGAGCTGAGCCACTATGGAAGGTCTGGTGGGGGAGGGGCAAGGGCCCTATGGGTGGAGGTGGGTCTCATGAACCAGGATCAGAGTGTATGGAGCCTTCTGGAAAATAGTCGGCAGTTCTGGCTCGATGTGTGGAGGCAGAAAAGGGGTGTCATAGTGTTGGTAGCCAACATTAGGTGTGCTCTGGATGCTGGGGGTGGGGGGAGCACAGGCTGGCGCAGCATACCTGGGTGGGAGGCCCGCATGCAGTGGTCTGCCTCCGTGGGAGTGTGTGTGTCCCTGGCTGTGGGGGAGGAGTAAGGTGTGCTTGGGCTTGGGAGTGAATGACTCCATCTTGAGTTGGGGGACTATTAGGCTTGGTGGGCAAGGGAGCTGCGTGTTGCCAAGGGGCCTCGCTCTACCCCCATCACCCCACCCCCAGACATGCTGCTGCTCAAGAAACAGACGGAGGACATCAGCAGTGTCTATGAGATCCGGGAGAAGCTGGGCTCGTGAGTGTTCATGCTGGGCTGTGGGTGTGAGTGCTTGTGAATGTGGGGCATGTGCACATGTGAGCAAATGTGCGAAGGAGCTTGGAAGTGGTGTGTGTGTGGCATGAGTGTGAACATGGGGGTAAGTTGTGAGGTGTGCTGTTGTGTGTGTGAGTGAGGTGGTGTGTGAATGTGTCAGTGTATGTGAACCTGTGTAAGGTGGTGTGGGGATCTGTGTGTGCACACTTAGGGATGTGTATTAAGATGGGTGGTACAGCCTGAACACCTCCTCCATTTTGATCTTCATCCTCCTCTCACTGGCACCCTCTCCTTCTTTTCTTGCCTTCTACCATCTGACTCTGCGGCAGGGGTGCCTTCTCTGAGGTGATGCTGGCCCAGGAAAGGGGCTCTGCTCATCTTGTGGCCCTCAAGTGCATTCCCAAGAAAGCACTTCGGGGCAAGGAGGCCCTGGTGGAGAATGAGATCGCAGTACTCCGCAGGTGTGCTCACTTTCCTCTTGGGCTGGGGAGACCTGTGACCACCCAGGCTGAGTCCTCTGGACTCATTAGGCCCGGTTGCCATTCTGCAGGGGGTGGGGGTGGAGTAGACATTTCTTCTCCTTTGAGTCTGCATGTCTCCATGGCAACATTAGAGGCACCCTATCCATCTGTGCTTTATAAATGGCCCACAGAAGTATGTGTTCTAGGAAGGCCTGGGCTAGTCAGGGCAGGGATTGGTAGGGAATGGGGGCCCAGGTGAAGGAAGATAAGCAGGCTCAGGACAGAGCTCTTCCAGATGAAGAGGCTCCATTGATCCCATCAGGAGACTTTTCTCTATTTCAGGATTAGCCACCCCAACATTGTGGCTCTGGAGGACGTCCACGAGAGCCCTTCCCATCTCTACTTGGCCATGGAGCTGTGAGGAGGGCTGCTGGGGTGCTGGGCAGAAGGGGTGCAATGTCCAAGTCTATCCCTGGGTCAGTTGACCTGCCTTGTTCCTTTTACCTCCAGGGTAACAGGTGGTGAACTGTTTGACCGAATCATGGAGCGGGGCTCCTACACAGAGAAGGATGCGAGCCACCTTGTAGGGCAGGTCCTTGGTGCTGTCTCCTACCTTCATAGCCTGGGCATCGTGCACCGGGACCTCAAGGTGCCTGGCTGTTTCTCTCTACCCTATCCCACTTATCTTTGGACCTGAGTGTCATTTTTTTTCAACATTCACTTCAATCTAGGTCAAAGGAAATTAAGGGTGCTGAGGCCCACCCTATCCCAATGCCCAAGCCATTCTCAGACTTATAGGCCCTTTCCCTGGTCCCATGTGTCAACAGCCTGAAAACCTCCTCTATGCCACACCTTTTGAGGACTCCAAGATCATGGTCTCTGACTTTGGCCTGTCCAAAATTCAAGCTGGCAACATGCTAGGCACAGCCTGTGGGACCCCAGGATATGTGGGTAAGAGGAAAGCACTCTAAGGCTCACTGTGGTGGGGAGGGAGCTGGTGACCCAGGGGATGCCAAGGCTCCAGGACCTGGGGCAGCTGCTGCCTGTGGCAGTCTATTCCTGAGTCTGAATAGGTATACCAGGTGGCCCTCAAGGGCATGCCATGTGTGCGTGCCTATGCAGACATGTTTGTCTGTCTGTCTGCCTCTGGCCGCCAGCCCCAGAGCTCCTGGAGCAGAAACCCTACGGGAAGGCCGTAGATGTGTGGGCCCTGGGTGTCATCTCCTACATCCTGTGAGTGACCGCTTCGACGGCTCAACTCCTACCTGCTTGTCCCTGCTGGGTTGGGGAGGGGTGGACAACCGGGTGATTCATCTGTGGGTGCCAGGCTGTGTGGGTACCCCCCCTTCTATGATGAGAGCGATCCTGAACTCTTCAGCCAGATTCTGAGGGCCAGCTACGAGTTTGACTCTCCCTTTTGGGATGACATCTCAGAATCAGGTGAGTGCAAGGCTGGCCCTATCCTGGGGACTGACAAAGGGGCCAGGGACAGGGCAGACTGACCTTGCCCCTGCTCCAGCCAAAGACTTCATTCGGCACCTTCTGGAACGTGATCCCCAGAAGAGGTTCACCTGCCAACAGGCCTTACAGCATCTCTGGTGAGTGGGATGCCTGGTATGTGGCACAGGGGCAGGAGTAACACCTGTGCTGACTCCCAACCTTCCTGTAGGATCTCTGGGGATGCAGCCTTGGACAGGGACATCCTAGGTTCTGTCAGTGAGCAGATCCAGAAGAATTTTGCCAGGACCCACTGGAAGGTGAGCATAGAGAGAGAGAGAGATTACCATGCTCCTGTTTCAGGGTGTAGCTACTAGTCTTGATGGTGGTCTTAGAATTGGTCTTGGTGCTGGGCCTAGCTTGGCCTGACCCTGCTCTTTTCCCACAGCGTGCATTCAATGCCACATCATTCCTACGTCACATCCGTAAGCTGGGACAGAGCCCAGAGGGTGAGGAGGCCTCCAGGCAGGGTATGACCCGTCACAGCCACCCAGGCCTTGGGACTAGCCAGTCTCCCAAGTGGTGACAACCAGGTGTGTGAATCCTACACCCTCCCTCTGGAAACTAGTTTCTTAGGGAGCCTAGAGGGTAGCAATGAACTAAGTGGGGTCTGGAGAGCCAAGGGAAGAGTGTCAGAGAAAGAGAAGCTGGGCAGAGCAGTAGTCAGGCCTCTTATGCTAATAGGATAGGGGCATGACCCTATGGAGTCTCTGTGAAAGGAAAGGGAAAGCTTGAATACGATGCTAGGAAGGACCCAGGAAAGCTGGGCACATCTTGAACCTGTTTTCCTCTGCTTCTTTCTCCTCCTCACCACCCCAGGTGGATGCCAAGGAAGGCCAAGTGGACTGACTCCTAGCTTTTCTTTCCTCCAGCCCTTTTGATCTCCTTCCCTGATCCTTGTCCCCCGGACTGGCCTCTGTTGGAAAGTCCAAGACCGTGGGTGTGATGCATGGCACTGGGGTATGGGGCTTCCCAAGTATGTCCCCAGCCTCTGTCCTTTGTTGCTGCCACCCTCTATGGAAACTGAGGAGGTATTCAAAAATGGATTTGGGGGCCATCCTTCCTGCACCTTGCACGCACATATGCATTGCGTGGCTGTTCTGTGCTTTGCTGACTGTGGGTGGTCCTGCTTGTGTTGTAGCCCTTTAGTTCCTCCTCTTTCCAACCAATAAAGACAAACAGAACAATGCCCTGGTGCTGAACTGGGGATGGGATGAGCATGGGGTTGTGCGGTCACCTCAAAAAAAGGACATGAAGGAAGCACGTCCTCTGCCAGTGGATCTTGTGCTCTGCCTCTTGTACTTCTCCTTGCTGGGATCATGGCACAGGCACTCTGAATTGTTCAAGGACTTCCTGATTCTGACCCTCAGAGTACTGCCAGCAAGAGGCTGCCTGGCTACCTGGTTGCCCTGGGTGTGAGAGGAAACGGACACCAGCAATGTCTACTGGGCTGCCAGCAGGGGGCAATAGCAGGAGGTGTAATTCAGCAGCAGCAGCAGCAGCAGCAGCAGCAGCAGCAGCAGCAGCAGCAGCAGCAGCAGCAGCAGCAGCAGCAGTCTGGTCCTAATTCCCCATCCTGGGCTGGAAAGGGCTTGAAAGTGACTAGAGTTCAGTTTATTTTCCTCCACTGCTGCTTCTGGTTTGATGAGTCATGGGCTATCATCTGGTTCTGGTGCTCTAGCCCCATTTACCACCAGTAAACCAGGATTCCAGAAGCCTATCTTGCTGGGCTCAGTGAAGGGTAGGCCTCAGCCAGAATTTAAAGGAGCTTGCTCTAGCTTCCAGTGTGTGAGGTGGATGACAGATCCTGATTGGGGTGTGTGTGTGTGTGTGTGTGTGTGTGTGTGTGTGTGTTTGTGTGAGAAGTCTCATTTTGTCCAATTTTGGGATCCAAAGGGAAGCACTGAGGTCCAAGAGAGTGCTGGCCTGGGTTTCTGGGACAGAAGCTACTCTAGGTTTCAGGATTGGAGCCAGGAGGTTTGGAAGCAAGCAGACAGCTTTCTCCTCTGTCCTCATGGTCACCTCAGGCCATCCTGTGCTTCAGACTTTGGGCCATGTGTCCTGACAAGTTTGCCCAGTGTCCTGCTGTTACCCCTATGGAGTCAGTAGAGGAAAACCTTAGACATCTGGTACCAAAAATGAGTTTCAGCACCTTGATTTACTCACCTCCAGTGAACTGTCCTGGGAACTCATTGTCTTTTGGCCACCTTTTCCAGTCTCTTTTTGACTGCTCCATGTACCTCATCTTTTCCTTCAGCCATGTATGATACCTATCCATTCTTACTTTGTTGATGCAGTACTGATTGACCTTCTACTTTGCAAGGGGAGGCTTTTGGAGGGGGAAGGGGGTGGTTTTATGGGGACAATACGCACAGGAAAAGCATTCTTCTAGCTACTCTGGCAGCCTTAGCATGAGCATCAGAGCCAGCTGTCCAGAAAGAATCAGCACTCAGTTCAGACCACCAGCTCTTCCAGACTAAGCATAAGGCCAGATCACTTCTGGCCCCTTGATACAGATTGGCCTTGACATAGAGTGCAGTATGACCTCACCACCAGCAGGGGATGCCACAGACCCATGTTTAGACATCTGAGTCACTTTTTAATGCTTTAGTAACTGAGGCAGCAGCTCAAATCCATTCCTTGCCCACCAGGTCCCCAAATCTTGCCCTAGATACATTTGAGCTAGGGAGAGAGGTCCATCCTGTTCATTTTGGAATAAAGTTCCAGGGACAACGCTGGGTCATACAAAGGCAGCATGTCTTTTATCCTTCCCAGATCTTCCCATTGTAGGAGGGCATTTTGAGAGAGTAGGGCTTTGGGTCACCTAGCAGAGAGACCGGTTGTCTCCTCTGCATATTAGTGGAAGGCAGGGGTGCTGAAACAGCGTGCAGGTGCTTGTCCATAGAGCAAGGAGCCACACCAAAACTTGGAATGGGAACGGGACAGCCTGTGAGCAAAGGTGCTGCTGATGTGTTCTCCAAAAGCAGCATTCTTGTTCAGTTTGGGGTGAGAGCTGGCTGTAAAAGTCAGGTGCTCAGTTGGAGAGATGGCTCAGTGGTTAAGGGCACTCACTGCTATTTCAGAGGGTCTGGGTTCAAATCCCAGCACTCACATGGCAGCTCACAACTGTCTGTAACTCTTAAGATCTGATGCTCTCACATAGACATACATGCAGGCAAAACAGCAATGCACATAAAATAAAGGCAAATTCATGTTCTTAAAAAAAGTGAGGTAGTATAAAATAGGAGCTGAGTCCAGTCTTTAAGGGACAGGTAGAAATTCAGGGAGTATCTCTTGTGTGTATCATAAGAGAACATTGCCTCACCAGATCTTGGCCAAACAGGAATCATACAAATGTGAGTGGCAGGGGTTTCAGAGAAGCTCAACTTGTAGGGCTATGTGGGTAACAGGTTTTGTTGTTATTTTGAGACTAAGTCTCATGTAGTACACCTGACTGGCTTTAAGCTTGCTGTGTGGCCTTCAACGTCTGACTCTCAGGCTTCCACTTCCTGAGTGCTGGAATTAACGGTGTGCAATGTGGTGCTGGGGATAAACCCAGGATTTAGCACGTGGTAGGCAGGCATTCTACCAACTGAATCTCATACCCAACCTGAGATAGGAGCTCTTTAGGATTTGGATAGATGGGCTTGGCAACAGATCTAGGGAAAGATTTCCACTGGGATGGCTTTGGGGGAGAGGTAATGAGATCATTCTTGGATATGGTAAGTTAAAGATGCTCGAGGAATCTAAAAGTAGAGAAAACACCAACTTGTGCTTCACTCTTCTTTTAGCAAATATGTATCTGGCTTCATAGCTAATATTTATGGAAGGCTTCTCTCTCATAATAAAAAGGAAGCTGACAAGGACTCTTTATTGGGCACTTATGCCAACCTTTGTAAAGCTTAATGGGCATTCACTTAAAGCTCAGCTGGGAGTGAGGCAGCTGTTGTCATCATCATCCTTACAATCAATGTGGAAAAACCGAAGAATAAAAAAACCCAGTAATGGAGCAAAGGCCACACAGCTTATGGCAGAGTGAGAATCTAAAAACCACTGTCTTACCCTGAATCCTGCTTGCTTCTATGTGAGGGAGAGTGCTTGCTTAGGACGTAAGGATTGGGTAACTGAAGAAAAAGAGAGTTCTTTCTAGTCCCCTCTTAGGAGAAGTCTAATTTCAGTTTTAACTTTAAAAGATTTTGTGTAACTGTTAGCATCCTTGTGACTTCATTCAATGTCCCATTAAATAGAAACCCTGGAAATCTAATTGTAGTAGGGGTAGCGATAAGATCTAGGCCCGATAAGATCCCTCTAGAGTTTAGGTAAAGAATAGCCCAGAAGTGGAATAGTAATGGTGACTGGGAGATGGACACTTCTGAGTTCATATGAGGAACAAGGCACGTGATACAGAGAACTTTTAGTTGAAGTGGGACCCAGTGGAAGTGTGCTGTCAGGGGAAGGGCAGGAGTGGGTCACAGGTGACTAAAGAATGTGACCAAGAACCCAGGAAAGAGTTGGCAACATAGCCATAAGTTCCTTCCTGACAGGCATGTATGTCCAAAGGATATGTTGCAGTCACATTCTCTACCCAGGGCTAGCTTTAGCCAGGCCTCCTATCTACATCCCCAGCTGCAGGTGAGCATTTTATGTGTGGTATGGGGATCAGACTCAGGTTGTCAGACTTTTGTGGCTAGAGCTTTCACAAATTGAGTAAATTGAGCAAGTTTCACAAACTTGCCAGCCCAACAAAAGAACCTTTTAAAAGTAATTTTCAATATTTTCAACCCTATCTGGCTATTCTGATCAATATTAAAACCTCACCCTCAGGTCTCCTCCCTCACTATCTAAGGAGATTTTTGACAGCTCCCCTTCCTGAGGGGCTATATCTTACTTACCTAGAATGATTATCTGAGCAGAAAAACAAGTGTATTTTGCCAGATTCTCCTTGTAGAACTTTTATAAATCTTTAAAAATTAATTTATGTGTATGAGTGTTTGCCAGCATGCATATCTGTACACCATTTGCATACCTGGTGCTCTCAGAGGTCAGGAGAGGGCAAAAGATCCCTTGAATTAGAATTATAGATGGTGGTTAGCCATCATCTGAGCACTGAGAGTTGATCCCAGTTCCTCCAGAAGAACAGCAGCAATCAGTGCTCTTAACCACTGAGTCATCTTCCCATACTGTTTTTGCAATTTTTTGGTGTGCTGCTTTATGTACTTTTCAGTTCTGTTTCAAGTTGGTCCAATGCTTTATTTAAAATTAGTACTAGGATTGGCTTTGCCTTAAAATCCACTTTGTCGATATTACCATAGCAACAACTACTTTTTGTTAATGTTTTCCTACTAGTTAAAAAAATCCTTTTCTGGAGGCTGGAGAGATGGCTCAGTGGCTAAGAGCACTGACTGCTCTTCCAGAGGTCCTGAGTTCAATTCCCAGCAACCACATGGTGGCTCACAGCCATCTGTAATGGGATCTGATGCCCTCTTCTGGTGTGTCTGAAGTCAGCTGCAGTGTACTCATATACATTAAATAAATAGTTTAAAAAATCCTTTTCCAAGATTAAATTTTTTATGGGGCTGGAGAGATTGATTAGCAGTTAACAGAACTTGTTACCCTTGCAGAGGATGTAGGTTCAATTTCTACCACCCACAGCTGATCTACAAGCATCAATAACTCCAGTGCCAGGGGATCCAACACTCCCTCCTCTGTCATCCTAGAGCCCTAAGCATGTTTGTGGTGCACATACATGCACGAGGGCAAACTACTCATACACTTAAATTGAAATGTTTTTAAAAAAGGTGAGTGTGGTAGTGCAGGTCTTTAATCCCAGCCCCTGGAAGGCAGAGGTAGGCAGAACTCTGAGAGTTCAGGGCCAGCCTGGTCTACATAGGCATTCTAGCCAACCAGGTCTATACATTAAGACCCTGTCTAAAAATAAAAATTAAATTTTATTGGGATAGAATTCACTCACCCAGTACAAAATTCATGGTTTAAAGTGTAAATTTTGGCTAGGCATGGTGGCACAGGCTTGTAATTCCAGCACTTATCCTTGGGTATATGAGATATTGCTACATTTTCAGTCCCAATATCATGTACAGGTCAATGAGTTTCCCAAAAATCACTACTGTCTAGTACAAAAAGAAACCCCGTACCCATTAGCAGTCATGCCTCCCACAGTCATTCGAGGGCATTTCATGGCTTTGATTTGCATTTCTTTGATGATAAATGATGTCACACACATCTTTTCATGCATTTATTAGTCTGTGTGTGTGTGTGTGTGTGTGTGTGTGTGTGTGTGTGTGCGCGCGCGCGTGTGCGTGTGTGTGTGTTTGAAACAGAGTCTTATGTCAGTTAAATGGCCCAAAACTTGATATGTGGCTGAGCCTACCTAGCCTTGGACTTCTGATCCTCTCTACTTGTTCATTTTTTTGAGTCATATGTCTTTTTGTTAATGAGTTCTTTATATTTTCTAGTTAGTAGATCCTTATCAGATATGCAATTTGTAAGTATTTTCTCCCACTCCACGGGCCATCTTTTTACTCTTTGATGCACAAGTGTTTTAGTCTTGTGATAAACTCCAATAGTTTTCTTAGTTTCCTGTGTTGTGATGTATGTTGTCTGACTTTCCTGGGGAGATATGAACAAATGTCTGTTCATCTCAGATGAAGCACTGATGACAGACAGACTAAAGAAATGATTCCACCAGCTGTAGCTCAGTGAACTGCTGAGTTTACCGGTGTTTCTTACAGGATCACAGGTGAAGGGTCACTTACAGGAGCATGGGTGACTCAAAGGCAGCTGTATCTCTGCAAAGCCCATCCCAGCATGGATGACAGATGACTCATGAAAGCTACATCCCTGGAGCTTCCTGAACAATTTGCTGGCAGCTCAGCCTACAGTTGTTTACTGCTTTTTTAACTGTGGGTGAAGAATCTTGTAAATTTTTGTGTTCTCAAAGCCTTATTTTCCCTTAATTCCCTGAGCCTAATATGTTACATGAGCTTCCCTCCTCTCTACAGGAGGTAATGTTTCAATTTGGAGGACATAGCTATACAGTAGTTTCATACATGAAGAACCATTGTTTAATCCTGATCACAAAGTTAATGATTATATTTTCTTTTACGTGGTTGTTGCAGTAACTTTTTGAGAATATATGGATAAACACATATTCACTCCAAATAGGGCACAAACAGATGGAAGGAATATTCCACCATTGGTGCAAGTAAGTTTAATTGGGGCTGCTTACAGGAGAATAGATGAGGGGTTACCTATAAGGATCATGGGTAACTTGCCAGCAGCTACAGTACTGAGGAACTTTTCCTCCTTTAGAAATTGTGAGACTTTTATATATCCTCAAGGAAGGGTAGAGCTTTAGGGACCTCATGAGCCAGATCCCCACTTTCAAGAGGAAATTTTAGGGGGGCCCAATCTTGAGATTTTCTTGCTGTAATCACAGCTGCTATGATTTTTTTTTTATTAACTTGAGTATTTCTTATATACATTTCGAGTGTTATTCCCTTTCCCGGTTTCCGGGCAAACATCCCCCTCCCCCCTCCCCTTCCTTATGGGTGTTCCCCTCCCAACCCTCCCCCCATTGCCGCCCTCCCCCCAACAGTCTAGTTCACTGGGGGTTCAGTCTTAGCAGGACCCAGGGCTTCCCCTTCCACTGGTGCTCTTACTAGGATATTCATTGCTACCTATGGGGTCAGAGTCCAGGGTCAGTCCATGTATAGTCTTTAGGTAGTGGCTTAGTCCCTGGAAGCTCTGGTTGCTTGACATTGTTGTACATATGGGGTCTCGAGCCCCTTCAAGCTCTTCCAGTTCTAGCTGCTATGATTTTAAGATGGTAATACCACATCTTGCTAAGACCATCACCCCCAAACAGTAGTTTTTAGAAATGATTTGTTTATTTTATGTATGTGAGTACACTGTTGCTCTCTTCAGACACCAGAAGAGGGCCTCAGATCCCATTACAGATGGTTGTGAGTCACCATGTGGTTGCTGGGAATTGAACTCAAGACCTCTGGAAGAGCAGCCAGTGCTCTAAACCATAGTTTAACTTCTGCATTTTCGTCTTAAATAGATTTTGAGTTGTCTTTTGTATATCACTTGATGTTAGGGTCCAAGTTCTTGTATATATGTGCACATGTGTGCACATGCATGCACACATGTGTGCACATGCATGTACACATGTGCATATGTGTGTGACACTTTTTCCTTGGGACACATAAACAAGAGTTTACTTACCCAAGACAAGGAACTGCTGACAGACCAAAGTAAAAGTTCAACTTAATGAACTAATGAGTTTATTGGGGTTCCTTATAAGAGTATGGGTGAAAGGCCATTTACAGGAACATGGAGAACTCAAAGACAGCTGCATCACTAAAAGCCATCCTAGCATGGGTGACAAGTGATGAAAGTGGGAACTCTGGACATCTCTGCACATTTCAGACAGTTCAACGATTCAGAGAATTTCTCCTCAGCAGTTCCCTTACTGATTATATAAGATGAATTGCTACAGAACTCTCTCTCTCTCTCCCTCTCTCTCTCTCTCTCTCTCTCTCTCTCTCTCTCTCTCTCTGTGTGTGTGTGTGTGTGTGTGTGTGTGTGTGTGTGTGTGTGTGAATGGACAGAACAGTATTTTGTGTGTCTTCCTCTATCATTGTTTATCTTATTGCCTTGGGAATGGATTCCTTTCTGAACCAAAAGCTCACCATTTTGGCTAGGCTAGATGGCCATTAAATCCTAAGAATCTATGTGTCTCTCTGCTCATGCACCAATGGAGTCACAGGCACATGCATTCATTCCAGGCATTTAATATGAATGCTGAGGATTTCAACTCAGGTCTGTACATGCACAGCTAACACCCTTACCCACAGAACCATCTTCCCAACTTTCTTCTTCTTCTTTTTTTTTTTATTTCTTATTTACATTTCGAATGTTATTCCCTTTCCCGGTTTCCGGGCAAACATCCCCCTCCCCCCTCCCCTTCCTTATGGGTGTTCCCCTCCCAACCCTCCCCCCATTGCCGCCCTCCCCCCAACAGTCTAGTTCACTGGGGGTTCAGTCTTAGCAGGACCCAGGGCTTCCCCTTCCACTGGTGCTCTTACTAGGCTATTCATTGCTACCTATGAGGTCAGAGTCCAGGGTCAGTCCATGGATAGTCTTTAGGTAGTGGCTTAGTCCCTGGAAGCTCTGGTTGGTTGGCACTATTGTTCATATGGGGTCTCAAGCCCCTTCAAGCTCTTCCAGTCCTTTCTCTGATTCCTTCAACGGGGGTCCTGTTCTCAGTTCAGTGGTTTGCTGCTGGCATTCGCCTCTGTATTTGCTGTATTCTTGCTGTGTCTCTCAGGCGAGATCTACATCCGGTTCCTGTCGGCCTGCACTTCTTTGCTTCATCCATCTTGTCTAATTGCGTGGCTGTATATGTATGGGCCACATGTGGGGCAGGCCCAACTTTCTTCTTTTACATAGGTTGTCTAGTTGTCCTGGCATCATTCTTTTATTCATTCATTCATTCATTCATTCATTCATTCATTTTTTGAGACAGGGTCTTACAATGTAGCCCTGGCAGTCCTGAAACTAACAATGTAGACCACATTGGCCTAGAATGCACAGAGATCTGCCTACCTCTCCTTCCTGAATTCTGAAGTTAAGCACCTGCTAGGTCTCTTTTTCTTGAGTCTCAATTCTATTCCATTTATCCATATGTCAGTATCATAGTGTCTTTTTTTTTTTTTTCGAAGCTGGGGACCAAACCCAGGGCCTTGCGCTTGCTAGGCAAGTGCTCTACCACTGAGCTAAATCCCCAACCCCGTCATAGTGTCTTGATTATTGTAGCTACTGATAAGTTTTGAAATCAGGATGCATGAGTCCTTCAATTTTGATCTTTTCAAAATTGTTTTGTCCATTCTATGTTTCTTGGATTCCCATATAAATTCTTAACATCCGTTTGTCAATTTCTTCCAATAATCTGTAGATTGTGATGGACTGAATGGGTTCATTCCCAACTCATGTGTTGAAATCCCAATTCTCACTAGAATTCTAATACTTGGAAACTGGGCCCCTAAAGAAATAATTAATGAAGCCATCAGGATGGCTGATAATATTAGTGTCTTTATAACAAACACCAGAGAGCTCACTTGCTTTCTCCACAGGTGCATCCTGAAGAGATGCCAGGTGAGAAGCTGATTGGCAGCAAGTGATGAGCAGTGTCCTTGCCAACCCCTGAACTAACTAGTTGGAGCATTGATTTGAGCCCAAGATAGGAATGGAGACCTCTTACAGTAAAACAACTTGGAGTGCTGAGATCACAACTGATTTCAGGGAATCTGACATCCTCTGCTGGTCCCATGGGCATCTGCATATATGTTCACACACACACACACACACACACACACACACACACACACACGAATTAAATAAAATCTTTGGAAAAACGGAAAATACATTTTAGAGACTAGTTTCATGAAGGATTGGAAGTGAAACTCAGAGCTTTGTGCTTGCCAGACAAGCACTCCATCAACTAAGCATTTGCAGCTTCAAGCCTTTACTTTTTAAAGCCAGGTGTGGACTTTTTAGTTGATAATAGTGTTTACCTTTCTGTACTCTGAATACATCACTCTATTGCCTTCTGACGTACATTGTTTCTGACCAAAAGTCAGGTGTTAAATTGTCTTTGTGGGTCCCTTTTTTCTTGCTACTTTCTCAATTTGTGTACCTTTGTCTTTAAACAGTGACTGTGAAGTATCTATGAGTGGCTCTCTTTCTGTTTGCTATGATTGGGATATAGTTTAATTGTGTCCCCCTCAAAGGTTTATGTGATGAAAGACTTGGACTCCGGGGTGGCAGGACTGGAAGGTGGTGGAGCCTTTAAGAGATGGAGCCTGCTAGAGGTCCTTAGGTTATTTGGGGTATGCTTCTGGGAAATAGTTCTGTGTGTCCCCTTGAGTTCTAGCATGGGCTGTTATAAAACGAGAAAGGCTAGCCCCCATAGTCTCTCTGTTCCTGTCTTGATATGCAATAGTCACTTGTGCTATTGCTGTCTCTGTTCCGAGCTGATGCAGCTTAGTGGTGGCCCTTGTCTCAGAGTCTTCTTTATGCTCTTTCTACTTTAAAAATTTAAAACTGTGACCTAAATTCACCTCTTTTCCTCATTATTAAACTCTGTGAGGTATGTCTTTATGGTGAAACATTGACTGATAACCAGTTTTTATTAGTGTGGTTTGTTGAACTTCTTCCATCTGATTATTTTTTCATAAAACTTTGAATTTTTTTCAAACATTTATTCTGCTCGTATAGTGTAGCTATTTCCTCCAAATAGAAACACTCCTTCCAAGAGGACTGACATAACTTAGAAGGCTCAGGAAGTTCACAAAACTTAGAAGGTTCAGGAAGCTCTTGAAATGAGGTTCTCTAGGCTCCTCCCCAAGATTATATAAGCAGGGATCAATTTCTCCACCCCCAAGACTTTTTTGTTCTGTTTTGTTTGATACAGGGTTTGTCCGTGTAGCCCTGGATGTCCTGGAACTCCCTCCGTAGACCAGGCTGGCCTCCAACTCAGAGATACATCTGTCTCTCTGCCTTCCATGTACTGGTATTAAAAGCATGTGCCACCACCACCCAGCCAAAGATTTATTTTGTTATTTTTTATTTTATGTTCATGTGTATAGGTCTGAGTATATGTACGTGCACCATTTGCATAAAAATGCCCCATAGAGGCCAGAAGCATGCATTGAATTCCTGAGAACTGAAGTTGTAGGTGGTTGTGAGCTGTCTGATGTGGGTGCTGGGAACTTACTTAATCAAAGTCCTCTGCAAGAGTTACCCACTGACATCTCTCTAGCTTCAGCAGCAAACAGTGTTTGAGTAGAGACTCCAGGAGGCCAAGCAGCCTGCAAGTTGTTCAGGGAGGTCTTGTAAGTAATCCTTAACCAGTGTCCCTTTAAGTAACCCCCAATAAACTAATTGGTTCAGTAAGCTAGAGTTGGGTAAATTGTTTATTTGATACGTTGGGGGATGAATACATGTTTATTCCCATCTCCCCTAGGAAGAGTCAGCAGCAGCTTGTTTCTCTTTCTTATTCTTTATATCTCCAGTTACTAAACACTTTGGATGCTTAATGCTGTCCCATGGGTCATGTTATACTTTCTACTTATTCCAGTGTTTTCTATTTATTTCTCTCTTGACTTCTGCATTAATAGAGGCTTTTCCTTCATCATTCATGTTTTCTTACTCTAGTCTGGAATTAGCATACTCTATTCTTTCTAGAAGTTGCCCTAGAAAACTAGTGAGTGGTCCATTGCAGAAGGAGTTGAGAAGCTAACACCATGCTATACAAAGGCAAAGCAGCTGAAAACGAAGCACTTTTTCAAATCCATCACTCATCCTCATCAGGTTGGAGTGGGGCAGACACACACAGGAACCCAAGGAACTCCTGTTCCACTCAGGACGATTGAAGACTTGCTCCACAGAAATTGTTGAATTGTGGAGGCCTAGAGTAAAAATTAAAGTAGGCCAGACAATTAAAATTTGTAGTTTTGTGTGCTCTTGGGAACTTTTTCTTTAAGTTCTTTCTTTGTTGTAGGGCTCCAACAAAGAACAAGCTCATGCTTCTGACAGGGGAAGAAAATCTGGGCATTCTAAGCCCTGTCCTATCCTCAAAAAAAAAAAAAAAAAGCTGCTGAGGCAAGGCTTACCTTTATTGAAGCCTTTGTGGCAGGGGTGGGTAGATGGGGAAAGGGAGTTCTCTGTGGTCATCCTGCCTCACCTTTGGGGAGACAGAACATTAAAAACACAGCCTAGAGTCATAGGCTCCCCAAAACAGCACTATAGACCATGGCCTCTCCTTGCCACTTCACTATTACACTACAGGAGACTTGTAGGATTCCTTTCTCCTGGTAATCAGGGGTGTTACTTTTCTTTTCATTCAACTTTGACCCAAATTTAAATTCAAGATAGTATGCATACTCATTTGTTTCTATAGGGATATTTTTCAAGGTCATTTATTACATTTGTTTGCTGCTGTCACAAATTACCATAAATTTGGTGACTTAGAGGAGCACTTTGACTGCTATTGTGGTAGCACTTGTCTGTCATTCTGGAGAGGTGGAGGTAAGAGGATCAGAAATTCAAAGGTATCCTCAGCCTCACAGTGAATTAAGTAAATTTGAAGCCAGATGGGGTTACATTTGACTATGCCACAGAGAGAGGCAGAGGAGTCTTAAAACCTCACAGTTTTAGATACTATTCCTGTACTGATCCCTGATTCCTGGCTCCTGATCCCAGGCTGTGTCCCCAGGCATTTTTGTTTTCTCCATCTTTATTAAATTGGGTATTTCTTATTTACATTTCAATTGTTATTACCTTTCCCAGTTTCCAGGCCGACATCCCCCTAGCCCCTCCCCCTCCCCCATTACTGCCCTCCCCTCAACAATCCTGTTCACCCAGGGACTAAGCCACTACCCAAAGACTATACATGGGCTGACCCAGGCACTTTTGAGCTGGCCTTCCTCACTGGTGGCTTTTCCCTCCCTTTTGTCTCAGAGCATTTCTCTCATCAGCTCAGCCATTTGGCCACAGGATTTTACATTTCACCCACATTTCAGGGCTTTTGGATAAGGAGTGCTACCTGAACATCTTGCTGTTCCTAAAGTTCTTAAGTCCATTGCTGCAGTCGGGATCTTGAATGTCTCTCAAAAATCCATGTTTAAGGCTTAGTCCCTCAGGTGGTATACTGGGAAGTGGAGCCCAGTGGGAAGGAAGATGTCTTTAGTTTGTTTGAAGGGTCTTTGGGGACTCCAGTCCCTTTTTCTTCCTCTCTTTTCCCTCTTGGTAATGAAGCATCCAATTATGCCTCATTACACAGTCCCACCATTTGGTACTGCCTTGTCACAGGCCCAGAGTGAAGGGGCCAAGCAGGCATGGCCTGCAACACTGAAACGAGAGCCAAAAATCAATCTTTTCCCTCTACAAGCATATTGCCTCATGTATTCCTTGTGCTAACTGGAAATCTGACTGAAACAACCAAGCCTCCATTACATTCTCCTCTATTCTTTTCCCTGCTCACCTTCTGCTGCTTTTCCTTCTGCTTTATCTCTAAGCTGAAAACACAGATTTCCAGCTATTGCATGAAGAAAGCACTGGCAGTATTGAGTGGAGCCGTACCTGAAACTTAGATGACCCAGTATGTAGGCTCTACCTCACATTTCTGGTGGGGCAGTGAACACTGCTCTCCCTACCCTTGCCCAGGCTTTTGCAGCCTTGATTCCACATTGTGTGGTACGCATAGCCTGTGCCCTTTCCCTGAAGTCCTAGGCACCCTCAGCAAACCAACTTTTTTTTTTTTTTTGGATGTAATAAGCAAAGGCGAGGTTAATTACGGAGATTATGGGGATCTCTGGGTCGACACGTATCCTGCGCAGGAGACAAAGGTGTCGACCAGCAAACCAACTTTGACTCACAGCTTGGGGGTCACTTGCAACTTCATGACTGATTTGATTCCCAACTCTGTGGTACTGGCCACACATTTTATCACATTCCCCTCTGGAAATGCAATCGCAAACATGCAGTTTCTTCATGTCTGGCTCATTGTCGTAACCCGCTTCCTGAAGTATGTGATAGAATAAGAGCTCAAATGGGTTGAGAGAGACCTGGTAGCCAATAGGCAGTGCACACAGATGGAGAACGATGGATCCGTGAAGGGCAGGCTTCCTTTTCATTTCCCTCCCTTCCCTGAGGAGCCCAAGAAGCAGCCATCTCTCTGTTCAGTACCTTAAATAAACTGTTTATTCAGGAGGAACAATTAAAGAAAGTGATTTTGATGTGGATTACAAAAACAAAGAAGCACAAGTTTTTCCAGGTTCAAAGACTAGATGGTCCTGCTGCCATAGGTACTGCCAGCTCCAAGCTGAGTATGTGAGTGGGCCAGTGTGCATGTGCGTGCACGAGCGCACACACACACACACACACACATACACAAACTGTCTACAACGGGGTGTGGACTGAAATGAATGACCATGTGTGTCTGCAGCTTGGTCCCTTCCCTGCCCCCCAAACCAACAGTGGCTGTGTGAGACGTACAGCAGCAAAATTGAGGCCTTCATCTTTCCCTCCCTCCCCCTTAGCTCTCGAGCTGAGACCCCATCTTCTCCGGTGGCAGTTTGACCACCCTCAGTCACAAAGAGTCTCAGTGATCCTGTCAAGACATCTGGGGGAGGAGGAAAGAAACAGCCAGGGCACCAGACGTGTAGCTGGGATCTCGCTCATTGGCTCCCAGATCCATGCCCTCCCAAGTGACACTGCCCAGCAAAAAGCCACCCAGAGAGGCTGTCCCTGTGGATGTGGAGAGCAACCACTGTGTCTCTGGGTCCACACCCCACAGCTCCAAAAGGTCTAAGCCCTAGTCAGAGAGTCAAAGTGGTCAGGTTTGTTCCCACAGGTGGACATTTGGGTACAGGTATGGGACCAAGAGCAAGTTCCTGTGGTTTGACAGGAAATTATGATACACTTTTCCTAAAGACGAAACACCAAGAAGGGTCAGGGCCCTGGCAGCAATCTGGAATGGTCTCTTGGATAGGCAACCCCAATCCTACCCTGAAAAAAATAAAGTAACAGTCACAGAAGAGGCAGGTTCTGGAGCATGGTTCCGCCCTAGAGCGGTGCAGGTTAGGCCCGTAGCCACGGGCCCACCCATAGGCACGTGTAATAGAATCTGGGGCTGGCCTTGAGTGGGTAGGGCAGGTTTCTGCTCTGTTCCTGCTCCACCATCCCCGCATGAGGTATTGAGCTTTCCCTCCCCCTTCCCCCTTTCCCCTCTTCCTGCTTATGGCTGTATCCCATCCCTGCTAATACTAGAGGTCATAAGTAAGGACCAGCCCAGCAGCTCCAGACAGCTTTATGTGGGATCCAGCTCAAAAACCCCATCACTGGTGGGGGTAGTAAAAAAGGAAGGTGGGTCTGAGACAGTGGACTCTGGCCCCCCACTGCCCCTCCCACCAGAGCGCTTCTCCCCCAGGCGCAGGCTGCGTTCAAAGTCTAGCAGTTGCCCCATAAAGTTGAAGTTAGGTGAGATGTTAGACTTCTTCCGCTTGACCAAGTCGTAGGCATCGTTGAGTGAGAGGTTAAGCTTCTGCATGAGGTAGGCCACGGTGACAGTGACAGAGCGGCTGACCCCTGCCAGACAGTGGACGAGCACCCCACAGTTCTGTGACAAGGCCTCATCTAGGTAGAACAGGAAAGAACAGAAACACCCCCTAAGGGTCACCATGAGTGAGGCCAAAGCTAAGTGAATTTCTGGGGTCATCATCGTTGTCTCCCCACCCTGCTTAGAGCATATCTGGGAGGTCTCACTGGTAGCTAACCTGAGCTCTACCCCCACCTCCCCAAGTGTCACATGTGCTCTGGGAATGCAGAGAGTAAGGAGGAGGTGGCCAGGAATCAGTCTGGTGGGTGGATAGAGTGGGCTGGGGGAGGGGTAGGGAGGACTCACCTATGAATGCAATGGCCTCCGGAAAGAACTGAGACAGATTCTGGCTCCAATGATCAGAGATGGGGATCTGCTTGTAGTGGAAGTCACCATTCTTCTCAAAGAGGTTAGGAAGGTTAGGGGTGACATTGAGGATATAGCGGATGCCAAGCTTGGCAAGGCTTTCCAAATTGGCTGAATCGCGAGCACTGCCTAGGTAGAGATTGGGCAGGATCTGGGCTGGGAAGGGTGGTAGCAGCCCAGCTGGAGGGGATGTGGTGCTCTCAGAATCTAGGCCACAGCTCAAGGTGTCTCGGTCAGCCTCGGACTCTGCATCAGAGAAATCAGTGCTCAAGCACAGGCCACCAAGCCCTACCACAGGCACTGGGCTAGACATTGAGCCCAGGCCTGAGCCAGCGCGACCACTGAAGCTGGTTTCACACAGGTGAGGACACTCGGCCTGGAATTTGCTGAAGCCGCCTGTCAGGAAAAAAGGGTGAGGTCTTACTAACATGCCTTCCTGGCAGCCAGGTATCCCTGGCCTATACAGCTCCCCGGATTGGGGGTTGCAGATATTGCTAAGGGGAACACATAAGCCAGCAGATTCCTTACACGTGCTATGCTATGGACACCCATCCACCCTCGCTCAGCATGGCAAGTGCCCAATGCAGCCCTTAGTCCCGGGGCAATAGCCTGTGACCCAGGTTGTTTCAGATCAATTCTCCCCATTTTCCAGATTTATAAATGGGCTTGGAGGGATGAAGGACTTGCCCAAGGTCATGCTCATCTCCCCACCTCCAAAAGCTCTCCAGCAGCTTATTGGAGGGAGGCCCTTACCCTATATTTTAGACAAAATAAGACTGAGTTTGCCGAAGGTTAAATTAATTATGAACTCCCCTTGGAAAGAAGGACCTTTTCTCCCGACCTGAGGCCTCTCCAGAGCGCTCTCTCTCAGACCACTGACCCTCACTTACCCTGTAGGTAGTATGCTGGGTAGCCTTCTTCCCGCAGCTTCTGGAGCAGGATGCCCAGCACCGAGTCAGCATCCCACTCTTCAGCTTCCTCTTTAGCCTCGGCTTTGGCCTCCGCTTCGGCCTCGGCTTTGGCCTCCGCTTCGGCCTCGGCTTTGGCCTCCGCTTCGGCCTTAGCTTCAGCCTCCGTTGCTTCGGGCTGACACTGGCCACTACCCTGGTCATAGAGGATCACAGGGGCCGGTGGCGGAGGCTGCACCGGTGGCCCAGGCAAGAGCGACCGCACCAACATGCTCCCTCTCCGCAGGCGGCGCAGCATCAGCGAGGGCAGGGCCACGCTCAGCGCCCCGCAGATGCGCGCCGACTCATACAGCTCCCGGCTGCGGCAGTCCAGTATCAGAAGCTGTGGGCGCGGGGACGACAGCTCCTGACGCAGCCACAGGCATGACCGACTCAGACTCTCCATGGTCGCGCAGCGTCCTGCACGTCGGGCAGCGGGCGCTGTGGAGAGAGTCAAGGCGCGGGGTGAGGGCAAGTTTTCTCTACTCCCGCAGCGTGGACCAGGCTACTGAGGCGGGAAGTCAACCCCTGTCCTGAGGGAAGGCGCTCAGTGTCCCCGCAGGGACATTCCTCTACCGCCTGCTTCTCTCCTCGCGCTCCACCCACAGTGAGAACACCAAGGAAGGCGCCCCGGGAAAAAGACCCGAGGCTGCCGCCACTTGGGCGCTGTTCCCTGCCCCGCTTAACACATGGAGTTTTCAAGAGATATACCCCAGAAGATAGCTAGGCGTCTAGCGGCCTCTTGAATGAAGGCATTTTCTGAGGTGCTAGGAGGACTAAAACCAGTTCCCTCCACACCCCTTTTCTGACTTTCTCATTTACTCTGATCTCCATCACTCCCCAAGTTCGATTTTGGATGGGTGGAGAAGTTGGGTTCAAGGCCCGGCTCTCCTCTCTAGCCGGGAAGACCCAGAGAACAAGAGGGTCACCGAGGTGATGGGCCTCGGCGAGTCCCGTCCCGTAAGAGCTGACTCGGCCCCACTCCTACCCACCCCAGGAGAGAACAAAAGGAGAGACCTGGAGCGAGATCCAGAGGCAGGCGGCCAAACGCGGACGTCCTCACCACAGCTAGTGCCAAGGCAGGGCGCAGGTATCGTTCATGGAGACGGAGTCCCCAGGCTCCGGCGCTCAGAGAGGGCGGGGTGGTGGAGCAGGCTCGCACGTGGAAGCCAAGCCTCGCGCCACTCGTGCGCTGGCCGCTTCCTGGCTGCCGGATCCAGATTCCACCTTGGAAGGCTCTGCCTTCGGACGGACTAAGTAGCAGCTCAAAGGGGCGGGACGGGGCGGGGCGGTGGGGCGGTCTCAGGGGGCAGGCGAGCCAACCAGTGCTAACGAATAGCCTGGTGGGAGTTGCAAACCTCAAGCTGAGCTAGGGCTTCCACCCAGGCGGGACAGGGTCGGGGCAGAGGCCAAGGGCAGGTCGGGGGCCCAGCAGGGGACATGTTGCAGTTGCCCCTGCTTGGCGCCAGTCTGGTCCCTGGAAGCAGGAAGAGGGGTGGGGACAAAAGCCCAGAGCCCCAGAACCAGAAACTGTCTCGAACAACTCAACAATCCTGATCTGGAACTAGATGGCCCCCATCTGTATAATGGGCTAATCGGAGCCTTCTAAAGTGTTCTACTGTGAGATGCCACTAAAAAACTGAAGTGACAAGGCAGTTCCCGGGTGCGCTATTTCCATCTGGGCTTCATTTGTACAGGTCTAGCTAAAGGTACGCAGGAATTCTGAGCACTCGACTTTAAACTGAGACACTGTGCTCTTATCAGGTGAAGGCGGGCGCCTCCCCATAACATCTTTCCCATAACCCCCTGGATGGATCCACGTGGAGGGAAGTAGTTTTACTGCAATATGTCCCTATCCCCATGCTCCTTCTGGCTTTTGCAGTGGTCATGACTATACATGTCAGTGTCCCAGTTTCTGAAACTTCAGCTTGTCTCCACCCTGCCCCATTCCAGAGCACTATTCAGTCCACAAAGGCTAGTGGCCTCCAACCAGCCCATCAGACAGGTAATGAACAGGAAAGACACACAAGGGCTCTCCTTGCCTGGGTCTTCCAGTCCAGCAGGACACACCAACAATAAGCAAAGGCACTGGACCAGATATCGGGGTGATAAGTGCTGACAATGAAAGGAGAGGCAGGGGAGGCTTCTAAAAAAGCCCCATTTGGCCATGTGTCCTTTCTCTGCTAAAAGCCCAAGAAAAGCAAATAACAGCGTTAAAGGAAAACACACAACAGATAAGATAAAGCTCGCACAAAATAATCAAAGGGTTAAGACCCCGTAGATAAATGGGTAAGGAACTCAAGGACTGCATACTCTGCCCGAAGGAAGGAATGTGATGGGGTAAGAATATTTGGGGAAAGGTTGAAGCTCAGGCAGGGAAGGAAAGCCAATTCAAAAAAAAAAAAATAAGGAAATACTTCCCAGTCACGACATTAGTAGAATGTTCTCAAAATGAGACCGCCAAGAGTTGGCAAGGTTGCTGTGAAACACATGTGGTGTTCTTATCCTAGGAGGGATTTTGTTTTGGTAGCACCATTTTGGAAATAGTGTAGCAATATGCATCAAGAACAGGACAAGAAGGTTGGACGGGGGTGGTGGCCCACACCTTTAATCTCAGCAGAGGTACTTGGATTTCTGTGAGTTTGAGACCAGCCTGGAGTACAGAACTAGTTCCAGGACAGCTGGGGCTGTACAGAGAAACCTTGTCTCATGAAAACAAAACAACAATTCCAAACAACAAATAAGAACCAGACAAGAAAAACTCATACTTCTGGGGCTACTTCTGGGGCTCTACCTTAAGGAACCAAAGACAAGAAAGCAGACTGGTGCACACAGAATGGGTGCTACAAAGCATTTTTCTCAGGAGTGAAAAAATACAAAGCCTTCGAAAGAGTAATATTTAGTACCATTGCAGACCATCTATGCACGTTGAAATGTCTCCTCTCATGAGCCAGAGTTAAGATGAGATGCTGTGTGAAGTGATGACAAGGTAGAGGCAAGCCATACAGGCTCAGACGATCTCGGAGGGCCTTTCAGGTTTTCCCCTTTCCCTACCACTGTAGTTTACCACCAAACTCAGAATACTGAGCCCTGCCTCATCATGTCCCTGCTTCTAGGATGAGTTCCAATGTCGGTATTCAAGGGTTCTGGGCAAATGGGGCTCCAACCCAGGTCTCCTCTGCTGGCTGCTCGTGCCCCAGCCCCTGTGCGCCATTGTTCTCATAGGGAAACCTGTAGGGTTCCTTCTCTTTCTGCCTAGCCATGGATATCCAGACTGTGTCCTTCCTCCATACCCCACTGTACTTGTAGGGAAGGCCTTGGTTAGGGCAGAGGTTGAAGCCAACAAAGTTCTGCAACATGTCACACTTGTGAGTTGGGCTGACTGGGGCTTGATTATGTTGTGGCCAGCGAAGTGGTGGCATGAGGCCATGGATGCAGACAGCTGAAGAGACAGTATCCCACCCTCCCAGTCCTGGATGCTGTGCGCTTGGAGGGAGAATCTCCAACCAGAGGGAAATAGTGGTATTCCCGGTAATCTAGGTGTGCTCTTAGGAATGGGCTTTCTAGAGGAAGTGATAGGAACTGCCCTGAGGACGAGCAAGGGAGAGAGGGACCTCCCCATTAAGGAAAGGGAAGCCTAGGCATCGACAACCAGCTCCACTCCTGTCCACACCTGAAGAGCACTTTCCCTACACATAATTCCAGGCGCCTGCTAGCAAGGCCCAACCCTAGTGTAAGATTCGAGAGGATGACAGATGCTCACTCTCCAAAGTCAGTGCTCAGTGCCCAAAGCCTGTCTCACCGCAGTGCCAGAAAACAGGTCAAATGGGAACCTGTTGCCACCCCCGCACTGCAGGGTTCGGTGAAGCCAAGGGCCCCCTCTCCTTCCCCCACTAACCGCCCCCACGCCCGCAGACTCTGCTTGAGCGCTGGCCCCACCCATCTCCCCCGCTTCTCGCTTCTCACTTCTCCAGCAGTCAGGATTTAGGGAGACCGAGGCACACGGGGCCCTCCCCGCGCCCCTTTGGTGGGTGGAGTCAGGGGACGCACCACTTGCCGCAGGGTGGGCGCTGAGTCCACTGTCGCCCCCTCTAGGACTTCCGACTGCCTGGGCCAACGAACCTCCCCACCAGGTCCACTGCATGTTGTGGGCGCTCCCAGGTCCCTTGAGATGACCGAGAGCGGCACTACTCGCAGCAAAATGCAGGATTCCCGCCCAGCCCAGTGGCAGGATTTCGGTTGTCGCTGCCCGGTCACATGGCCCGGAGCGCAACTCCCAGAGACAACGTTTCTACCAAACCCAGTCTTTCCCACAAAACCCTCTTTCCGCTGGGAATGGCTTTATGATTTTCCTTGTAGGGCTCCTCGCGGGACTGGGAATTCCTCCAAGGCAGGAACGGGCGTGTGCTCGGTCCCAAACTGACCCCAGCACCCCACTGAGGGCCTGCTACTTGCGCCCGCCCGCCGGGGTGCTTGCAGAAGAAATGCTCATTAACAAAGAAAGCATGAATGAATGAAACTAGTTGTTGCCTGGGGGAGCCCAGGAGGGTGCTGCTCCTGCTTTTTCCTTCTACGGAGCACACACTCTTCCCAGACTCACACGTGCACACAGAGCACTTAAAGCATTCAGGCAGGATGGGATAAAAATAGTGCATGTTGACTCTTACAAAAACAGCCCACTATGCGCTGGACCTCTTTGGTCCCAGCTAGGCCTCCCCCATTTCAATGCCTGTCTCTCTGTTTTTCCAACCCCGCGGCCCCTTGCCTCACATCTAAGTACTGTACCTTGGGCCTCAAGTGCCTTCTTTATTTCTTAGAGAAGAAGAGGTCAGTTTTGGAGGAATCTCAAGACCTTTTAGGGAGGCACCTGGAGGGGTGTCCCAAGCTAATGAGCCACTGCCTTGCAGGGATGCCACCAAATGCTGCAGCCTTTAGAGCCTGTGTGCCAGGTGTTGGGGGGGGGTTGTGGGAGGGACTCAGAGACATGGTGGGGAGGTGAGGGCTAGTTGCGATGGAAGCGGAGCAGGATGCTGAAGTCCCAGCAATCCAGCAGGTGTTTCTATATGTTGGGGTGTTGGGGATGCTTGGAGGTGTCGTTGGGGACTGGGGAATGTCAGCTGTTGGGGTATGCATTTGTTATAGTGGGTGGATTACAGTGTCTCTGGACTGTCGGGATGTGGGTGGGTTCTGTAATGGACATATGGGAAGTTTGCGACGGTAGGAGAGCATTTGTGTTGGGGGAGAGAGAGAGAGAGAGAGAGAGAGAGAGAGAGAGAGAGAGAGAGAGAGAGAGAGAGAGAATGAGCGGGCGCGCGGTGGGGGGAGAGAGGAAGAGAGGGCAGAGGGAGAGGGAGAGGGAGAGGGAGAGGGAGAGGGAGAGGGAGAGGGAGAGGGAGAGGGAGAGGGAGAGGGAGAGAGAGAGAGAGAGAGAGAGAGAGAGAGAGAGAGAGCGCTAGCTCTAGGCTAGTGCAGACATGTGTTGGCACTGTGTCAGCACCTCGGTGTGTACTGGGGTGTGGCAGGGTATGGGATGATGTTGGTGAGTTGGGATAGTGGTGAATGGTGGGGCAGGGGGCTGCTGATATGTACAGTACAGAAACCTGTGTGCTCATGACCGCGAGGCTGGTGGAAATGGCAGGGGACATGGAAGGCACAAGGACAGGGTGGCAGGGGAGTGTAGTGATAGAACTAAATGGTTCATGTAGATTTTTGTTCCCCAGGATGCCCTGGGGCCTTTGGGATGTGGTTGGCAGGGCCATAGGGGTCCACAGTAGAGGAACATACTTGGGGGAATGGCAGCAAGGAAGGATGGGGTGAGGTAGGGGGCAGGGCTCTGCGTGTTCTCCTCACCTCCGCTAGCCTCAGCTTGATCCCTGGCTCTGTGCTTCGTGACCAGGAAGTTTCCGTAGCTCAGGCAGTAAGAAGCGCCGTTTGTCACCGGCAAACGCCACCAGAGCTCAGGGCGGCGGCCTCGCCTGGAGCTTAGGGGTTGGTACCGCCATATGGCCGCAGCAGAGGGAAAGTCCAAATCCCGCCTCCACCACCGCCTCGCTGTGGCTGCCTCCTCCCCTCCAGTGGCAGTCTTCTCCACCCCTTGCCCAGGAGGGGCTCTGGGAAGGATCAGGGAGGGGCCCAGGCCTGTCCAGCATCCCCCACTCTGCCTTCCAAACCCCACCCACCTTCCACCTACGTGCAAGCCTTTGCCCTCCTCAACTTGTACTTGATTGATGATGGGCCCTGTAGTCCCATGACCCCCGAAGCACACTTATCCTGTAACCCCATGTTGGGCCAGAGTATGTGGGGAGGTTTGACAGTGGCCTGCATTTGGTTTGGGCAGTCATCCTTGCCTCCAGCAGAATGAAGGGGCCCAAGAGGGAAAGGACATATGGCTTCGCCTCCAGGACTACCTCCAGTCCTCATAGTGAAGTGGATGCAAAGGTATGACTGACAGTGCTGCAAATCCCCCCCCCCCCCCCCCCGTCGCTGTCTTCCTTCATTCTCATGTGTCAGATTTTGTCTAATAGAAGAACATGGGAGCCTCGGTGCCTGGAAAGGGTAGAACTAAGATGTTGGGGGAAGGCCTGGGAGCCTGTGGAGACAAGGATGTTGGCATTAGGTCCCATTTACTTTGTTTTGCATCACAGGTCCCAAGCATTTCCATCTAGGACTTATCCTCATCTGTCAGTTTTGTAGAAGTCAAGGGAGGCAGTTCCCATGTTACAGCTAGGTCAACTGAGGCAGTGGTTGGAAAGGGGTACCTAGTAATGTGGTGAAGCTATACTAGCCTCAAGTAGACTGAGTCAGAAGTCTAGAGCCACAGTAGAACATTTGCACAGGATACCAGCTGGTTCCAGGTCTCAATTCTAGCTTTGGGGGAGAAGGACTCAGAAGCGCCTGTCCTTTCCAGGGCTATCAAGGGAGACATGGGTGAGCTCAGGAAGTTCTACATTGGGGAGATATTGAGAACCAGTCTTTGGTCAGACACTGCCAAGGGCTGGCTTCTCTGCTCATGAGGAGCAGAATCCAGTGAGGCCAGGGAAGCTGGGACGCCAGCAGCTTCATGGATGGGGGCTAGCCAAGGGAGACCTTACTGCTGAGCTGCTGGGGAGTTGGCTCATGTCTGCAGCAGAATCCCCCTTAGTCATTACCCCTGCAGAAGAGGGAAAGTAGCAACTTGGCTGCCAGCAATCAAGTTTCCCATCTCTGAGATTTAGTTTCTTGGTCTGTATATTTGGGAAGGGAAGCAAGATCCTGTAATCTCCAGGTGAGTTTTAGAGCAGTATCAGACACTGACGTGTGAGCCTGAGCAGAGTGTGGAGTCCAGAGCCGGGTATGACCACCATGCTCTTGGGCCCTGGTTGCCCCTCTTCACCTCAGCTTCAGCAAAGGGTTAGTCTCTTCTAGGCAGAGGTCAGCATTACCATCCTCTTCCTGCCAGAGGGACATCAGACTGGTTGTTAGCTTGCTCTCTACGCCACTCCATTCCACACTGGCCTCTTTCCCTTCAGCATCAGCCTATGGGCTCAAGACTTGATCCTGCTGCAACTGCCAATATGGTGGTACATAGGTCAGCCCTTGGTTTCTTCCTATTTCTGGACATGGGACTCTTTGCTACTCCTGATTGTGCCTTATTCCAAGGTTATGGGACTTTTCTTTAGAAACTGAAGAAGCTGAAAGTTATGATGTACCATAAGGAACTTTTCTCTTTTTATCTGTCAACACAGGATAATACACAGAACAAGAACGATGAGGACAGCCATTCCCTACCTCTATTTCCAGAGGACACAGGGCAGCCACAGTATGTGGCTTGGGCCCTCATCTGATGAACTGATTCAGATGTGTTTCTAGACAGGTTTGAAACAAGCCCTGAATCCACACTTTAGTGATTCAGGACTGAGAGGCTTCGGGGAGTATTATCTGCATTGATTCTGCTGACCCATCCTTGCAGAGCACTCACCCAGACATCCCACTGTAGTCACTGCTCTCTAGGCAACAAGAACCACTCTTTGCTCTAAGACAAGAAATCCAAGGGCCAGGCTGATCTGAAGATGTCTGGGAAATTGAAAGGCTTAGGTCTGCTTGGCTTCTGGAACTAGAGTGTCTTTTCTATCTCTAGGGATTTTTCTCAAGTGGCACAGCCCAGCCTATGCTCTGTTGAGGTTGCAGAATAAAACTTAAAACCTTTTTGACAGAGACTTGAGTGCAGGTTCCCATTGCTGAACTGGGGACACAGCTGGCCTTTATCTCTGTAGCAGTCAGGTTTACATGCTTAGGACCTGGTGGTCTCTGACAAACCTCAGGATAAGATGATTGTTCAGTTCTATCCCTTGTCCTCTCTATATCACCTCCTCAGTTTATTGCATCCAGTCCCTTTGCTTCCTAAAAGACCAAGGCACTGAGCACTAACACAGGGCCACTCTTTGGATATATGTGCATGTACAAACACACACACACACACACACACACACACACACACACACACACACACACCTGCAGTTTATTTCTGGGCAAACTTTGAATCATACAGAGAAGACTGCCTGTGGCTGAAGCCATCTGCTATCACAGGGGCCCCAGTCCACCACGGCATCATCTATGAATAAATAGCCTTAACTCTGTGCTCAGCCCAAGCCCTTCCTTGATCATGTACAGTGCTTTCAGAAGCACATTAGAGACCCATTTAGAAGAAGCTCCAGAGCCTAGCGGCTCCCTTTAGGGTCACACCTAGACATGTTAAACAAAATGACCCTGGTGGCAGCTCCCCAAGCTGCACTTGCAGACAAGGCCTAAAACAGACTCCAGATAGTAGAGTCCTATGGTCCCAGATGTACACATTCCAAGCAGGACATGAGAGATGAGAGACCAGGAGGAAGAGGGTGGGCTAGAGAGTAAGTCTATAGAGTGGTTGATTTCTAGGGCAGGATCTCAGGAGCCAGGTTCAGTTTTCAACCCCCTCTGGCAACTGCTGTGCTCCCACCCCTTGTCCTTAGAGAAGTATTGAGTGTGTTTGTATCTACAATACAGATGATATAATCCTTTTATCAGGAGAGCCAGCCACCCACATCCACTGGCTGGGCAGGCAAATGGAGGTGAGAGTGAACGGAAGCTGTGACCCTTGTGCAGAAGGCCTTTAGGCTTATTTAAGGGCTGTCAAGGATCGAAGGAGACCAGCAACTAGATGAGCTACCAGGGATCAAGGACCAGGTTGCGCAGACAGAGACGCCAGCTCCCTTGCTTTAGACACCTTTAACCATGGCTTTCTGCCTGGGCCAGGAGAAAGGCCTCTGTGAGTGACCTTTCTGGCAAAATCTTTGGATGACCTTCCCCTCCCCTACAGGAACGTGCCTTGCCAGTCAGGCCTGGTCACCACAAGAAACAAGACAATATGTGAAACAGGCAGCCAGGACAGCCTAGATCAAGGCTCTGATGTCAGTGTCAAGAGGAGGGGGGCTCATGGGGAGACTGTGGAGGAACCTATGCAGCATTGAGAATCCCAACTGCCTTTTCTGTTGGCTCCAGCTATCCCTCTTTCCCAGAACTTCAATTTGCTTCCTATTCCCAGATTCCCAGAATGACTGAGCCTCAGGCACTCCTGTCCTTCCCAGCCTGAGACTTAAGTCCCCGCTGTGAGCTGTGGCATATCTTAGGGCAGAGGCTGGGCTTCAGGTACTGAAAACGACCTTCTAAGCAAAGATTCAATGCTGGCTAAGGTAAGTGGCTTCCAGGGGGAACAATTGGGTAAGGCCTATCACCTTGTCCTGACTCTAGCCTTAATTGCCTTTTGAAGCGTCATGGCCTTCAGAAATGTCAGTAGGAGTCTCCTTGGGTGGAGGAAGTCCTCCTCCACAGGCCTTTAGGTAATGAGCAGTTCAGGGGACTGTGTGAAGGTTTCATTCAAGTCATGATGATCATGAGGGAAAGCAATGGCTTTTAGTGACACGGTGCTTGTGCTCTCATTCAGTGCTCCTAGATGTTCCCAGAGCACAGAAAGAAGTGATAGTTAGTTCCATTACTACTAATCAAGAAGCCAATGACAAATTGACAGCCTTCATCAGCTGGGTCTCAGCCTATATAGTGGGAAGTGACCTCTGATCTTGGAGACTAGGTTTGGTCTTTCCTACTGATTTTTGGAGTGGCCCGAGGTCTCAGCACATCCGGCAAGGCCCCATTCAGTCATCAGAATAGGGAAGAAGTCAGCTCTCTCTGCTCCTGGTTACACAGAACTGGGGCTGCAACTTAGATAGGCAAAATGCTGATCAGCAAAGAGAGTGGGGCCATCCCACCAGGCAGAGTCCCAGGCTGAGGCTGCATGTGAACCTAGCCTGGCACCCTCACTACCCCTCCTCACACTCCTGTTGAGGACTACTTGCCACAAAGAAGGCTTAGGATGCTTCTGACAACTCAAGATTTATCTACCTAAATTTAGCAAGCCAACCATTCCCTCTCAGTACCTACTTCCCACATTGGTAACTGATTAGTGTTCTGAGAGAACCACAAGGACACAGATGCCATGCCATGTGATCTGCTTGTCCTGGGGTTAGGCCCTGGGCAGTGAGAAGGTGGAGAGAGCAGTAAGCTGAGGTAGGGACAGTGAAACTCAGAGAGGCAAGTGTTAATTAGCCCCTGCCTGAGAATGCTGAGGGTGGAGAGCTCCTTGCTCTAGGCCAGGCCTTCCCAGTGAGGAGCTATGATGTCACTAAGCTTCCTCTGTGGTGGGGTGAGGGGGTGGGGGCATTCTTACTCAGTCCTACCTGTAGATGTTAAGTTGTGGGCAGCACTGCTTCCTTTAAGCAGGTGCCGAAGTTGTGTTAATAGAAAGACGGGAGAACATGGTGACTCTGATATCTTTTCAGTTGGCCATGTGTACTTGGTTGTTATATCTGGAGCAGAGACCCAAGACTTGGTTTTCTAGCAGTGAAAGCCTCCAGGGAAAGCTGCTATGAGTAATATGGGATGTGACTGTGAGGGTGACCCAGTCTTTAAACTTGCAACGCTCAGCTCTGGAGTCATGTAGTTGGAGAGCTGGCCAGAGCCATGAGGATTGTGTCTCATAACATGTGTGACTTGAAGGTAGCTGGTCTCTGAAGCTTTGGTGGAGGAAAAGATGGGTCAAGGACAGAAGTTCTAAGGGTACAAGCCTGGGAGGACTTCCTAATGGCCAGAGCTGCCAGTTTGGGATTGGCTGGTCAGAAGAATGACACAAACAAACCAGTGGAAGGTTTAGCACCAAGGCTTGCTTCTTGGTGTCTAAGTGCTGGACAACCTGTAGGCCATGGATTAGGAATCTGTATTATTTGTCTCTATGGATATTTCTTCAGGAACTTGGCATACACCCACCAAACCCCTCCTCTCCCACCCTCCTGCTACTGTGCAAGCCACACCCTTCTTGAAGTCCAATATAGAAAATTCCCAGGTCTACTGGGGATGGTGGGAGGCTGATATATTTTTGTTTTGTTGCTTTTCAATTTTTTGTTAATTTATTTATATTTATTTATTTATTTATACATTCTGAGTAGTTTTCCCCCCCTCATCTCCTCCCAGCCCTTCCCCCCACTTTCTCTCCCTTCCTCACATCCACCTTCCCTTTATCTCTCTTCAGAAAAGAACAGGCCTCTCATGGATATCAACCAGCCATTACATATCAAATTGCAGCAAGACTAGACACCTCCTTAAGTCTAGATCAGGCAATCCAGCAGAAAGGGTCCCAAAGGCAGGCAACAGACAGCCCCTGCTTTCACTGTTAGGATAACTGTAACATATATGTAGAGTACCTAGATTAGACCCATTCAAGCTCCCTCATGGTTGGTTCAGTCTTTGTGGGCCCCTACGCACCCACATTAGTTGATTCTGTGGGGTTTCTTGTGCCCTTGACTCCTCTGGCTCCTACAATTCTTCCTCTCCCTCTTCTTCAGGTTTCTCCAAGCTCTGCCTAATGTTTGACTGTGGGTCTCTGCATCTGTTTCCATCAATTGTTGGGTGAAGCTTCTCTGAGGACAATTGGGCTAGGCATTCATCTGAGTATAAAAGAATATTATTGGGAATCATTTCATTGACTTCTTTTTTTCCAGGCCAACATCTTTACATCAATGCTGCTTTTCTCAAGACAGGCAAAACTGGCCTCAAACCTGTATGTAGCTGAGGAGCATCTGGGACTTCTGACACTACTGCCTCCCTCTCCCTAGTGTTTGGATCATTGGTATGTGCTACTATACCTGAATTTTACCATCACATTCTGAATGTCTCTTTCATGTCCCAGCCCTGGCCAATGCCTCAAAGAACCCACCAAAGCTAATCACAGGATCAGATTCCAGTGAGGGTCTGGAAACCCCTTGCTTGGCCTCTGGATGTTGTGACTTTAGAGTTTAGATTGACATTACCTGTCTCTTCTGTTGGTAAGTGGTTGTTGAATCGTGTTTATAGGAGGAGAAGCGTTGGGAAATTATGTCTTCCGTATTTGTAACATCACCCTTATCCACTAGTATCATGGAGTAGGGCCTGTTTTCCATGCTCACACTCTCAAGGATAACTCTCTGCCCATACCATTGACCAATGTCCACATGCTGACCCATATCCTAAGGTCTCTGTTTCAGAGATACTGGGCCCTGTTGCACTCTGGGCGGCTTTCTTTGGGTCACTTAGAACATATCTCAAATTTCCGTGTCCCAGAGGAGTACCTCATGTACTGTCTCCCAGTGATAGTTCCATCTGTTTCTAGGCTGTCTGATAAGGGCTTTGAAGGCTACAAGTAAAAGTAGCATCCAAAGCCTGCCTTCAGAGCAGGGAGGTTTGTGTTTAGAATATGCTCTCCATCTTAGAGAAGGTTGCCTCCCTGCCCCAGCCCTTACTGATGTGTACTTCATCCTCCATTCTTTGCACACCTAGTTTCCACCTCCTAACTGATCACTAGCCTTGACTTCACCTGAATTCTGTTTACTCTCTTTGGCTCTCAAAAGCTTCCCTGACCAGCATCTTAGGATCTATCCTGCAATCTATCTGTGCTTACTAAGTAGCCCCATTTCAACTTCTGATTTCCAAGGTCCTCCTGTGGGTACTATACATTTTCCTGCACACATCTCCCCAGAGTCCAGGCCAGGCAGGATCAGTTACCTTTCTGTCTTGGACTCCTCCCCTGTGGTGAGAATGCAGGGTCGGGGAGGCTTTTCCCTACCTTTGACTGACAGATTTGTTCTTCCTAGTGTCTGGGCTTGTGCTCCCCTCCCTCCCCCCATCTGTCCCCTGGGGTAGATGACTCTGATAAGCGATGAGCAGGAGGAATGGGAGTGGGAGGTCTGGATATCACAGAGCATTGCAACAGTTTGCCTTCTGGCCACCTGGTGTTTAGACTCACAGGAGCCATTTGCTTGCCCTTCATCATGCCCTTCAGCCCATCAGCACAGGCCCTGCCACCTTGATATCTTCCCATCACCATGCACACATACCATACCATCTTTCCTCCCTCCTCAAGTCTCCTGAATGCTGCCTCAATCTGGTTCCCAGCAGTTCTGGGGCCTGGATGGAATTCTTTTCCAGCCACTATACCCAGGGCCACCAATCCTTCTACCTGCTAAGAAGCCCACACTCTTGCTCTGTGGGCAGGACCTCTTCAGTTGCACTTGCATTGATACTCTGCTGCCATGTCTCCCTCTTAGATCCCTACCCTCCCCTGATTTCCCCAGCTGGCCAGGTTTCTGCCTTGCTTTCCTCCTGGCCAGTTGCCCCAGTCTCTTTTTCAGGAATTCCATGCCTTTTAATGTCTCTGTACATGTCCTCATGGGATGATCTCAGCTCCCTTCTTTGGTAAGAACTGTGACATCAACATCACTGAGTATCTTGTCCATAGCACTCATTTCCAGCTGGCAATTGGCACCTGGAAGCACCATGGCACTTCAGATGTTTATTCAAAATTGAGTCATGGTAATTCCTCCTCCAGCCTGATCTTTCTTTGCACGACCTCTACATACTGTTAAAGACTGAAAATTTACACACACATCCCCTTGGTTCTGTCAAGTTCTGTGCCACCTGGCCTGTACTGTTCTGTCTTCAGCATAGCTTCTTTCCAGCCCCCATTCCCATCCCAAAGCCAGAGGGATTGTCTTAAGACAAATACTAAACTACTCCTCCCTTTTGGGCCTCTTAACGGTCCCGTGTGGCCTTGAGAACAAAGTCCAGTTTGCAGGTCCTACGTGACCTGCCTCTTGTGCCCCTCTGGCCTCCCCTCTCCCACTTCCTCCCTGCCCACATTCCAGCCTCAGTTTTTTATTTGCAGTTTTCAGAATACACTGGGATACTTAGTGTCCCTTTATTCTACATAAGGTCACATTCTGAGGCTCCAGGTGGACTCATGTTTTGTGAGTCCACTATTTAACTTGGTAATTCCTCTTCCTGACCCTCAAATTTGCATCACTAGCATGTAGAAAACACATTTATTCTACCTCATCACTCATATCTACCCTGTCTACCATCACGTAGTCTGCCTGTCTTCCAGGAAATGGTTCACTTCTTTTTTAAACCTCAGCGGCACCCACACTGGGAAAGGGCCATCTCTGCCTCTAGTACCTTTGACCAGTCTGGCTCCTAGAAAGGTTCTAATAAGGTGGGTGGAGCCCGGGATGAAAGGAGTTGGAAGCTTGAGACTACTACCCTACAGTATACTTAGGCTGTGTATAGCTGGACAGGGCAGTGAACAGCTGGTTTTAGGCAGGGCCTGGGATCTGGGACTACAACCTGTTGCTTTGTATCCCACCACCATTCTTGGAAAAGAGAGTAGACCTCACACAACTGTACTCTATGATTAGGCCTGAACTAGGCCGCTAGGATATGGAGGGGCCCAAGAGTGGAGCCCACCTTCAGGAGACCTCTACCCATAAATAGAAATTCCAGCACAGTCACAGTCCAGGGCAGCTGGTTTCAGTCGCTGCTGTCATTTGCCTGAAGCTACCAATTCTGCCCAGGCAGTCAATAGGCACCTTTGTTGCCTTATTAACTCTTGTGGCCTCATTCTGCCTCCAGGTAAGCATTCCTGGTCTCAGGGGTAGGCCCTGATAGTCGTCTTCAAATCTTTGTCTCCTGTTCCCTGGTATGCCTCAGAGCCCGAAGGCACCATGTGGCAGTCTCAACGGCTCCAGCTTCTTTAGGTCCTTCCCTGTCCAGGCTCCCTCAGGCTCCTTTCCCATTGTTCCTCACATGTGATTACCATTGCTAGTCTCTGCAGCAGAACTCCAGTCTTTGTTTTTTGCCTTTTTCCTTCTCAGAAAATATTCAGCACCTCAGACCAGCCCTAGTTTCCTTCTCCATGTTTTCACCTTCCACTTCCTTCAGCTAGTGCTCAGTATCTTTTTGGGACCTCAGGGTGGCTGGGGATGTCTTGAGAGGCAAGTGTGTGCTTGTTGAGGCTTTGCTGACCACAGGCCTTCCCTTCCTTCTTCAGCTGGCCAACCCCCAGATACTGTGGAGGAGGACAAGCTGCTGTGTTATTACATTGGTGATCCCTGGGAAACCTTTGCCACAGGTTCCATGTCCTGAGCTTCAGATCTCTGTTCTGTTCCTAAGTAAACCATACTGAGTGATTGTCAGGGAAGAGAGAGAATATGTCTCTATGAGGGATGGGACCCCTTGATGTTTGCACAGAATCCTACCAGACAGACCCACAAACATGCACCAAGAGCTGTGGTACCTGGGAAGTATGGGGCAGAATACTATAATGTGGAGCTGGTCCTGTCTAGTGTTCTGGGCTTGCTGTGTTTTACTAAAGAACACGAGACCTATAGCCAGAGAATGACAACATGACAACACGTGTCTGTTGTACAGGCACAGGTCTTCTTAGGGACAGTAATACACTTCCTGTCCCACTGAGGCATACTGACAAAGAGGTTGCCTGGTTGAGAATACTAAGGCTGTGGGAAAGAGAAGTTGGGGCTAGGTGGAGAAAAGGGAAGGGATCTGACAGAATACTTGGGGTACATTTTGGGAAGGAAAATGCCAGAAACAAAGCCTAGGACAGAGCAGTAGGAAGTTGGGAGTGAACAGTGACAAGCAGGTAAGGGGAAGTGGGCAAGGAGGTTCAACTGACTGTAGGTGGTAATAATAACAGCGAGAGACCCAAATTCTCTAGTATAACACCAGAGAGAGCTTACCATGGGTTGTTTTTCATATACTGAAGTCCTGACCTCCAATACCTGGGAATGTGACTTTATTTGGAATTCAGCTCTTTGCAGATAAACTCAGCAGGATGAAGTCAGACTGGAAGGCGGTGGGCTCCTAATCCATTAACGCCAGTGTTACAAAAGAGGGGAATTTGGACTCAAACACAGGAAGATGTGAAGACGAAGGCAAAGATCTACAAGACAAAGCAGACCAAAGGTCACAGACCAACCAGCAGAATCCAAGCCAAGGCCAGGAACACATCATCCCAGGAGTCTTCAGGGGCAGAAGGTTCTGTCAATACCCATGTCTCGGACTCCTGTCCTTTGGACTAGGGGAAAAATAAATAAATGTCTGTTGTTTCAAGGCTCCTTGTGGGTGGTATTTTGCTATCACCACTCTAGAAAACCATTCCCAAAATGTTTTCTCATATATATTATCACTTAACTCTAAAATATCTATATGAAGTAGATGATCTTAAAATTTTATAGATGAAAACACTAGGATTCAGGACTTTTGAGTGATTTTGCCAGGGTTATTTAATCAGCCTGAGGTATTCCCAGATCTGAATTCAACTCTTGACACTTTAGTAGAGGATCTGGAGAAATTTAAGAGCTCTAAACACCTAAAGATTCCCAACTCCCAATATATTCAGATTTTATACTTCAATGAAAAAAACTTATTACTTCTGTATGTGCATGGGGGTGTCTATTCCATAATGTGTGTGCAAGGCAAAGGATAACTTTTGGAATTCAGCTTTCTCTTGCCATCTTGTGGGTCCCAGAAATCAGGTCATCAGGCTTAGAAGCAACACCTTTACCCCCTAAGACATCTTGCTGGACCCCTAATTTTACAAAAGAGTATTTTTATTAATTCTCTGAAATTTTTATACAGTATATTTAATCATATTTACTCAACTCTGAATTCCTTCCAGATCCATTCTCTACCCACCTGTGTTAGTTTGGGATACAGAATATTCAAACCACCCAACTTCTGTAGTCTCTCTCTTTTCATTCATTTCAGTGTTTTAAATTTTTTCTTCTAAAACAAAAGTTTTTCTTCTGACTTCCTCTTTGTATTAGTCAGGGTTCTCTGGAAAAACAGAATATATGTATGATTTATTAGAATGGCTTACAGCCTGTGATCCTGCTAGTCCAATGGTTGTCTACCAACAGAAGGTCCAAGAGCACAGTAGTTTTTCAATCCATGAGACTTGATGTCTCCACTGTTTTTAGTATGTGTTAGAATTCCATAGAGGTAAGTTCTAATGCCAGTGAAGGAAAGGACTTACCACCCAGAGGAGGAACAAGCAATCAAAGAGAGTAAGCTTCCTTCTTCCATGTCCTTTACACAAGCTGCCAGTAGAAGATGTGGCTCAGATTAAAGATGAGTCTTCCCATTTCAAATGATTGAATTACAAAAATCTCTCATGGCTATTCCCAGATGCTTGAGTTTTACTTAATCCCACATGTAGTCAAATTGACAAACAAGATTAGTCCAGACACTCTTGATACATGGAGTGATTATTTATGATGCTTAGGATCAAACCCCAGGTCTTGTGTATGCTATCAAGAACTCCTCTACTATTGAGACACATCCATTGCCTGAACAGTGAATTATTTAGAAGTATGTTTAGATTCATGGTATATACATATTTTTCTTTTATTGATTTCTAGTTTGTGTTGTGATTAGAGAATACATTCTGTATGATTTCTGTTTTTAAAAAACTTGTCGAGTTGGGCACATGCCTTTAATCCTAGCAGCACATGGGAAGCAGAGGCAAAAGAACCTCTGAGTGCAAAGCCAGTCTGGTCTACAGATCGAGTTCTAGGACAGCCATGACTACACAGAGAAACCCTGTCTCAAACAAACAAACAAACAAACAAACAACAACAGCAACAACAACAATAATAATAAAGTTTGCTCTATCTTTGGCCCTGCACATCTCATAGGCAGGACACATTTTGGGTCAAAGGTTTTGTGTGTGTGTGTGTGGGGGGTTGCTGTCCTTATCCCTCCACTGGGATTCTTGCCTGGCTACAGGAAGTGGTCACATCAGGATCCATATTCCCCCACTGCTAGGAGTCTCAGCTAGAGTCACCCCTATAGACTCCCTGGGACCTCTCCCCCAACCCACCCGTCCCAGGTCTCTGGCACATCTTAGAGATCCACCACCCACTTGTGACCATTGCTGATTTCTGTTCTGTCTCCTGCTCTTCCTACACCTGACCCGTCACCCCTTTCCCTTCTCCATCCTCTCTCCCACACAGTTCCCTCCATCCATTCTATTTTATTTTCCCTTCTGAGAAAGATTCAACCAGCCTTCCTTGGGCCCTTCTTTTTGTGGGTGGAGGGCAGAGATGGAAGGAATGACCAACCAATGTCTGGCCCAACTTGAGACCCATCCCAAGGGTCAACCCCTGACAGTATTAATGATATTCTGCTATGCTTCCAGACAGGAGCTTAGCATAACTGTCTCCTGAGAGACTTCATCCATCAGTGGATGGAAACACTTGCAGAGATACACAGCCAAACATTGGATGAAGCTGGGAGTCTTGTAGAAGAGTTAGGAAAAAGATTGGGGGACCTGAAAGATCTACAGAGTCAAATAACCTGGACCCTTTGGGGCTCCCAGAGATCGAACCACCAACCAAAGAACATAAAAGAGGTTGACCTAGGCACCCCGCACATGTGTAGCAGATGTGCAGCTTGGCCTTCATGCAGGTCTCCTAACAACTGGAGTGGGGCTGATCCCTGAATCTTATCCCTATCTGTGGATCTTGTTCCCCTAACTGGGCCGCCTTGTCTGACCTCAGTGGGAGAGGATATGCCTAGTCCTGCAGTGACTAGAGGTGTCAGATATGGGAGAACTGGGAGCTCCCCCTTCTCTGAGGAGAAAGGGAGGGGAAAGTAGGGAGAGAAGCTTCGAGAGGGGACATCTGGGAGGAGAGGGGCAGCTGATATTGGAATGTAAAGTGAATAAATAAATAAATTTTTAAAAATTTAAAAAGTTTGGGGCTGGGGATTTAGCTCAGTGGTAGAGCACTTACCTAGGAAGCGCAAGGCCCTGGGTTCGGTCCCCAGCTCCGGAAAAAAAGAACCAAAAAAAAAAAAAATTTAAAAAGTTTATTGAGGTTTTCCTAAGACATGGCCTTTTTCAATTTGTATTCTGCTATTGAGTACTGTACTTTATAATTATCTTTATAAATATTTTTGATCTTATCTGTTGATGGTATCATTGAGTTACTTTATATTTTATCTGATTTTTTTGTCTAGTTATTGTTGTAAAAAATAAAAGAGGTTGTGTCTGAGGAGATGTATCAATTAGTAAAGTGCCTGTCTCACTTTTTAAAAGTTTACGTTGTCTCAGTACCCATTTAAAAAGCTGGACATCGGGGTTGGGGATTTAGTTCAGCGGTAGAGCGCTTGCCTAGCAAGCACAAGGCCCTGGGTTCAGTCCCCAGCTCCGAAAAAAAAAAAAGCTGGACATAAACTGGGCTGTGGTGGTATATACCTCTAATCCCAGTACTCGGGAGTTAGAGGCAGGAGGATTTCTGCATTCAAGGTCAACCTGATCTAAAGCATGAGTCCATAACAACCATGGCTACACAGAGAAGCCCTGTCTTGCTTCAACTACAACTTTCCTATCAATCCAGTTCTGAATGTAGTTTCTGGGTAGTAAGGGGACCCAGGAAGAAGATGACCAATTTCAACAAGAGCTTGCAACATTTCCCTACTAGGCGAAAAAAAAAAAAAAAAAAAAGGACCCCAGAAGGTGGTCCACCTGGTTTCCTGTTGAAGCAGTTCACTAACTGCCTCAGGGAAGAAAGTCATATCAGGCAGAAAGACCATGCTTAGTAAGAGTATGGAGGTATCAGAATGTTTCTGCGCAGATAGCAAACATCCGGCATATGTCTATGGCTGGAGTGCACTGTGCCACAGGTCTTCTGTGGATTGTGCAAGTGTGTGGGGAGGAGTTAACAGAAAGGCCCCTTTTGTTCAAGGCCTGAAGATACTTCCCAAATCCCAGTTCAGCTCCTGGAGTCCCTGGGACACAGTATGCTTACTTCCTGGCTTGCTCATTTGTACAAATATGTAGACAGACAGACAGACAGACAGAGACACACACACACACACACACACACACACACACACACACACACACACACACACCTTGTACTTCCAGGCACAGATGTTCTCTTGCCTACCACAATGCAGTCACAGCCTCTCCTGCATTCAGACTGTGTACTTATACATGCTACCTTGCCTGCCTGCTGTTGCCACTTGTGCACATGGGCACATTCAAAGTTCTGCCCCCACACACATGCAGAGCTCTGGGCCCAGGCTGAGTGACAGATAGTCATGACAGTCCTTGGTGGCATCCCCTTTCATTGCCTCTCCCTCCATCCCCACCCTCCTTTTTGCAGGCTGGCCTCCAAGTGGTAAGTATGAGAATGTAGTTGAGACAGGGCTGGGCCCAGAAGTCCTGACTCTGGTAAGATAAAGGACAGAGACCTGTACTACTCATAGCCAAGCCACAGGTGCCCAGTGCTTGTTTATTTTTTATCTTTAAATTGTTTTATTTATTTACATTGCCCCCTTTTCTGGTTCTCCCTCCAAGAGTTCTATCCCCCTTCCCTGGGACATCAAGCCTCTACAGGATTAGGCACTTGTTCTTTACCATGCTGGCACTAGGACTAGTCACTTCCTTGAGCAACAATAGGAGGACAGTCTGTGTAGGCCACACACTCCCTAGAATTGTCCTCTTAGCAGACCTTGTTATGTAGACAGCTCAGAGTTCAGCTGCTATTCCCATATACATTGGAATCAATGATTTTCACACATTGTGGAAGGCAGGAGCCAATGTAGGTATACATGTTTCAGTGGTATGGATTGGTATATATGTGTGGGAGAGCTAGGTGTATATACCTGTGTGTAAGTGTATATTAGCATGCATGTGTAAGGTGTGTGTATGTATGTGAGCTGTGTGTGTGTGTGTGTGTGTGTGTGTGTGTGTGTGTATACACAAGGAAGTTTATACCTGGAATCACATGTGGCATGAGCAAGGGCAGGGGAATAAGGCATCAGGAGCTGGATGTGTGCCTTTGGGTGATGGAGGTTTATACTTCTCCAATGATCCCAAAAAGGTAGGTTTGAGCAAGATGATATAGGAGGATCCCTACCCGAGCCACCTGGGAGCGTTTCCGTACCTGCAAGGTTGGGCTTCTGTATCTGGGCTTAGCTGGAAGCTAGGCTGGGTAGAGTGCTCAGACATAGGGAACAGAGTCTCAGACTCAGGGGGCGGGATTTCCATCCTAGCAGCCCCAGTAGCATGGGCCTCTCTCCCACCCCTTGAAGATCCCCCATTTGTAGAACCTTCATACTGTGTTTACACATTCCATTTCTTCCAGCTATCACGTGACCTTATTTCCTCTTGACTGTGCCCTAAACCTTAACTTGAAGGCAAATGCCTGGGACAAACACTGTCTGGGACCCTGCATGGTTATTGCAGGTAACTCCTGTCAACATTTGCTCATAGCTGATACTAGAATGTGGAAACCAGGACCAGATTTAGGGAGCTTGGGGCACCATTGTTGACTGGGTCTGCCACCATCTCTGGAGGAAAGAGATACAGAGACATGAAGGTGTGGATCTGGGTTTGTTGATGGGATGGTCCTGTCTCTGTCTACAGAGGTAAATATTATCTGTGTCAAAAACACATCCCAGGGGATGTCCAAGGCCAAAGGGAAGAAGGGGTCTTGACAGGGTGGCTCCCTGTAATGTGGGCAGGAAGAGCCTCCTCCAACAAGATGCCTCAGCAAGTTAAGATGCTTTGTCCCCTTCCTCTTCCCCCCAAGTATTAAGATTACTAGCCTGTGCCACCATACTCAGCTATGATTTAAGTTTAACAAGAACACTTGGGACTGTACGATTGAAAGAGCCCACAAACTGGCTGTGATGATTTGAGTGAAAACATGTTTCTCACAGTCTGCAGTATTGAGTTGGTTCCCAACTGGTGGTGCTGTTCGTGGAGATTTAGGTGGTAGAGTGTTGCTAAAAAACATATGACGTGAGCTTTGAAATTATGCTTTGTGTTATGCTGCTTCCAGTTCATTCTTTCTGCTTCACGTTTGCTGTTGAGGATGTGAGCTCTCAGCTTTCTGCTCCTATCACTACGTTTTCCCAATATGATGGACTTTCAGCCTTCTGAAACCATAAGCTATAATAAACTCTCTTAGTCCATAAGTTGTTTTGGTCATAGTGTTTTTAATCACAGTGTCTTAGTGATATATTGCTGTCAAGAGACACCATGACCATGGAAACTCCTATAAAAGAAAACATTTAATTGAAATTTCCTTATACTTTTAAAGGTTTAGTCCAGTTTGATCGTGGTGGGGGAAAGGTGGCATGCAGGCAGGCATGGTGCTGGAGAGGTAGCTGAGAATTCTATATCCAGATCCACAGGCAGCAGGAAGAGAGTGATATTGGGCCTGGCTTGAGCTTTTGAAACCTCAAGGCCCACACCCAGTGACACATTTCTTCCCAAAAGGCCGTACCTACTCAGAAAATCCTTCCCTGATGACTACGCATTCAAATATACAAGACATTTTTATTCAAACCAACACACAGCAACAAAAACATAACTAATGCATTGGCTTCAAGTATTATTTATTTAAATCACTCATGGCACCTAAAACAGAAGCTTCACATGTGTCTAAAAGTATTATTTTAGGGCCAACAAGATGACTCAGCAAGTTTAGATGCTTTCTGACAAGCCTGATGACCTGAGTTTGGTATCTGGAATATACCTAGTAGGAGAGAACTCACACAAGTTTCACGAGCTGTCTCTTAATTCTGCTCTCTGAAATGGAGGCTGGACTTCATGACTCACTTGTAATATAATAAACCAGAATGGTTGCCCAGGCTCCTTGGAATGGCCAAAGCCAAAGGGAGGGGCATTGCCAAGGCGGTCTCCACACCAGTTTAGTGACCCTAACAGTTGTGGGCACAAAGAGCACTGGCCCCCAGATCAAACTGTCCTTAAAATACTTTAAGGTCCCCTGATCGCCTCAGGGATGAGTAGTATCTTGGGGTGGACAGCAGATGAGCAGAGCCTGGAAGGGACCTGACTCCCACAGCTCTAGAGCTCTAGAGTCTAAAGTCAGTGACATCCTTTAGAGGGGCTGAGGGAGGACCCTTCCCACCTCTTCTAGCAGTTCCACCTGTCCCTTGGCTGTGGCCACACACCCCTACCACCTTGCCTTTTCCTTCTGTGTGTCTCTGGACCTCTGTCACTGGACTTGGGGCCACCTGGATCATCAGGGTGATAGTGTCTCTCCATCTTTAAGGGGACAACATCCTCAAAGATCTGTCTCTTGTGTGTGGCCACATTCACAGATACTGGGAGTAAGGGGGTGCTCACATTACTCTGGGGCGCAGACCTGGGTACACCTGTCCAGCAGTCCCAGTGAGCAGGCATCTTTTCATTGAAACCCACAGCTGAGGGTCCCTGGGGTCCTCCCAGCCTATTCCAGGAAAGGGGCTCCAAAGCCATGCTTGCCTTTGTCCCCCTTCAGTCTCCACTCTACACTACCAGGAGCATTTTGGCGGGGTGGGGTGGGGGGGTCCTAACTTTTCCTCCAGGCATGGGACATAGGACAGCCTTATCCTAGGATCACCGGCTTGCAGAGGTCTCCTTGCCCTGGACCCTGCCTAATCTCAAGGCCATCTAAAGACAGAAGACCCTGCTCAGCTTTATAAGGAAACATACAGCTCAGTTCCTAGAAGCCTGGGTTGGGAGAAAATGTTGGGCCATGAGCACTCTTAGCTCTCAGAGTAGGGTGGAGGTGGGAACCTTTTTTAATATCATGTGCCATGATTCTATCCTTAACATTGGAATTTATCCTCCCAAGACCTCCTTTTTCAAGTAGGTGCATATATGAGAATGCCTGTGTCCCTAGAACTCCAGTGGAACAAGATGAGACACAGGACCCATTACCCTCCTATGTGCTCCAGCCCGTGTGGCTCCTATAGCTAGCCCGGGACAGCACCAGTTCCCTGCACTGCAACATTTTCCAGCTGTCTGAGGCCAGCCTTGGGAAGTGAAGAACTGATTTGGGGAACAGCAGACATGCTGGGTAGCAATCTGCAGCAAAGGCCACCAGGAGGAGACTGTGACCTTACCCCTGCCCTTCCATTTCTCCTTTCCCAGATGTTCAGGGGCAACCTTAATCTTTGCATATATTCTCCATGCACAGGGAGGATTATTAGAGGACAGTCCTGTGCCCCATGGGGATCCATGGTATCTGACCTTAGGGGTATTCGAGCATCAGGATGCTTGTTATTAACTGGGTAGTCCTTTGTTCCCATGTGCCATCACCCTCTCCCTTTGGCTACCCTTCAAAGGGATTGAGGTACAGTAGACCTCAGTGACAATGCTGCACTGTTGGGCCGACTCTCTGCTTTTACAGTGAGTATAGGCTTTTTCAGTGGTTTACTCTCTCATTCAGCTAGCAAACACAAAGGCCTCTCATATGCTTGGTGTTATACCAGGTGCTGTAATAAAAACCCTAGCAAAATCAAGGGCTTGATGCCATAGTATCAACACTTGAGTACAGGAGCTATACACTGCTGCAAAAGGCAAACTATCTATAGTCCACATACAGTTGGGCCCAAGCAGCCGCTAAACCCCTCTGAGACAGCATGGGGGCAGAAGGCTCCTGGTTTGCCAACTTCCTATTCACTTGGCATCCAACAGGCCCTAGATGGCACTGCTGGCACACCTGGAGGCCATCCCACAGACTAGAAGTTCAGACTTCTCCCTGGCTACTCACTCCCCAAGGAATTGATTTGAGGATCTGGCTAAATGTCACTCTCTCTGGTGTATGGGAGCCCTTCACTCAACAGCACCTTGGCTTAACCATGGCCTTCCCATCTTCTCATTTCTCCGGTTTCATGTATGGGTCTCTCTTGGTTTTGCATTAAATGCTGCCATCCTTCTGTCTTTACTCCAAGGACAACTCCAAGGACAGAGGCAGGCTACTGGCACTCTTGCCTTTCCTAGTCAAAGTTAGGGATCAGGGAGCTTAAGCTTCACCAATCCTTGAGGAGGATCACAGCAGATAAAGGAATAAGTGAAGGTCATAGGATGTGGAATGAGTCAGACAATGAGAAACTATTGAGAAAGCACTGAAGCAGTGGGGTCAGTGTGTGGAGATAGTTCTTTCTGAAGTCTATCTGGAGACTTAGCATGTGAGTAGACTGGTGGAGAATGAAGGGCAAACTCTGTCTCTATTTTTGGACACTTTCTCTGTAGCCTGGCTTGGCTATAGTGACTAAAGAAGGTCTATGTGAAATAAAATAATACCAGGTGCTCCCACCAAGGGATATTTGGAGGGATTGTTCTCTAATTCAGTTGCTCCTGGAGGATGGATCAGCTCTGTAAGGGCCTGTGCTGCTTGGCCAGAGACCACTGGGTGGAGTTGACTGTGGTTAATGGCCCACAAATCATGACCCCAGAGCTGTTCCCACTCTTTCTGTCCTTCCCATTAGACAGGTGTCCTTGGACAGCAGTCACAATATGGTCCCCTTTGGGATGAAGGTCACAGGTCTGAAGTTAAGGTATAGATAAGGCTATGCTACCTTTTCAGGTACTAGGGGGGAAATTTTCCTCTCTCTGTCAGCTCCTGGGAGGTTCTAGGCAGTCTTTGGCTTGTGGCCCCAACCACCCCAATTTCTGTATCCTTCATGTGGGCTTTTTCTTCTATCTTCCTTCTGTTTCTTATGAGCATACCTGCCATTGAATTTAAGCCCACCTGGAGAATACCACTTTAATGCCTTGCGTTTAATCACACTTGCAAAGACTTTTCTACTATTTTGAGCCAGGGTCTCACTGTGTATCCCTGGTTGACCTGGAACTCCCTTTGTACACCAGGCTAGTCATCAACCTACAGAGATCTACCTGCTTCTGTCTCTTGAGTCTTGGAATTAAGGTGTGTGCCACTGTGCCCAGTTACCAACTTTAAAAGAGTCTGCATAAATGCTCTGCCTACAGATATGTCTACATACCAAGGATGCCAGAAGAGGGTGTTAGATCCTCTATAACTAGAGTTTTAGCTGGTTATGAGCTACTATGTGGGTGCTAAAATGGAAATGGGTACTTTAGAAAAGCAGGTAGTGCTTTTAACCTCTGAGCCATGGCTCCAGCCCCTTTGTCTCCATCTGGCCATACCCACAGACTCCAGGACATGAACAGGTTTTTTAGGGGCTACTGCTTCTACCACTGTGTGTTTCACACACACAGTATAGGGACTGAAGCTCTTAGAACAACTTTGTGGGCTGTTGATTTGTGGCTGATTCTAGTTGAATCATGAAGAGACTAGGCCCCACAATGAAGATCTCTCCCTTCTTGCTGGGTCACCATAGGCACAAAATTTACAGCATTGCCTACACTGTCTAAAAAGCCAAATAGCCTTTCTCTATGTCACCTAGCATGTGACAGCAAAGGCTAAGCAAGAGTCCCCATCTCAGAGTGGATAAGATATGTTTGTGACTGGGAACATCTACAGGTTAGTGTCTGAGATTTGAGATGTTCCTCAGGATGACTGAATGGCCAGGCACTGGAAAGCAATTCTAAAATGTGAGTGAGCCAGCCAGAGGCAGAGGCAGAGGTGCTGGTGCCTTTTCTGAGGGAAAAAGCAGGTAAATCTAGTGTGCAGAGCAATGGGCCCAGCCATATGTTCCACCAGGGTCTCTTCGTGGTTACCCCTCAGTCTGGACCCTAGCTTTTGCTCACAGTGGCTCCATTGAGAGGTAGAGTGTACCCCCCACCCCAAGGTCCTTCTTTATGAAAAAGCTTTTGCTTTCCCTTTCTTGAAAATTATGCAGCCCTGTAAATGCCACTCACAGGTGAGTCATGTAAACCAGGCGCTTTCTCTCCCTGAACAGCATTCTGTTTTCCCAGGAGTTAATCATTGGCCTTTGGGCTGCTGTTTGCTTAGCTTCCCACGCACTTATCGCTAATTCAACCCTATACTCTCCTCCGGGTGTGTAAATGTTCTTAAGACATTCAAATATACCAGGCTTTCTAGTGATTTCATCCTGGAGTAAATCTCACTACAGCCTCTGACCTGCTCCAAGTGGCCTATCTGCCCCTATTCAGAGTGCAGCTAACATCCTGGGTGTCTCCTTTCTTCTCCTGGGGAGGCCTACTCTTCTCCTATTTTAGAACCCTTCAGGTAATAGACAATTTTTATTTTTTCAAAAAGAAAAGTACCACATGTGTAAAATTTAAGATCTACATTTTAGAAGATCTGCAGTGACAATCAGGAACCTTGAGTATTCTGTGTGACCTTGAGTAGTACCTCCCCTCTACATCCTTCCATTATCTATAGGACAGGTTTGGACTACGGTTATTCATTAATCCTTCACTTATTCAACAGACATTTGTTTAGCAGTGACTCTTAAGAAAACAGTTTATCATGGAAAAGGTCAAACATAAACAAAAGTAAAGAATAGTTAATGAAGGCCCATGGATCAATCAGGTAGAGTCAATGGTTTTCAATGATTTGCTCATATTTTTCATAAATGTGGTCTTCTCTCTGGAATATTTTTTCAAAAAATTTTTGTTTTTTTAAATTTTGTTTTGTATTTTTGAAGCAGAGTCTCACTATGTAGCTCTGGACCTCACTATGCTGGCCTGGAATGTGCAGTGACCTTTCTGCCTGTCTCCTAAGTTCTGGGATTTCAGGTCTTAATTCATTGGAGGAACATTGAGAGCACTGGGGACTCCTCCCTGAAGTTGACCAGCATGAGCATCTGGTAACACAGTATTAGGCTATTTGGGAACCACTCCAAGACTCTTCTGTCATTCAGGAACTCTCTTGAGTGTGCTCTATGCAATTTCATTATTTGCATAGATTCATTAAGCTAACACAGCAATAAGGTGTTTAACTATTCATCACCCCAAAGGCTTTGGACTATTTCTTCATAGCTGACTGTTTTTTTAGGCATGTAGTGCTGGGGATACAACCCAGGGTTTTATGTATACTAGCTGAGCTATCTGACACTGTGCCAAATCCCACCTAGCAATGTCATGTCTGTTTTTATAAGAAATTTCTTGTTCGTCTTTCTCAGAGTGGCTGCCCCATTTTGCATGCTTACTAGAAATAGATGGAAGACTAAGTGTCACCCATCTCTTCCCATATCTGCTACTGTCACTGTTTTTGTGTTAGCCATTCTGAGAGGTGTGACATGATTCTTCATTACGGTTTTGATTTACCTTTCCCTAATGGTTAATGATACTGTCATTTTATGCACATATTTATTACTTACAGAGCTATTTGGTAAAATGTCTTATGTCCTTGTTGTTGTTGGGGTTTTTGTTTGTTTGTTTGGTATGTCGCTCTTTTGTTTTGTTTTTGTCTTTCAAGACAGCCCTGGCAGTCTTGGGACTTGTTCTGTAGACCAGGCGGGCCTCAAACTCAAGAGTTCTTCCTGCCTCTGCTTCCCAAGTTCTGGGATTCAAGGCATATGCCACTACGGCCAAGCATCATTTTTAATTGTCCTGATTTAGCTGTCCTTTCTATTTATTCTCTCTTCTTTCCCAGAGGTATTTTAAAACAATGAATGCTTGATGTGAAACAATTTTAGTTTGATAGAGAAACCACAAAGATAGCACAATGAGCTCCCATAGACCTGCACCTTGCCTCCCTCATTGTTTTTTTTTTTTTTTTTTTTTTTGGTTCTTTTTTTCGGAGCTGGGGACCTAACCCAGGGCCTTGCGCTTCCTAGGCAAGTGCTCTACCACTGAGCTAAATCCCCAACCCAGCCTCCCTCATTGTTAACCTCTGACACTACCATAGTGTATTTGTCACAACTGTGAAACTAACATCATTACAACGTCAGTGTTATGGATGGAAGCTAAAGTGGCTCTTTGGAGGCTCATGTGTTGAAAGTTGGTATATCTAATTGTTAAGAAGTGATCAGACAGCCTGCACATGCCTTTAATCCCAACACTCTGAAGGCAGAGGCAGGCAGATATCTGTGACTTTGATGCCAGTCTGGTTTACATAGTGAGTTCCATGACAGTCAGGACTACATAGAGAAACCCTGTCTTGAAAAACAAACAAACAAACAAACAAATACTGGTGGGCAATATTCAAAATAATTCTTTAATGTTATCCAATACACACTTCTGCTAATTGTCTCAGAGAAACTTATTGCAGCTGGTTCATTCAGACAAGACATAATGACACATTCTTTCACCTTTATTATACAGATTGATTGATATAGTATATGCTGTGTATGTGTGTTTTTATATGCACAAGTGTGTATATGTGAATGAGTACATGTGTGTGTTTGTGGAGACCAGAGGACAATGTCGGATGCCTTCCTCTACCACCCTTTACCTTACTCATGGAGACAGGGTTTCTCACTGAACTGGAGCTCCAAGATTTTTTTGACATGGGTCCTGGAGATGTGAACTCAGGCACTCATACTTTTTTTTTTTTTTGGAGGTGGTCGAACAAATCAGTGGACTCTTTATTGCTTCTGGGGTGTGGGGCTCAGGAGCTCTTGGTGGGGCGGGTCCGTTTCCTCTTCACCACCACAGGCTTCTGGCTTCGAAGGATGGCACTGGCCCTGCGGATGGTCACCATACGCAGGTCAGGGTGGTACTTGTTCTTTCGGATCATCTGCCTGATGCTGCTGAGGGTAGCCCGAGCATTCTTGTTGATGGTGGTCCTCACGTAGGAAATGGCAGGTTTTCGCTGACCGGATCTGCGTTTCATGACCACCACGACCCCTTTGCCATCAGCCGTAGGCTCCACTCCGACGGTCTTGCGGTGAATTAGCCCGTTGTAGCCGAAGGAGTTTCGGGCCTTCAGATTTTTGGGCTCCGTGCTGTACGTCTGCTTATTCCTCTTGATCAAGAAACTGGAGCAGTTCCGAACGACCATCCATTGCAGATGCGCGGACATGGGGGCGACTCCTCTCCGTGCAGCGGCCAGAGACGGAAAGAGGCACTCATACTTTTATAGCAAACAATTCCCTACCAAGTCATCTCCATAGCCTCTTTTCTTTTAAAAATGTTATCCAAAATAATTTTATAAATTCAGTTTATGCTAACCACAGTGGTTCAAGAGAAGACATTTCAACTATTGCAATGTTAATGATATTGTAACAAAAAAGATAGAGGAGGAATAATGAATCAAGGTAAAGCTCCGTATTAAGAAAACATAAATGGTGAAGGTTGCCTTTGCTTGCTTGACATTTTGTTCAGCCAAGGTGAATCAAGAACAAGGGGGAAATCCCAAATGATGACTATTACAAAAAAAAATTTGCAATGATTGTACATGATGCAATTAATACTAATATTTTGTATTGAGACCAAAATAAATCCATGTCCATTTAAAGAAGACTGTCCATATATTTAACATTTGTTGTATACTATCTACCTTAAAACTTTTATCTATGCTACTGCAGAGGTCAATGTCTGGGTCCATGGTCCTGCTTGTGACTGAGGGTCATGTTGATGTTCATGGCTCATGTTACCATCAAGGGCTATGTGGATGTCCACAGTCTGTGTTGCCACCTGAATCCATGTTGATGTCTGTGGGCTACACTACTGCCATGTTTTTATAGGCAGCCTGAGTTGCCACTTGATATCATGCTGATGTCCATGGTCATGGTACCAGTAAGGGCCATATCTGGGTCTGTGGTCCTACTGCAGCTCAGGATACTGTTGCTATTCATGGCCTGTGTTATCACCGCAGGTCATGAAGATATATGTGGTCTGTACTGCCACAAGAAGCCATGTTGATGTTCAGGAAGCATGTTGATGTCTTTGATCTGTACTGCCCCAGAGGCCATGTTGATGTCCTTGGCCTGTGCTGCCCAGGAGAGCATGGTGTCCATGGCCTATGCTACAGCAGAAGGCTGTGTTGATGTTATGGTGTACTGCCACTGAAGACTATGTTGAGGTCTGTGGCATGTGCTGATACCAGTGATCACATGGATGTCTGTGGTCCACACTATCGGCAGAAATGATGTAGAAGTCCATGATCCATGCTACCACTGACTGTAAAGGGCAAGGAAGCTATTCTGCAGTGGCATCAATGACTGCAGACTCACAGTTGAGAAAGAAAGACATAGGCTTTTGTGACAACACCTACCTCCACCTCCCACATCTTACAAAAGTAACAGCCTAGACAGAGAACTCCATTGAAGAGAACTCTTAAAAAAATTGTGATAAAAATGTTGAAGTATAAGCTCTACCCCAACTGATGGCTTCTCTGGTGGGGGTGGGGAAGGGCTAGGTTTTCTTTAAGAAACTGGCTATTGGGAGTTTGACCAGGCTGTAGTGAGTATATAGGCAAAGTAGGACTTATTTTTTACTCCTTTTTGAGGTGGGGTGGGAGAAGTCACAAGGGTGGGGTCAGACCTGAGAGGACTGGGATGTGTGATCATGCTGTATGATGTAAAATTCCCAAATAATCAATAACATATTATATAAAAAGCAGATAACTAGAGACAGAAATGAAAATGTAGTAAAATACCCCCAACAACAAAAAAAGATAAAACCTTTAAAACACTTCTATTCAATTAGTTCTTTGAACATTTTATGCATGTATATGGTGCATTCTGATTACTGTAAACCCCCTCGTTATAGGACTTATAGTAAAAGAACACAAGGCAACATTAGCATGTTTAAATACTCAGATTCTAAGAAAAGGATTTCCTCATACTGGCAGTGTAGTCCACTCTCACACATTGCTCAACTCTCAGGAGTAAAGTTGTATGTTAAGATGGGTTCTCACTATGTATCTCTGTCAGAGATCTGCCTGCATGAGCCTGCTAAGTGTGCAACATTGAGTTTCTGTACAGAACTGACTTCTGCATGGATAATGAAGGTTCAAGGACTGTGCTCATTTTTTTATGTCTTGTGCTTAGAACTCTTTTATTCCTCTATTGTTGGTGGGCACTTTTCTAGCATACAGTTATAATCAGAACTCAGTCCGTATGTGAAAATTGATAAAGGAATATCTGTTGTAGTTTTTCCATGACAGGGTTCTTCTCTATAGCTCTGGCTGTCCTGGAACTCACTCTGTAGACCAGGCTGGCCTCAAAGTCACAGACATCCACCTGCCTCTGCCTCCCAAGTGCTGGGATTACAGGCAAGTGCCATGATCACCACCTGGCTTAAGGAATATCTTAAGTTGCTTTCTTTGCCTATTCAACAACTGGAAAGTTAATTTTCTTTGAAAAAAAAACCAATAATGCATTCCAGGTTGGCCTAGAACTTGCTATATTGTCAAGGATAATTTGACGCCCGTGTCTGCCTCAATAAGACAATATTTTTAAAGCTGCCTTTCCTGCTGAATTGTGACCATGTGGCTGGTAAGATTTACTAGAGTAACATCTTTTGGAAAACTCCTTCAAAAAATGCTAGTCCTATTCTTAACCCTTTACTTTTCTCCTTCCTCAATTCCTTTCCTCAGCTCTTTTCTGATGTAATACCTGGAGTTCTGGTTGCCATCTTGGACCAAAAGCATTTGAAGGCCACAGCTGGGGTCATGTACAACACATATAAATGTCTACCTTGGTCAAAACCATTATTTTGTCATCTATGTATCTGAATCTAATTCTAACTGACACAGGAGAAGTAAAATGTCCCTGTGTCTCTTGGTCAATCTCCAGTGAGGGCAGCCATTTAATGACATATATAATTAGTAAATGCCTAGTTAGGGTTTTGTTTTGTGTTATTTTTTGTTTGTTTATTTTGTTTTAAGGCAGAATCTCACTTGGTAGCCCTGGCTGTCCTGGAATTCACTCTGTAGATGAGGCTAGCCTCTAACTTAATAATCCCCTCAAAAAGCATGTGGTGCTCACTTGGGAGTATAAACACTTCAGGGGCTGTCAGTCCACCCATGCCAAGCCTGCAAATGAGACATTCTCCTTGAGGCCTGGTACTTACAGAAATCCTCAGTAGGTCTTCATGTCTCTGTGGCACTGGGATTAAAGGTGTGTACTACCATAACAGGCAGGATGTCTCCTTACTTTTGCAAAACTATCTGTGAAGAGAAAATATTTTGAGATTCATCTAGGCTGAATGTAATGAGAAACCCAAGAGCAAAGCTGATTTCTAAATGTATGTGTAAAATGTGAAATAAAATATTTTAAAATCAACTTTTTCAACCCAACAATGAAATGGCAAACAGGAAGGAAGTCCTAGTCCTTAGAACCCAGAGACGTCTAACCTCCTCCCTGTGGGCATTTACAGACACTGGTGACCTTGGCTTTTATTTTTGTGACCTCATGACTATGGGGACATATGACAAAGCCCAAGGCTTGTAAAATGAGAGAGCCTATATTGGTTACTTTTCTTGTTGCTGAGATAAAATATCTGACAAAAACAACTTAGGACAGGTTTGTTTCCGCTCAGGCTTTAGAATGAGATCCAAGCTAGTATGGCAAAAAGGCACAGTGCTAGGTGCGTGACAAGCTGCTCACACAGACAGGAAGCAGAGAGAAATGAACGAAACTGCCTAGATTGTTTTCCCCATTTTATTCAGTCTAGCCTCAGGTCCATGAGACTTTACTCCTGCATTCAGTGTGGGTCTTCCCTCCACAGTTAAACCTCTCCAAAACCACTCTCAAAGACATGAAGACCTACTGAGGATTTCTATAAGTACCAGGTCTCAAGGAGAATGTCTCATTTGCAGGCTTGGCATGGGTGGACTGACAGCCCCTGAAGTGTTTATACTCCCAGGTGAGTAGCACATGCTTTTTGAGGGGATTATTGTAGCTTATAAATGCCCCTAAAATTGTCAGGAGGCAATTTTTGTCTTGGAAGAAGCCCGAGGAAGTGAAGTCACTGGTAGTGGTGGTGGCTGCTAGATTCTAGCAGGAGAGTCTTGAAGTACTTTAGTTACTTCTTATCTTCTTGATACTGGAACTGTTTGGATTAGAATGACCCTAGATTGTAAGTATCTTCAGAAGTTAGAAATACCAAATGGACTCATTTCTGGATAGTGATATGTTTATCCTGAAATGATATTTATTTATTTACATATATTTATTTATTAAAATTTTGTGATTATACTGTTCAGCAAACAATACAAGTAATTAGATGTCTAAACAAAGTAGGGGATATAAATATAAAGCTTCAGTAGAAGCTGGGCAGTGGTGGTCCACACCTTTAATGACAGCATTCAGGAGGCAGAGGCTCATAGATCTCTGAATTCGAGGCCAGCCTGGCCTACAGAGTGAGTTCTAAGACAGCCAGGTGTAGTGAGAATTCTGGAATTTTGGTTCCAGAAAAACAGAAACAAAAATATTGTAAGAATATGTTTTCATTTTAATCCCAGGTGTGGGGATATGGGGCTGACTATGATTTGCCTCATGCTCTAGTAGAGGCATGGTTTTGCCAGTTGCAGATAGTATCTGCAATTATGTGACATTTGGAATTCTGGGAATCTTTCAAAGGGTATATAAATACTAGAGGCCCAGTGGGTGGTTGGTTAGTTGTTGATTGGTGTTTGTTGCAACTTGTTAAGTAGTCATGTTCAAAAGAGGAAGCAAGAAAAAGAAGAAATTGATAGTCTGACTGTGAAGATTAAACTTGACGTAATCAGCAGGAAGTAGTCTAACAATAACACTGACCTTTTTCCTACTCCTGACTTTATTCAGGGATCTCTTTCCTTTCCTCTCTATCCTTTTTTCCCTCCCCTATCTAGTGTTAGAGGGTTGAAAGGGTGAAAAGGTATGCAGAAGGGTGGAAAAAAAACCCAAATAGCAAAAAGACCAGCTACAGGCAGGGCTACATGGAAGAACCCTGTCTCGAAAAAATACAGCCATTTAGAAGATATTTAAAGATAGATTTTTAAAAAACAATATATGACTGGAGAGATGGCTCAGCAGTTAAGAGCACCGGTTGCTTTTGTGGAGGACATGGGTTCAGTTCTCAGCACCCACATGGCAGCTCACATCATCTGTAACCCCAGTTCTAGGGGAATCCAGTACCTCTTCAGACCTCTGAGACTTCTACATGCACATGGTACACAGACATACACTAAGCCATACACACATGTATATACAATAAAACTTTAAAAATACAAAAAAAACCAAACCACTATAAACTGTATTATGCTTAAGTAATGGAAGACAATATCTCAAAAAAAACTTTTCCATAAAACATCTTATTTTTGGATTTTTTTGCCTAGACAGGGTTTCTTTGTGTAACCCTGGCATCCTGAAACTTACTCTGTAGACTAGGCTGGCTTCAAACTGAAATATCTGCCTGCCTCTGCCTCCTGAGTGGTAGGATTAAAGGTATGCACCACCACCAGCTTAAAACATAATTTTTAATTGACAGAAAATGGAAGGAAACATCTTTAAGTTAGTAAAGAGCATCTATGAAAATTCTCATGGTTAATATCGTACTTAATAGTAAAAGACTGAATGCTTTCTACCTGAGGTAAAAAATCAGACAAGGTTGTCCATATTATGCCACTTCAAATCAACATCATACTAGACACTTTAGCCAATTCAAGCAGCTAAGAAAACAAAATAAAAGGCAGACAGGTTGGGAAACAGGAAATGAAACTATCTCTATTCAAAGGTGACATGGTCTAATATGTAGAAAGTGCTAATGAACAAACTTTTATAAGACAGATTCTCACTGGTCTGGAACTTGCTATGTAGCCTCACAGAAGACTGGCTGTCTCTACCTCCAAAATGCTGGTATTAAAGATGTATAGCACCACAACCAGCTCTAAATTTTTTTAAATTGATTTTAAAATTTTATTTGAAATTCTATCTCATCCTAGTTAAAATGGTTATTATAAGAGGACAGCAAGCCATATAATGGCTAAATTAATCTGGAAAGAGAAAAAAGTTTGAGGCCTCACTCTTCCTTGTTTCAAAACTTGCTATAAAGTTATAGTAATCAAAAATCATAAACCAGATGTGGTGGCATAGCACTTGGGAGGAAGAGGCAGGAAGATCTCTGTGAATTTGAGTCTAGCTTGGTCTATGTAGAGACTTCCAGGACAGTCAGGGCTGCTACACAGTGAGGCAAAACACAACACAACACAACACAACAAAACCAGTATTAGCATTAAGATAAATTTATAAACCAGCTAGAATACAGTTGAGACACTAGGAATAAAGAAGTACTAGCCACAGCCAATTTATTTTGACAAGGGCATTAAAGACATTCAATGAGAGAAACAATATCTTTTTGAGAAACAAGGCAGGGACAATGGAATATACACTTGTCAAAATAAAATTGAGCCTCACATCCTATAAAAAATAACTCAAAGTGAAATAAAGACTCAATTGTAAGCTTTACAATTACAAAACTAATAGAATAAAATGTAGGTATAAATCTTTCTGGCCTTGGTTTAGGAAGTAGTTTCTTAGATAATACACAAGGATAACAAGACTAAAGAGAAATCACATATTTGGACTCCATCGAATTTACGTGGTTCAATATGCTACAAATGTTACTACCAAGAAAATGAAAAAGAAAACCCACAAAAAAGATAAAATATTTGTAAATCATATATCAAAAAAGGACTGTGACTGCATCTAGGCTATAAAGGGTCCTCATGACCTCACAACAGAAAGACTAATCACTTTTTTTTTTTTTGGTTCTTTTTTTTGGAGCTGGGGACCGAACCCAGGGCCTTGTGCTTCCTAGGCAAGCGCTCTGCCACTGAGCCAAATCCCCAACCCCGACTAATCACTTTTTAAAATAAAGTTTTGTGTTTAGTATTTTTCTTACTGGTTGATTATTTTTGTCTGAGCTAATCATTACTCCCAAGGCTGCAAAATAGCAATTTTCTACTTACATCACTCTGTGTGCATTTATTATTTGACATTCTATTGTGAGGAAGCGCTTCCTTTCTGTTTCAATGTGAGTTTAGAGGTTATTTACTTTTTCAGTGAACAAAATCCTCTATTTTTATGCTCATCTTGAGTTTACTTATCTTCCATTACTGGAATTATCAATTTCTTTTTTTTTTTTTTTTGTTCTTTTTTCTTTTCTTTTTTTTTCCGGAGCTGGGGACAGAACCCAGGGCCTTGCGCTTCCTAGGCAAGCGCTCTACCACTGAGCCAAATCCCCAACCCCATCAATTTCTTTTAGAATCCTGTTCTAGTTAGAACATTAAATGTCCCCCACAGGCTCAAGTGTTTGAACACCCAATCCTAAATTGGTGGTGCTGTTTTAGGAGGTGGTGGAATCTTTCAGACGTGAGGCTTAGCTGAGGAAGTGGATCTCTAAAGGAAGGAACTTGGAGTTCATAGTCCTGGTCCTCCTTCCTGTCTTCTTTCTGCTTCTCAACACACTAAGATGTGAGCAGAGTCACACTGTACTGCATTGTTCCTGCTTTGATGGCTTCCTTGCTGTGCTAGACTGTACCATTTCAAACCAAAACAAACTCTTCCCTCCTTAACTTGATTTTTGTTGGGTATTTATGTGTGGGCATTTTGCTTGCATGTATATCTGTGCACCATGTACATGCAGGTACCTGTGGAAGCACAAAGAAGGCTTCAGATCCTCCAGAACTTGGAGTTACATTTGGTTACAATTTGCCATGTGGGTGCTTGGAATTGAACCTGGTTTCTCTGCAAAAGCAGCAAGTGCTCTTATGTGCTGAGTCATCTGTCAAGCACTTTGGCTCCTTCTTATCTCCTTTTTTTTGTTTCTTGGTTGCCATGGGTCGAGAAGCTTTGCTCTGCCATCCATTTCCATCATGATATAACTGTGCTACCACAGGCCTTCTAATGACAATAGGCCTTCTAATGACAATAGGCCTTCTAATGACAATAGGCCTTCTAATGACAATAGGCTAGTGAAGTGTGGATTGGAAGCTGCAACCATAAACCCAAATCAACCTTTAATCTTAAGTTGATTATCTCAGGTATTTGTTATAGTACTGGAAAGCTCACATACATATGTGTATCTATACTTCCTACAGATGTATCTATGTATTTATCATATATTTTTACCACCACAATTTCATACTGATATCTCCAATTCTTTTTTTAAAGCTTTAAAAAATGTTTATTGGAGTTTTGCCTACATGCATTTATGCCTGGTGTCCTTGGAAGTCAGAAGGGGTTGGATCCTCTGCAACTAGAATCACAAATGGTTTGAGCCACTTTGATGGTTTGTATATGCTTGACTCAGAGAGTGGCACTATTAGGAGGTGTGGCCCTGTTGCAGTAGGTGTGGCTTTGTTGGGGTAGGCATGTCACTGTGAGTGTAGGCTTTAAGACCCTTAACCCTGCCTGGAAGTCAGTCTTCCTCTAGCAGCCTTCAGGTGAAGATGTAGAACTCTCAGCTCCTCCTGCACCATGCCTGCCTAGATGCTGCCATGTTCCCAATGTGATGATAATGGACTGAACCTCTGAACCTGTAAGCCAGCCCCAATTAAATGTTGTCCTTATAAGAGGTGCCTTGGTCATGGTGTCTGTTCACAGCAGTAAAACCCTAACTAAGACGGCCATCATGTGGGTGATAGGAACTGAACCTAGGTCGTCTGCAAGAGCAAGTGCTCTTAACTGAGGAGTCAACTCTCTCCAGGCCCTGGTATCACCACTTCTAATTTTACAGCACTGAGTCCATATCAACTCTCTTCCCACTAGTTTTTATTTAACTTATTTTTCTCATTAAGAAACTTGGCTTTCATTGGTCACCATGTATTTATATCCATGCTCAATACTAGAGTCATCAGAAAGCAGACAGAATTATTGATTCATGACTCTATGAAGAAATGAAGTCATCTCTGGAATTTATGATTTCTTTCTGGTTCTGTCTTTAGCCTGAGGGCTCATACTTTCAACTTCCAATATCCTCTTCAAGAACATTCCCACAGTATCCTCATTTCCTCCCAATGACATGGTTTGGGCTGTTGTTTCTATCTTGCTAAGGATCAACTATGAGCCCAGCCTTGTGACTATGTTTTAGGCTTTGCTCTGTCTTATGGTTATGCTGTGTGCATGGTTTTACTTTACTTTATTCTTACTTTAATTCAAAAAACATTTTGAGAGTTCTAAATATACATTGTTGCCATTACCTTCCCTACTCAGAATTCTCCACGCCCCCAAATCAATGTTTTGAACATGCCAATTCTTCCCAAATTGATTTATACATTGAATGCAATTGCAATTTAAATTATTTTAAAATATTCACTTGTTTTAAACTTCATGTAAACAGAAGTATTTTGTTTATATTCTTTGTAGCCTGCCTTGTATTCATTACTTTCCTGTTTGTAGACAGAGGGGCTTTTCAATTTATTTGAAAGAACAAAGAGCCATTGCTAAGCCACTTGTAAAGAAGAAGAAGGTAGAGAGCATTGTTTTAGCAGATTCAAAGGTCAGGAGGCCATGTTTGTTCAACAAAATAACTTGGAGACAAGCAGTTAACCATATGCAAAATAATCTGAGATATGAGAACATCAAGTGCTGGCAAGGTTGTGGAGTGCACAGGAGAGCACATGAATTGGCCAGCTCTTGGGAAAACAATTGGTCATTTCTTAGCAAAGGTGCACTTAAAACTGTGGTAGAAGCTCAGGAATACTATGTTCAGTGAAAAAGCATGTGATGGCTAATCTCCATTGTCAACTGGATTTGATTTAAAATCACCATGGAAACACACATCTGGGTGCTTCTATGAGGACATTTCTAGAGAGGTTTCATGGATATGGGAAGCTTTATCTTGAATGTGGGTAGGACCATTACATTGGTTGGGAGCTGAGCAGCAACATTCATCTCTGTTTGCTTCCTGAATGCAGAAGTAACAGGACTTGCTGATTCATGCTTGTTCTGTCATGCCTCACCTGCCATAATGAACTGTACCACCTCCAGTAGTAAGTCAGAATAAATCCTCTTCCTCCCTTAAGTTGCTTCTTGTAAAGCATTTCATTTGGATAAGGAGAAAAATAGCTAATATAAACTAAGTTGCAAAGAGTATTGGCAAAATATTTAGGCTCATACAAAGTTCAAAACAGGTAAGACACACGTATATTGTTTGGGGATGAATGCAATTATGAAGATGAACACAGGAGCAGACTGTGGCTATGCATGCCTGTAATCCCAGCAGAGGAGGGGCAAGTGGACAGGAGAATTAGAAGTTCTATGACAGCATGGGATCTCACCCCATCCCCACCCTAAACAAATAACCTCACAAAACACAGTTGTTTAATGTGTTGTTCTTTATATTTTTACATACATTAGGAATATTCTGTATTTTTTTTGTACCAGTTAATAAAAAGAACAGTTTGGGGAGACAGGGTTTACTCTGTAGTCCCAACTGACCTGGAACTCATTGTGTAGCCTAGGTTAGCCTCCAACTTGTAGCAACCTTTCTGTTTCAGCTTGCTGGGTTTACAGGTGTACTCCATTATACACGGTAATATCTGACAAAGACAAAACTTGAAAGCAAGAGTTGTGCTGAATTATGTATGGATGGGGGCACCAGGGTCCTATTGTGGCTGAGAGACCTCAAAGTCTTTACTGGGCTGTGGCAACTGCCCAGATAACAGGCTCAGGGAAGAAATAGAGATCCTGAGACCTGGCTCTGCTTGCTATAGTCTTTGCACAACAGCCTACTCTAGAACATTAGAACACTCTAGGGCCGGCTGATAGACTGTTGCTTCTCCAAAGCTCAGAATCTCCCAGCACTCCTGTTCCTATCTCTCCCTCATCTCCTCCTGTTCCTTCGCTTGCCAGGCATAGGCCTGGTGCTCAGAAAGCCTGTTCTAGGTCCATTCCTGACATTGTTTTCTTGGGGTTTCTGTTATCCATTAAGACCCAGCACCCATAATCACAGAGGAGAGAATATCAAGGTTACAGCTGCCCACTGGCTTCAGGTGCTGCCCTGGCCACCCTCAGCCAGTTTGCCTAATGACCAGTTCACCTCATTAACAGGTCACTTCCATTGAATTTGGAATTCAAATGAAGGAGTTGGTTTCCCCTTTTATTCTAACAGCTGCTCTCCCTTGACCAGTTCTCTAATGATCAATTTTCCTGATTGGAAAAAATGTTATTTGAAATCAGTTCACTAATTCTGTCTGTGATCTTTGTGAGGCTTTGTATCATAATGGTAACAAGGACTACATCCTCTTCTGGAGATCCTTTACTCCTGATCCTTTAAAAGTAGATGTGTGGAGCTGCAACCATGTTTTCTATATTTCCACTCTACAGCCCTTTCGACAGAGCTGTCTATTTATCCCTGGGGCTCTTCATGGCCACACCCTGGCTAGGGCCACCTGGACAGAGTTACCACCACACTGTTTTCTGTCACAGTGACAAGAATGAAGGACAGTATCTAGCTCAAAACTAAATGACTCACGATAAAATTCAAAATATCTTCATATAATGTACTTACTCACAGGACAAAACACTTTTAGATAAAAGTCATTTTTGTGAGGAAGGCAAAAGAAAAAGCTCTTAAACACTCCAGCATAGAAGACAGAAAAGGACAAAGGTTGGATGTGGCAGGAGTGGACTCTGGGCCACTAACTGACCCTTAGACAGAACGGAGACTGAGGTGAAGCTGCTTGGAAACTGCTGAGCTGTGTTAGATCTCATAGAAGTCCAGATAAGAGCCCACTGTCCTCACAGTACTGATTTGTTCAGATGGTCTTGTAACCTGTAAAATGACAAAAAATTGGGAGAAAATAAGGTGTTGCAGAAACTGCCACATCCTGCTGCATCTGGAGCTATCAGGGCCCTCTCCAGGAGCCTACTCTGTCTTTGCTCACAAGAATCTCTGTGCCCTCCCCTGGTTTTGAATCTAAGACCTCTGACCAGCACATAGCCTTGCCTTTAACTCTCTTAAGCCTCTAAACTGAAGGCTGGACCCCTAGTTCTGTCCTCCATTGTCTCTCAAAGTAACATTTTGTTAATGGTTTAACCCCCCAAACTCAATGAAGAGTTAGTTCAAAGAATGCCACTGGAAGAGAACTGTGTCCACCTTCCCTCCCCCAGCCAGGGACTGCTCAGAGAGTAAGATCTGGAAGAACTAGGTGTGGGGATGAGGGTACTTGCTGGCCGGGACTTGCTGGATGGAGCCTTTGTCAGCCGGCTAGAATTTCTGAACGCAGAAGGGCTATCTGGGAAAAGTTAATGATGGGTGCTGGGAAAGAAAAGCAGACATCCTTGCCCCTGCTCTTTTCTGCTTTTGTAGGACAAAAGCTTGGGCCTAGAGCCTAAGTGGCCCGGAGGGGCAGGGATCCTTGTCTGGAGAGGGCACTGGGCTGCAGGCACTAGTGAGACCTAAGGGTCCCAAAGGAGGGAGCAGAAAAGATACCCCTCACCTCAACCCTCACTTTGGCATAAAAAGAGCCTTGCCTGCCCCAGTTAAGGAGGGGGTGGGGAGGAGCAGGGATGGGAGGTCAGGCCACCTCCCTCCCCATTCCAGTCCTTTCCAGCTTTGAGGATGTGGGGCGGGGGAAGGCTTACAGGGGATTTGAGTCTGGGCTGAATTTTAACACTGAAAAAGACCAGAAAAGTTAATGGGCGGGAGTGGGGGGGGAGGTGCAGAATACACAGTGAGCGGCATAAACAAACTCCAGTGAACTGCACCAACAGGAAAGGTCTGGAATGGCCGGCAGAACGCCCGGAAGTGCTGGAGGCCTGCGGGCCCAGGTGTAACTCCCCCCTTCACTCCCGGGCTCTGGTGGCCAGCCTGGAGCCTAGATTCCACAGTGGGGGGTCTCTCTTCACTCCCCTCAGTTCCAGGCAGGACAGATCCCAGAGCAGCCCACCCCCCTCTTTGAAAGGATAGCTGGCTCTCTTCTCTCTAAATAGCTGTATTGAGTTGTGGCCTTCTGATTCTAGGAGACATTTACAATGAGCAAGGGGAGGCTAGGAGGTGGGGTGGAAACAGATTAAAGTGGACAGAAAGCACTGGGCTGAAGAGTCTTAGATGGCAAGGCCTTGCTCTGCTTCCCTAGTAGGGTGTCAGAAGGAGGACCTGCTGTTCTGGGTCCAACAGGGAAGCTGCAGCAGGCTAAGCTTAGACCTATTTGCAAATTTCTAGCTCCTCTGAGTATATTGTACACAGCTAGCTTGGGACCTCTCTGGAAGACAGCCTTCTGCAAAGCTTCTTGGCCAGAAGAGAAAATGGGCCCCAGAATTCTGAAAAACGTGTTCAATGCAAAACCAATAGCATTTGTTGGTTTTACCTTGTCTCTTTTCAGTTCTTTGATCTTTGAGCACAAGAGTATGTGTGGGCTCTCATTCCCTCTCTGGGTCTTGGTTGGATCTAAGACCAGGTAGTTTGCTACTCACTGTTTCTCTTTTGCAGCTCTCAACTGCACCCAGGGCCATCACTTGCATCCCATCATGCAAAATGGCTTCCACACAACAGGCTGCTTGGTAGCAGAGTGGAAACCATGGCAACAGGAAGCAGAGAGGACATTCCCATTGCCCCTTGGAAAGAGCAGCCTATTTCTGGGACCTGAGCCCATTTATTCACTAGTTGTATACTTTGCTGTGCACTTCAGCTTTGGAGCGATGGCAATGAGAGTGCTGGGCCTGAGTAGGGAGACAAGTGGCATGCTTCCCCTTTTCTCCAAAGAACATTAAACTACTTACTGCCTCCAACCTCCAAGGCCATTTCTGAGTTCATACCTATCTCCAGAGTACAATCTGATCCACTTTTCAGATAGTCAAGGAAAAATGTATTAGGGGTCACTGGGGACATTCCTCACTACCTGAACTCTTCTGAAGATGTTTCTCTTCTGTTTCCAGCGCAAGGACCCTTTTAGAGTTTTTAGGCTACGGGGCTGCTTGGGATTTCTTGGGGTGTGGGCGTGGAGGGAGAGAACATTCCTATGAGTCAGCACACTTCTCCAGTGTGTGCCTAGTGTGCCCCACCACGCATGCACACTCAGCTGGGTGGCTTTTGGTATAGACAACTCTGCCCCCTAGTGACAGGATGAAACTAGCATGCAGGGCAGACATAGGGGAACAGGTTACCCCAGCAGCTAGAACTCCCTGGAATTCCCTGGGGGGGGGGTCTTTGAAAATGAATCATATGGAGAACCAGATTAGTATCCTCATCCTCTTGATGCTGGGTGCAAAGAGAAGCCACAGCCCGTGGAGTGAGAATTTTGGTTTCTTTAAAAAAAACAAACCATAGAAATATTAATGGAATGTGTTTTTGTTTTAACCCCAGGTGTAGAATACGGGGATGGTTCACATTGTTCATAGCAGCTGACTATGATTTGCCTCGTGCTCTAGCAGGGGTGTGGCAGATAGTTTCTGCAAGTGTGTGACAGTTGGAACCCTGGGGACTTTTCAGAAGGTATGTGAATGACATGGCCCAGAGAGGCAGGGTGGGTTGTTGTTGTTGGTTGCTTATGGTTGCTGCTAAGTAGTTGTTCACAAAGAAGAAATGAGATATCCTGATGATGAAGATCAAATTTGCCCTAAGGAACTTGATACCCTTAATCAGTAAGGTTAGGAGGTTGAAAGAGTGGAAAAATTAGTAGAGAAGGATGAAAGAAAGAACCCATCTGCTTAGTGGAAATCATGGCTACTAGATCCCAAGAACAGTGATAACCCCAGGGGAGACACTAAAGCTCTCCTCAAAATACACATCAAAGTTCTCTTTCCTGTAGCGTCTCTCAGGCACTGTCTCCTTAACTCACTCAGTTGCTGTGAAGAGGGGAGGTGATCGCCTGGGTTGTTTGCTAGGTTAAGGAACACTGTGTACCAAGAAAGTGGAAACCTTAGTCCTATGGCTGTGTGCCAACACCTACCTGTATGAGCTCTTTGGGCCTCCCAAGATGTAACTTGGTTCACCCAACATGTTTTTTGTTTACTTTTAATTTTTAAATTATATGACATAGGATGTTAGGAAGATAGTACAGGCAACTGTGTACCCTTTGGCAAGTTTCTCCCAGAAGTGATATCCTTTTGTTGTTCTTATTTTGACACAGTTAGCCCTGGATGTTCTAGAATTCACTATATAATCCAGGCTGGCCTCCTTGCCTCTCAAGTGCTGGGATTAAAGTGTATGGTGTGCACCACCATGCCTGACTAGTAGTGATATTTTACAGAACAATGTACAAGTCAGGTTCCAGAAGTTATTGTCCTGGGTCTTCACATAGTGCTGCTGAAGTTTGTGTATGGTCTTCATTCAAAGTAACTTCCTTTTAGTCTAGAACTGCCACAGGGCAGTAACATAAAAGGGTCTCTGCTGAACTCTTCTTTTTTTTTTTAAAAAAAAAATGAATCCATGCCTATGTGTGGTGTTACATGTCTGATTACAAACCAAGTTCCAGGACAGCAAGGGTTACACAGGGAAACCCAGCTTTGAAGAACAAAACCAAGATAATAGTTGGCCCATTGCTGCCAGAGCCACTATGATGTGCAAGTGTGTGGTAGAGAAATGGGAGAGAAACAGAATCCAAATGGTTTTTTAGCACTATGAAGAAAGGCAGAACAGGAACCCAAAGAGTGGTGAGGAACATCCTGGTGTGAATAGCCTGCCTGCCACCTGAGGCCATGGTGAAGTTATGGCCCATGCTGTCACTGAGGGTCATCTGGGTCAGTGGACCTGCAGCAGCAGGGGCCTAAATTGCTGTCCATAGGGCATAGCCTATGTTATCAGTAAAGGTCATACTGCCTGGGATCATTTTGATGTCTAAGGGCTGTGTAGAGCTGTTCCTACTCTCACACTGGCTGCAGCACTCCCAGTACCATGCCTGGGCAACAGAGTAGAGCTGGCCTTGGTGGTGGGGGAGGGTGGGGTGGGTGGGTGCTGCGGGTGGGGCTCAGACGAGTGAGGGCATAAGCTTGGGAGGAACTAGCCGCATTAAGTGCTGACATGGGCAAGGGAGAGATACCCTCCCACCCCCTTGTTGCTTGCAGCAGGTAGAAGAACTTGCTCCAAGGTACTGAAAGTAGGAAAGTTGTCTCAGCATCTTACTGGCTGCAGCAGTAAGGACAGGGCCTTTTATGTTGTCTGGGCAGCACACTAGAGTTGGCCTTGGTGCTGTGGAAGAGGGTGAGCTGGTCATGAGGGCATGAGACCTTGCTGGCTGTGGCACTTGGGTGAGCTAACTGGGGGCAGTGCTGGAGAGATGGCTCTGGTGGTGTGGGTGCTGATCAACTCAGCTACCACCCAGGCCCAGATGCAGGCCTTTGGGTTGGCCCACCCCAACCAACATCTACCCCATGTCTGAACTGCTGTAGCATGTGAAAGGGCTGGTCCTACAGATCCAAAGCTACAGATCTCCATGACAGAGGGTACCAACAGGATATCCAAGAGGAATCCTAGTGAGGATCCAGTATTGATGGTGTAGCAGAAGCCAGAGGCCTCAAACAAGACCCATGACTCATTGCAATGAACATTTGTAAGTAAAGGAGTGTGGACCAAAGGGTATACTGTATGGCACAATGACACACTATAGCTTCCTCAGTGAGTTTTTAAAATTTTTAATTTAATTTTTTGTAGAGGAGGTTGCAAAGGTGATGCGTAGAAATAAAGGGACAGGAGATGAAACAGGGGTATGTGGGATAGGGGTACATGATGTGAAATTCAGAAAGAATCAATTAAAAATTAATAAATACAAAAAAATAAAATAACTCACATGCCATTTGTAAGTCACATAAGACATACAATTCAATCTTTCGTTTGTTTTGTTTTTGGCCTTTAAGACAGGGTTTTCCTAACTGTCATGGAACTTGCTTTGTGGACCAGGCTAGCCTTGAACTCAGTCATCTGCCTGCCTCTGCCTTCCTTAACCCTAACCCTGAGTTCTAGAATTAAAGGTGTGCACCATCACACACTGCCCTGAATTCAGTGTTGTACATCCACCATCACTGTCTTATTCTAGAATATTTTCATTACCCTTAGGAGAAACACTGCACTCATTAAGCTCTCATTTCACCTTACCTCCTCCAAATCCTGGGATCAGTTCCTCATTTTATGATTCTGAGGATTTACTTATTCTCCCATCCAAGTACTAATAGGTATGATGGATTAGTAGATGGAATTTACTTATTTGGATCTTTTACACAAATTGGATCTTATACTATATGGCATTTAGTACCAGTCAACCATGTGAAGGATCCAAATATGTAAGTCTTATCTACAGTCAAAGCATCTGGCCACATTTTGTGTGACAAAACTTTTCCTGGGGACATACAACACATACATCTAACCAACCCAGATAGGGAGCCCACACAAACCAAAGTGTGGGTGACACCAAACTCCAACTTGGTAAGCTAATTAATTTTCATTAGGGTTACTTACAGGAGCATGGGCAAGGGATTACTTATAGGATCAGAAATGACTCAAAGACAGCTGCATCACCAAGGCCCACCCCAGAATAGGTGACAGCTCACAAAGCTGGGGATTGGGAGTGCACTGCATAGCCAGGATGCAGCTTTAACAGATTGGAGAGTGTCCTTTCCCAGTAACTTAGCACATCTAAACCTCTCCCAGGTAACTCAGCTGGTTTCTGCTTCTCCCACTCTGGTCTCAGAGTCTTCTTTGCAGCTTTTCTCTTCTGAGTGTGTTCTATGCACCTCAGCTTGTCTGAGAGGCTTCTGTGCAGCTCAACTTCCTTTCATCTGAGGGAAACTCCCAGCTTTTACTGTTTACTCTGGCAGAGAGGAGACTAGTGAATCTGGACAGTTTTAGGGACTTCCTGATGCTATTGTGAGTTGTATTTAAAGAGCTTCTTGAAGGATGGAATGTTTCACGTTTAGAAGCAACTGTTATATAATATCATACCATTACATGTGATCTCATGCTAAGTGGGCTCCAACATTTTATGTATATGGATGTTTCTCTTGCATGTTCACCATATGCATAAAGTACCCATGAAGGCCAAAGGAGGAAAGTGGATCCCCTGAGACCAGAGTTACATACTGTTATTAGCTGCTGTGTGGGTGCTGGGAATTGAACCCAGTTTATCTGGAAGAGCAGCCAGTGCTCTTAACTATAGGAGCTATCTCTATAGGCCCGTTTCCACCGTAATATTTGAGACAAGGGTTCTCCCTGAACCTAGAGCTCACCATTTTGCTAGCTTGGCTGGCCAGTAAGTTTCTGGAATGTACTGTTCCTGCTATTCCTCTCTCCTGCCCTAGAATTGGGATTACAGTTGCACACTGACAACTCAGCTTTTTATGTAGGTGCTAGGGATCCAACCTCAGATCTTCATGTCTGATTGGCAAGCACTTTACTGACTGAGTCATCACTCAAACTCTGTATCTGTTTTTGTGCCAATGCCACACAGTCTTTTTAAAGGTTCTCTTTTGACTTTATTGGTAATGTTCTTTAATTTAAATTTATTTTTATTTGAGGCAGGGTAGGGTCTCTCTACATAGCTCTGCTGTCCTGGAACTCACTATATAGACCAGGTTGACCTAGAACTCACAGAAATACACCAACTTTTCTGCCTCTGGAGTACTGGGATTAAAATGTGTCACCACACCTGTCTGGTAATGTCTTTTTAAATTAATATTTTCAATTAGTACCCTAATTAATAGATTGACTTTATTATGATATTTTACATATACAACCACATAGCCTTGATCACTATAGTTTTGTCATAAAACTTGAAGTTAGGAAATGTGAGTCTTCTAAATAGTTTTTTCCCCAAAGATTATTTTAACTATTTTGATTTTTTGGCTTAGAGCGAATATTTTGTCCATATGAGTTTTAAGAATCTTTATGCCAGACAAATTTTGATAGAGATTGCATTGGATTTGTAGATTAGTTTAGACTAATGGCTCTCAACATGTGAGTCATGACCCTTTTGGGGTGCTGAAGGAACCTTTCGCAGGGGTCACCTATGACAATTGGAAAAATACAGATATTTACATTTTGATTCATAACAGTAGTAAAATTACAATGAAATAATTTGAAATAATATGAAATAGCAATGAAATAATTTTGTGGTTTGGCATCAGCACAATATAAGGAAGTATTAAAGGGTCTCGGAATTAGGAAGGTTGAGAACCACTGGTTCAGAGAGTATTGCCATTCCATCAATATTAAGTCTCGATCCACAGACTCAGAGGCTTTAAATTTAAATTTAAAATTTTAAGTGTCTTTCAATAACATTTTGTCTACTGCCTGGCTGGGTCTTTGTTGTAATATTTTTCTGTTTGGAAGTGGGAAGGGCCATGATTAAACCTGCTGTGATCTTGTTCCATGATGAATGGGATTGAGGAGGAAGAAGAGAAGGAAGAGGAAGAGGAGGAGGAAGAGGAAGAGGAAGAGGAGGAGGAAGAGGAGGAGGAAGAGGAGGAGGAGGAAGAGGAAGAGGGGGAAGGGGAGGGGGAGGGGGAGACGGAGGAGACACATCTATTGAAGGAGAGACTGCTCATGTGTTTCTCGCACTAGACCTGAGTCTAGCTCTGCAGGTATGTGCTCAGGTAGGCAGAACAAATGGCAATGAAGATGGGGATACATGGGTTTCGGGTGCCTAAAATGTGGGTTAGTAAGCTTAGGGTTCACACCTAGCCATGGCTTTGCAACCATTGAACACATGGGTAAAGTGTGTACTCTCTGATAGGCAGGAGCTGGGCAAAGGAAGACTCAGTTTCAGGAGCCTTATAGAAAGGAGGTCAGGAGAACAGCATTCTGGAATCCATGAAGGGAAAGGTGTTGGTGGGCAGGAGAAAATTTAGTCACTGCAGGAACACTGAAAAATGGCTTAGAAAGGGAGAGACTTGTGGTGTTCCCACTTCTGGGAGGACAGAGAAAGTTTCATCATTCCCCAAATGGAGTTTTCTAGGGGGAATCAAGGCTTGAATATGGCTTGAGAGGCCAAGGAAAGGACCAACACAAGCAGCAGAGAGATCTTCTCAGTCAGGGGTGGAACCAGGCTGAGGGCACCATCCCAGTGCGATTCCCACATTGCTCTAGCCTAAGGCTTGTTTTTCACATTTCTCAGATGTGGAGTAGAAGGGACCAGAGGCAGGCTGAGACTTGAGAGTGGTCACCGGTCAGCTATCCACATGCCAAGGGCGTCTCTTTACTGTAGAGGGGCCAGCGGCAGTGAGGGCTGGGGCAAAGGGTGATGCAGATATGTTGCAGATCCTAATGTAGGAAAGAAGAACCTGTGAAGAAGGGATACCAGGTGGTGAGAAGAAGGACACAGAACCAACAAGGCTGTGTGAGAAAGGGTGATATTGTAGACCTGGACAGCCATGGTGAAAGACTGCTGGGAGGTGTGAGGCAGGGAAAGTGTGGGAATTGGGAAATAGGCTTGGCATTCTGGGTACAACTGTCCTTAGGCACCCAAATGCCTTTCTCTCTCTCTCTCAGCCTCAGCCTTGGTATTTCTGCCTCAGAGTCGGACTCCTTGAAGTAAGCCAGTTACTCTTTCAGGTACTAGCTGTCTCTGTGGGAAAGGTATGTGGTAAGCTAACATGTAGTGAGCTAATATTAGGGAAGGAAGCGCTTCCACCAGGGAATGCCCAGTCTATCTTTGCTGAGCATCTTTGTTCTGCTGGGGCTGGACAGGAGGCCCAGGTCTATGCCCTCAGAGAGTTTACTAACTGATCAGGGATTCGGGAACCAGAATGATATGAGGGGGATGTAAAATGTGCGTATGTTGGTAACAGGTGGCATGTAGGCCCTCTGTGGTAGGAGTGGCTTCCCAGAGGGAGGTCCTCTAAGAGAGCCTTGCTTAGAGGTTTGCTAACCCTGACTGGTTGCTTGTAAATTATTTATTTATCAACCACTGTGCTGGGGCTGCCTGTCAGTAGAGTGCTCTGTGACCTGGGGCTTTGAAAATTAATGTGTACATTGAGTCATTCCCTTGACTCACATTCACAGGCACCTATTACTTGTTGAGCCTAGACTCTTCACACCACAAAAGACCCAGGGGAGCAGCAGGCATCCACAGAACCCTGTTTAACCACAGACCTGTAGGCTGGTTCTCAGAGACTAAATACAGTGTCTGCCAGGGGAGGGGGACACATCTCATTTGGAAGTGTGTGTGTGGGGTGTTGCTTGTGTGTGTTGCATGTGTGTGTATGTGTGTGTACTTGGGGATGTCATGTGCTTGAATGTATCGTGAGGGTAAGAAACTGAGAGGCAGGAGCCTGACCCACCAAGGTCAGTCAATTTAGGGAGTTTGAACTTCAAGCTTCCATTTTTTAGAGCTACTGGCCCGACCTGGGTACTGTGTTGTATAAGGAAAGTCATGGCCTTGACCAGCCAAGATAAGGGAGAATTTTCAGTCTTAGGCAGAGGAGGGAGAAGAGCTGCTCACAGTCTGGGAACAGACAGGGCTCAGGGTGTGTCAACAATACAGAGGCCTAGGGGCACAAGCCCCCTTCCCCAATTCTAAACACCTATGACAATACAGACCAGAACAAGCTGGAGAGAAGGATATGTTACAGGAATCCTTTACACCAGGTCAAGAGGCCAAACTGAGAGTCCATCATCTTTAGGGGAGCTGCCTGAACCTCATGCCGTGAGAAGCATAGGGATAGGACCTGAGGCTGCCCAGTCAACAGAGTAACTGGCCAGGGACTGACACCTCAAGTCCTAGCAACTGGCTCTTGAAGTAAATGGCTCTCAACAGGCCTGCAGTGCCAGGAAGCTCATTTTGGTAGCTGGTGTCATGAATAAATGACAGTCTCCCAAAATGTCTCCCTGTTCTAAATCCCAGACCCTTTGAAGCTGACCTTATCTGTCAAAAGGGCCTTTGCAGATGTGGGGAGGATAGGGTTGTTGATATGAGGTTGTTTTGGCTTACTGAAATGGGCTTAAATTTAATGACGGGTGTCTACATGACAGACAAAGAAAGGACAGAAGGAGACACAGGAGAGGAGGCAGTGTAAACAAAAAGCAGAGAACAGAGGGTTTCTGTTGTTATAACACCTGGTTTTCGGACTTTGTGATGGCAGCTCTAGGACACCATTGGTCTCTGAACTGCCTCTTTCTTTTATGTTCCTTCCTATAGCTGTTGCTCAGCTAAAACCAGCTCTGGGCTAGCTCCTTCTGTCACCACAGCTCTACAAAAGCTTTCTGGGTCCCTAGGCATGGTTTGGGGAGGGAACTCTTTAGGGTAGAAAAAAGGCCTTAGGCATTGGAAATATCTTAGAAGAGCAGGTGTTGACAGCAGTGAAGGGGGTGACCTGATGATAATTGACACAAAGCACAGATCCTTCCCCAATACTCAGGCAACCTCTTTGGGCATTCTGGTTCTACACACCCTCTTTGTCACACAGTGAGTTGAGAAGGCCAGGTAAACATAAGGACTGGTGTGATGGTACCAGAACTATTCACGCTATAAGGAGCTTGTAGAACAAGGTGGACTAGAACCTCTAAAGATGAAACCCAATCTACTGACCTTGGTTACCTCTGGCCATCAGAGCTCTGCTGCTTTTGCCACTTCCTTTGTGGTCATTTATGATAGCAGTCCCAGCACTCTACCCTAGCTGGCATAGAGGGAACACTAAAGAGATTGGTAGAGGCAAGCCATGTTGAGGAAGGAGAATGAAGCTAGACAGGGTTGTGGGGACTTCTGCATCCTCATGAGATCAGACCAATCACATCTAAGGGCTTAGGGAGCAACAATTAGTTCTTTCCACATTCTTGGTGGTCTGGAATCAGAGCAATCATTTGAATGTATCAAAATGACCAGAGTTAGTCTCTAGCTTGGGAGTTCTTCTGAAATCCTATGTTTCTAACACCTGTTGCACAATTTCCTGTTTGTAGAAGACAGAATGAAATAGCATATTAAATATGTGAGTTTCATATTCAATCTTCTTTTAGCAAACATTTACTTAGCCCCTACTGTATGCCAGGCTTGAAAGGTAAAGAAAAGCCACATTCACAACAAACATTGGAAAGCAGTGAAGGCCACACATAAACACCCTTACTGTTTCCATCAAGAAGGCCTCTCTTCACATTTTGGTACAGCATTTCCTTAGGTTTCATCCACATGCTGGAACTCTTGCAAATCTGGATTCAGGTTTTGCAAACACTAACATTTCTAATTTTTGGCAGCTGTTGGCTCAGACTCTGATGCCTCAAAAACAGCCCAGAACTTTCTTTCACCCAGGTGCTGCAAAACTATCCCTGTCCTAAGCCGCTAAGATACTCTGGGCCAGCAGAGCAGGCCAACACCTTGGTTGAACCGTGGGGATTCTTGGACTCCAGTGTCTGCACATGCCTTCATGCCTCTGTCTTTAGCTGTGACCTTGTTGCACAGTCATGGAGAAATACCTGTAGTCTCTGATCTGGAGAGGTAGAAATTTGCCTTTCCTACTCCCTACTGCTCCTCTCTCACCTCACTAGTCCCTACTTCCTCCTATTCCCCTACCCCCTCCCACGTGGCTGTCCCAAGGGCCAGGCTTCTTGTGCCTGTGGGTTAAAAGTATTTCCTAGAGGCGGGGCTTAAGTTTCTTGGGTGGGACTTACACCTCCAGAAGCCCAGTAACAATAGTGGAAGGAAACCGGGCCCAAGCAAGATTCTTGTCAGTATTGGCTTCTTTGCACCTGGGCCTGTGCATTCAGTGACATTGCAGTCTGTGCAGCTATTCACATGAGGGTGGGGTGAGGAACCGCCCTAGAAGGTCCAGGAATGCTGTGGAGGAGGGGTCATGGCGCCAGCACCCGAGGCAAGGGTGCATTTCCAAGTAAAGTGGTTCATTAAAGAGTCAAGTAACCTCTATCAGAGTGGAGGGCATTTTGCAGCACGTTGTTAGGGAGGTCCCATCAAGGACTCATGGTGCAGTAAGTTCTGAACTTTGCTGGGGTGACCACAGTGCTGGTTGAAGCCATTTCCTGGGTAAAGCCAAGAAGGTACTAGGATGCTACAGAAGCACTTAATCTCTTTCAGTAGTATTTTCCATCCTCATTGCCACTGCTTGAGCAGTTTACCACAAGTTCTTGTGAGAGATCAACCTGGATGCCTATGACCCATACCTGGTTGCCATGTCTTCCATTTACTTGGCTGGCAAAATAGAGGAGAACACCTGTGTACTGGTTACATCATTAATATGCCCAACAGGTATTGGCATCCTGGCCAAGGTATGTAGGAAGGTATCCACTGTCCACACTGGCAAGGAGAGCAGATAGACAGACTCCTATGCACTGTGTCCTCCAGGCACCAACAGTTAGACTTGGAAGGAAGCAGCTGGGTGACTTTGACCCAGGTCCCAAAACACTAGCTACAAAACCATAAAGGAGCCTAATCAGGGGCCTTTGTAGGAGGGAAACTTTGAAACACTCCCACTCCCACCCCTTACTACCCCAGCAAGATGTAAGGCTTCAGAAGATAGAGCGTGGAGAAGTATGTCAGAGAATAATCATGTGGAGTCTTGAATAGGACAGAGGAACCAAAAATGGATGGAGGCAGAAGATCATGGGAAAGAAACTGGCCCAGTTATATTGAGGATTTGGGAAGATTTGAAAGGCCCACAGAACAAGGATGCAGAGGGCAGCAGTCTGACTTAGATCATACAAGAAACTGAGTCTCCTCCTGCTGTTGGTAGTGAATTGAATAGCTAGCTGGGCAATGCAGTTGTGTTCCTGCCAAGGAAAGATAATGGGCCCAGGCTTTAGGCTTCACCAACATCCTGGGGCCTTGGAGATGGCCATGGCATTTATGGAAAATTACTGACTAGCTGTGTGTCATGAGCCTTTCCCCAAAGTCTAATCATTAGAAAGCAAACTGCTTTGTTCTGATGCTTTTTCAAGAAATAACAACACCATCAACAACAAAACACTCCTTACTCTCCAAAGCCTGGCGGGCTCACAGTAGACAGAATGAGGTGAAGATTAAAACAAGAGTAGGGCTGAAGAAGGATGCCTGGAATGCACCTGTAATTGTCTGGTCCCCAGCAGGGAGGAGGAGCAGAATGGAAATTGTGTGGAGCTCTAATGAGATGTGGACATGGAGAGGGAGATCTAATCGGAGTGCAGTCCAGAAGGATGAGTCACAGCACAGAATTCTGAGCACTTGGTGTGAATACTGTATCCCTCTTGGAGTTCTTTCTCAGGAGATTGCAGATCTGAAGAGTGTAAACAAGGACAGAAAGTTCTGGAAGAAAGGAAAGACAATATGAGAAAAAGGAAGTTGAAACACACTCACCTTTCAGTATATTCCCTGGCCCTATTTCTATATGTTCTTTGGACCCAGAATCAAACTGTGATGAGGAACATAACTGAGTTGGATGTTGGATGTTGACTTCATCTGAAGTCATTGTAAAGGGTCGGTCTTTTTGTTTAGCATTTCACTGACAATGGACAGCCTTTTGGGGTAAAAGTAAGAGCTAACTTCTGTTTTGTGTGTACATTACACATGTAGATCAAGATTTTTTTTTGAGACTGGGACTCATTATGTATCCTTGTCTGTCCTGGAACTCAATGTGTACATCAGACTGGCCTTCAATTGCCAGAGATCTGCCTGCCTCTGCCTCTGCCTCTGCCTCTGCCTCTGCCTCTGCCTCTGCCTCTGCCTCTGCCTCTGCCTCTGCCTCTGCCTCTGCCTCTGCCTCTGCCTCTGCCTCTGCCTCTGCCTCTGCCTCTGCCTCTGCCTCTGCCTCTCTGCCTCTCTGCCTCTCTGCCTCTCTGCCTCTCTGCCTCTGCCTCTGCCTCTCTGCCTCTGCCTCTGACCTCTCTGCCTCTGCCTCTCTGCCTCTGCCTCTCTGCCTCTGACCTCTCTGCCTCTGCCTCTCTGCCTCTCTGCCTCTGCCTCTCTGCCTCTGCCTCTCTGCCTCTGACCTCTCTGCCTCTGCCTCTCTGTCTCTGCCTCTGCCTCTGCCTCTCTGCCTCTCTGCCTCTCTGCCTCTCTGCCTCTCTGCCTCTCTGCCTCTCTGCCTCTCTGCCTCTGCCTCTCTGTCTCTGCCTCTGCCTCTGCCTCTCTGCCTCGCCTCTCTGCCTCTGACCTCTCTGCCTCTCTGCCTCTCTGCCTCTGCCTCTGCCTCTCTGTCTCTGCCTCTCTGTCTCTGCCTCTGCCTCTGCCTCTCTGCCTCTCTGCCTCTCTGCCTCTGCCTCTGCCTCTCTGTCTCTGCCTCTGCCTCTGCCTCTCTGCCTCTCTGTCTCTGCCTCTCTGCCTCTCTGCCTCTCTGCCTCTCTGCCTCTCTGCCTCTCTGCCTCTCTGCCTCTGCCTCTCTGTCTCTGCCTCTGCCTCTCTGCTTCTGACTTACAAGTGCTGGGATTAAAGGTGTGTGCTATCACACCCAGTAAGAATTATTTTGTAATAACACAAATGAGTACATGTTAACTTACTTCAAGATATGTTTTTATTAACATCCATCAATGATGAATAATGTGTTTCATTAGGCTCTTTTTATGTGTATATAATTTATTTTGATCATGTTCTTATCATTACCTTGTCTTGTTCCACAACTACTCTTGTTGATACCCTTCTTTCCAACTAGCCTCCTTTATAATTTCACATCTTTCTCTTGTTGGAGCATGGGTAGACCACTGAAAGTGCTGATATAGAAAATGTCTCACCCTCACTAGCCACGGGCTTTTGACTTCACTTACCAGAAATAAATTCCTTCTGTGGAGTAGGTATCAAATCCAACTGGAAAGCAGTTGGTTATAGCGCATCAGTGAATTCTGGCTGCTTGGTCATCTAGCATGTAGAGTTCATAATTGACTAAGACTTTTGATGACAATTCTTTCCCAGCAGTCTGCACAGTACTTTCTGTTACTACAAAGACTAGCCAGAGAGCTTCCTTGTGAATTCCAGCTTACTTTCTCTATGTTCTGCGACCAGAGCATGTGGTATCTTCAGCTATAGGGCTTTCATTCTGGTAGACAACCAACAATACTACAAGACTCCTTAATGTGCAACTGGAAATCACTTTCCTTAAGATCTTGCCTGTTGAGGCTATCATTGCAGTGTTTTTCAAGTATTTTAACCTGAGCAGCAACCCTTTGGAGCTGGACTCTCACTTCTGGGAGCTCCAAGACAACATCATGCCGTCTGAATTCCTCATGCTGAGACTTCCGCGCTTCCAGGGCTTTTTCCAGCATCCACACAAGGTATGTGTTTGTTGGAGGCTGGGAACTGCTTCTAATAGCTCTAACCAGGATTTTTGTCCCATAGTCAGGGAGAAAATCCCCTCCAGTGCACAAGAACACAGCATGTGAGTAGGAACAGGGACATTGGAAGCTGGGAACTAGGGCCCCTGATTCCACATCTCATGATGTGTCAGCTGACTTCCCCTGCCCTATCTGAGTTGTTCTTGCCAGTTCTTACTTCAGCTTCTGCTTTTCTGCGCACTTCTCTGTGGCTACATCTGGGGCTCTTTCTGCCCTCTGAATCCATTGCAGTACCTGCAGCCTCTCTAGATTGGTGCTTATTGAGCCTCAGAGAAGCAGGGCTGGCTTTGTGACAAGATGAAGTCCTAGTCCTCATGAGTTGCTATTGTATTTGGCTCCATTGTTCTTAGAATCTATGGGAAGAGCCAATTGTTAAGTTGTATCCTTTTAATTCCCATGATCACAGAAGTCTCAGCAGAAGACCATTTGCAAAAGCAGCACTGGAGAAGGCTGACTCAGGGGAGCATTTGGATGTCCCACTTTAGCACCTCAGGTCCATGTACAGGGGCAGTGGAGGGATGGCCTGCAGAAGAGGAAGCTTGGGTTTGGGGCAGAGCTAGGATTTCTGGTCTTTTTAGTTAGACCTTTTAAAGAGGTAATTATAAATGACATATAGTTGTAAGCAATATTCAAGAATGATTTCATGTGCCCTTTGTCCAGCCACCTCCAGTGAGAACTATGTTAGACTATGAATAATACAGTGACATGGCTAAGATATTAATAACATTACACTTCACTGGTTTTGTGTGTATTGAATTCTATATGACTTATCCTGTATCTACATTCATGTGTCCACCACCAGAACACAGGTGACTGTGGACACATAGGACAATAGAAAATTACTCTATTCAAGCAAATGTTCTTTTGTTTCTCCTTTATAATTTCACCTACCCCCATCATAACCACAGAAATCTCTAGTCTTGGGTTACTGCACAGCAGTTTTTACTGGGTGGACTGATCAGCATCCCAGGAGATGGGAACTGCATGCTGGTGGATGTCCAGATGACAAGACTTGGAAAAGGAACAGCATTCTGACTTTGGAAGCTGTATGATCTGGGCACAAATGAGAGCTGGTGGTAGGTGTTGCTAGAAACCTGTGCCCACCTCTATTTCTTGCAGGCTTGAGTAGCAAGAGTTGCCCTTCTTGGCGTTCCAGGGACATATGCATAATGGAGACTATTGCTATCTTTCTGTACTGCATGAGACTCAGCCTAAGCATCTGTTCTCTGAGAGAAGGAACTGACCTAATCTGAGAGACCATAGAGATGTAGCTGAACCTGCCATTACTTTTGGTTCTTGTTATGACTTAGAAGAACAGTCACCAGTCCTTAGTCCTCCTGAAAGCAGTGCCTTCATGGTAGGAACATCACACGGGGGAGTGATACCTTCTATTGTGCAGATAAAGGTGCTGCTTTTGAGAGTACCAGGTTTCAAAAAATATCCTTTCAAGCCAGGCAAGGTGGTGTACGTCTGTAATCCCAACACTCAGAAGGAAGAGCTGCTATAGAGAATGCACTAAAGCGGTGAGGAGACAGGTGATGGGGCCTGCACCTGGAGACTGAAGTGGCTGTCTCTGCAGTTCCTGCTCCATTACCTGATTTCCCTCAAGAACTGACTGAATTGTTACAGCTGACAGTGAATGCCCATCTCTGTCACAGCCTGGAGCCTGCTTGTTGATTATTGGGTGCTGTGCCTCCAGTTTCAAGCTCAGCACCTAACTGGTTGGTGCAGGTTTTTGGGGTCTGGTGACTGCTGAGTTTGAGGTTAAGAAACTATGGTGAGGTAGGTTGGCTGCTCAGGACACTGTACTGGACTTTTCCTTTCTGAGGTTCCTCCAGCTGGATGCTTACCCATTTCTTTCTAGTAGTTATTTATGAAGAAGGTTATGGGACATTTGGGGATATTGACACTAGAAAATAGTCTGTGCTAGCGGTTTGCAACTAGGGCTTTCCTCTATTGTTGCCATTTGAGACCATGTTATTCTTTTGTCATAGAAGCTGTCAAATGTTGACCAGCAGTCCTGGCTTCCATCTAGGCATTGCCAAATATCCTAAAGAAGGAGTTATCCTGGTCAAAAGTAACAGGTAAATCAAGAACATGAGACATATTGAATTAAGTAGGATCTTGGCATTGATCAAGATGAATAGACCTAGTTCCACCTCAGAATCCTTGGAGCACTTATTGGCAAAGATGGGTTGGTGAACAATAGGGAAGTAATAGGTCAGATGGATAGGTAGACACTACAGGAAGATAGATGATGGACTTATGCATAACTGAGAATGAGTAAATGGGTTGGATATATGGATGGATGGATGGATGGATGGATGGATGGATGGATGCCAAAAGTGCCATTGATAGGCAGCACTCTGAAGTCTGCATGGGAGAAGCGGTGTGGATGACAAGATGAAAGGCCTTGGTGTCTCTGTCTCTCTGTAAGATTTATATATTTATTTTATGTATATGAATGCTATCACTGACACACCAGAAGAGGGCATCAGATCCCATTACAGATGGTTGTGAGACACCATGTGGTTGCTGGGAAGTGAAGTCATGACCTCTGGAAGAGCAGTCAGTGCTCTTAATTGCTGAACCGTTTCTCTAACCCAGGTCCTGTTTTCTTATACACACTTTCTCTGGCCTCTGTGACCTCTATGGGAAATCTGTCCTTCAGGTTTTCTGTCTATCTAATCTTATGTAAGTTAGGCTTATAGTCAGTGCTTAGGGTCCTTGAGTTAATGTATTTAATAAAGTCACAGTGTCAAGCCATAGTTCCTCTCACATTATGTGGGATGAAGAGGGGACCTGTGTAGACATAAAGCATCATTCTATGTTTAGTCAGTCAGGGGCAATCAGATAAGAGGACAACAGTGCCCTTGCTTCCTTGGAATCATGCTTGGGTGCTTGACCTGGCTTTCTCAGACTCCAGCCACCCTGAGGTCAATTGGTACCATATCATGTATTCTAGGACCCTCACTTGAACCTAGACTCAGCCTAGACAGCCTAATAGTAGGCCCCTGGCAAGCTAGGATACTCATATCAAGCAGCATTTCTCAGTGGGCTCTTGAGAGAAAATGTGTGACCCTAGGCCTATGAGTTTCTGTACTGCATACCCCTTTTTCTGTGGGCTCCTGAGGATATGCCTCCATTTTATGAGTGACCTAACATACTTGTCTGCTTTAGGTTTTCCCCAAGCTGGGCCAAAGTGGAGGTCCTAGATTGTCAACCTTGTCTGTTTCTAGAAATGAGACTCTGTGTTTTTTAGTCAACATCCTTAGAGATTGGACTTGAGCGATCTCAGGCAGGAGGCAAGCACCTGAGCTGTAGGTACAGCTTTTCACCAGCTCCCCCTGTGACCTTGAACAATTCCTCTGACCTGTCCCCATCAGTTGATTACCAGGGCTTCTTCCATCTGGAATGTTCTCTACTCTGTACAAACTTTGCTTGGCCCCAGTAGGCTGGAACTGCATTGGCTTGTCAGTAAAGTCACCATAACCCACCCAGCCAATTTCCAGTGTGCCCTGACCCACCTGGGCAATGGTATTGTGTTCTAGTAGTCAGTATCTCATTGATATGAGTAAGAAGGTATATTGGCTGGTTTTCTGTCAACTCAACACAAGCTAGAGTCATCAGAGGGGAAGGAGTCTCAGTTGATGAAATGCTTCCATGAGATCCAGCTATAAGCCATTTTTTAGTTAGTGATCAACGGGAGAGGGCTCAGTCCATGTGGGTGGTGGTCCTGGGTTCTATAAGAAAGGAGGCTGAGCAAGCCATGGGAGCAAGCTAGTAAGCAGCACTCCTTCATGGTCTCTTCATCAGTTCCTGCCTCCAGGTTCTTGCCTTGCTTGAGTTCCTGTCCTGACTTCTTCCAATGATGGATTGTGATCTGTAAGTTTAAACTGCTGAATAAACCCATTCCTCTCCAACTTGCTTTTTATTCATGGTGTTTTGTTACAGCAGTAGAAACCCAAACTAAGATGGGGGGGTCGCTAATCAGAGCCTATTTTCCTTTTTCTTTCTAGGTGTTTAGTGATGACCTCACCAAGCCAACCATTGATATAATATTGTGTCTGATCTCATTCAAGTTTATATTGTAAACAGAAATTCCCTAGGGTTCTAGTCCAAGGCCAGGCCTGTCCAAAGAAGCCCAGGATAGTTGACTGTCTGGGGATGGTGCTACCACATCACTGTGACATCCAGACTCCAGAGGACCAGCTGAGGGGACTGGGTGTGCTGCGGGAGATGGACATGCAGCCACATACTGTCCCCAGCAGCCCTGGTGTAGATGACGTCTGGAGTTGCCTCCAGCTAGGCAGAGCTTACAGGAAGGTGGCTGCCTTGAGGCAGCAGTCTCTGCTTTAGCCTATTGAGAACAGTCAGCTGCAATTGAAGTGTGATGTCATTGACAGGCACGTCAAAAGAACAGATGGGCTATATCCCTAGGGATTTTTAAAAGCCAGATTTATAGAAAGTATGAGTGTGCAACATAGATGAAATTTTATTTCATATAATAAAATGATGTGAATCAGCAGAAGTCCCCATCTTTGCGCTACACTTTGCACTGCTCTTGGGGTTTTTGTGTCATGATAATGTAGAGTAAGAGTCCAGGAGCGTTCCTCACTATGGCACCCTTATGATTCTTTCAGAAAATCTGGCTCTGTGGGCAACGGCAGCCTGATGTATTTCCTGGGCCTCTTGCTGGTCTTGATCTACATTCAGCACATGGAAATCCCTTCCTCTCATGTGGTAAGTTGTAACCACTGGAAAGGACAGGTATTCGAGTCATACCAGCAGTTGCTCATGGAGCTTCAAGGAAGAGAGTGTGGTCACATAATAGGCACACTTGGCAAGGATTGCTTGACTTTACAAATTTCATCTGTTATCTATCCTCATGGTAAGGAAGCCAAGAAAATATCATGGCCTTCTTGGTGAGCCAATCTTACCCAGTGGCCTGGCTTTCTTATCTTAAAGTTCTTCTGTGGGTACTAATGATAAACTCATTATATGTTTATCATGCAAGCATTTTGAGACAAGCAATAATGACACATTTACTGAGCAGCTACTGTGTACCAAATCCGGTGTCAGTTTAGGAACAACCACAAGCACAGAGCAACTTGACAAAACTTACTTCTGGGAGGAAGGGTCCAGAGTTGGCAGTGAAAGGCACAAAGGAGAAAGTAGGTCTAGTGTGTGTCTGGGTCCTGGCTTCATGAACACACAGGTGGCACCTTCGTTTATCTCTTCACTGAACACCTTTATGGGAGGAAGTTCAGGTCTCAGAAATGACAAATGATCAGCATAGGAGTTGACCTGACAGGGCTGTGGGACTGCATGCTTTGTGACTCTAAGCTTCTCTTAGTGACTTGTTCATTACACACCTGGTCAGGTGACCTCTGGGTCTTTCTGAATACAAAAGTGGCCTCTTGACATTCTATGTGGTGTGGAGAGAGTCTTCAAGAGGCATGTAGAAGAGGGCTAGGCCTCTAACGTTCCCTCCGGGAGTGTTCACAGTGGTGGACCTAACAGAAGACCCCCTAGGTTCTCTTGCCACCAATCCTGAGACACTGCTGACCTGGGAGTTACAGGCCACCCTTCCAAGCAAGCCAGGTAATGGGATGTAGGAGTGTGCAGTCACCTTTTTCAGTTGTCTTACAAATCTGCCTTTCCGTGTAGTCCTCAGCTCCTCACAGGCTGTTTGAAGGATACTTGCTTTGTCACCGTCCTCATGCTTTCTTATCTTTTCTGTCTTAGCCTTTAACCTGAATGACTGGTTGCTATAAACTGTACAAATGGATCTACTTCTGAGTCTCACTGTTACAAGAGTGCCCCTTTTCCTTTTTACCTATCCAGTGTGGCTGGAACTCCTGGAGAAGGAGACCTGTGGCAGGCCCAGGGCCTAGGGCATGGGCTCTAAGCATAGAATAAGGAGCTGAAATGCAGTCTGTCCTTCCACAGTCTGCTGCTTTCAAGTTCCTTGCCTGACCTGTTTTTAGCATTGACTGCCCCTCCCCTCTCCCTTCCCATCCTTCCATCCTGCTAACTGTGCTTAAGCTGACATTCAGGACAGATGTTCTACTCTTGGTTTCTTTTATTTTCCCCGACAGGTCTTTGAGTCCCCTGTCCCAAGCTTCACCCTCCAGTGATGCTTCCTGGGCCCACATTTTTACTTGTTTCTCGTTGTGCTCTACCATTGAGCTACACCTCAGCCCTCTTCCCATCTTGATGCTTTAGGTCATCTGTCCTACAAAAGGTGTTCTCTCAACTCTCAGAAGGCAGAACCTTTCCCTCAAAATAGCAGTGGTGGATGGTGAGACTGTTTAAACCCCAAAGAGGGCTCCATTCTCCCTTCTTAGGGCCTCTTCAGAGCATAGCATGGCAGAGACAGTTGATAAAGCTCTGCAGGGGTTAGAACAGGCATCCCTCCCATTGACAGTGCCCCATACAGTGCCCAGCACCTAGAAACGTGATACTTCCTTTCCCACTGCTTATCAGCAATTCTCCTCTCTGCTTGGGACTCCGTTTCTACTTTGTAAATTGAGCTGGTTGTACCAGATAGCCTGACTGTGACTGCTATTTTAGAATCCTCCTATTTGCTGTGTGCCTGTCAAATTGCCCAGAAATCTTGCTGGCCTGACTTGGTGTTATTTGTTATTTGCTGGCCCCTGGGCCTGTCAGCTCAGTGGTTGTCATTTGGCTCATGGGACAGTGAGCATAAGGCCTCATTTTTAGGCTTTATGAAATTAAAGACATTGTTATAATCTGGGTCTTTTGAATTTATTTTTACTTCCTGTTGCCAAGGCTTTTGTAAACAGAATAGTGGAGATTAAAGAATTGCAGTCCTCCATCTCCTTTATTTTAGGTTTAAAAGGTCAGCAATGACAGACTGAGATAAGATATTCTAGAGCCCAAAGCTTCCAGGATCTGGTGGTGCACAACATATCTTACAGCATAGTGATAAGTGGCTGAGTCTTACTTAGCCCATAAACTCAATGGAATGAGGAGGAGGACAACCAGGTCCTGGGAATCGCCTGGCCCCTTTCTTCCTAGCTATGGTGCATTGAGCTGTGTTTCTCAAAAGATCTGTGTCCTCGCCCTGAAATCAAGCTAATTGAGGCCACTATGGTGGGCTCTGATTCACAAACCACTGTCTTTGTAAGAGAAGAGACATTGGCAGATGAAGGTCCAAGGCCATATGAAGACAGGCAGAAGTAGAGAAAAGGGTCTACCAATCCAGTAACACCTAGATGGTAACACCAGAAAACAAAAGAAAGGTCTGGAACACATTCTCCTCAAAGACCCTCAGAGGAAGCTTGGCCTTACTAATGCCTTGATTTTGGACTTTGAGCATCTAGAACTGGAAGAGGATATATTTCTCTTGTTTTTTCTTGCTCAGTGCAAAGTCTTTTCAAACAGCCCCAAGACATACAGACCTTCCTCCAATTCCCCAGGTTCTACTGCTATAGAGTGTTCATGCTCCCAGTCATTTGACTAAGGACACATTCATGCTTTATGGGCAGCATCACATCTTATCTCTTCATGTGGAGTCAGTTGTGTTGACATCGAATTTGTCTTGTCTAGACTTCCTTAGTCTTATGACTTAAGCTGTGCTGCTTGCTATTGAAGCAGAAGCTTTAGGGATCTTTGGAATCATGGTTCTTCTTTTTGACTCTTGCCATGGAAAATTGTCTTCTGGTGCTAATAAATATAAAAGGACACTGTGTGTATCAGAGAAAGAGAAATACCATGAAGAGGACCTCCTGAGAGATGGCTCAGTGGTTGCTAGAACTCGCTGCTCCTCCAGGGACCCTGAGTGAAGTTTCCAACAGTAACTCCAGCTCCAGGGGATCTGATGCCCTCTTCTAACCTTCACAGGCACTGCATATGCATGCACATACACATAGACACATCAGTAGAAATAAATATTAAAGAAAATGTACATATCATGATAAAAATGTGAGGAGGATGTATAGAGTGCTGTGACCATGGTGGTCATTCATAAGGCCCAGCCACAGAACTAATTATGTAGCTATTCATGGCTCAAAGCGGGTGCTACAGAATATGGATGTCTATACATAGGCATTCAAGGGGACGGTAGGAAAGGGGCACTAAGAATAAGTGAGGGTGAAATGCTGGGCTTTCTTTCTGTGCTTTTAGGACAAAGAGGAAGTCAATGATTAGAACTCAGGCACACTGGTGATGAGGATGCAAAATGCACACAGAATATGTCAGCCATTCTCTCTCCCTCTCTCTCTCTCTCTTTCTCCCTTTCTCTCTCTCTCTCTCTCTCTCTCTCTCTCTCTCTCTCTCTCTCTCTCTCTCTCACACACACACACACACACACACACACACACGAACATGTCTGTGTGCATGTATGCATACATTAAATACAATAAGCTCCAACAACCTTGTAGCTGTGTATATATCAATTCCCAAAGAAAACAAGTCTCAAAGAACAGTTTGTGTACCCAGGTTCACAGTAGCATTAGTCACAATGTCAATGTGGGAGCAGTGCAAGCATTTGTGATTATGTGGCTAATCACAGCATGTCTGTGCAAGCCATGAAATCTTTTCCAGTCTTAAAAAAAACTGAAGGTTTACACCTGCTAAAGCATGGATGACCTTTCAGGACATGATGCTCAGTGAAATGAGCCAGTCATAAAAGGACAAATACTTCTATCCTACTTCTAGGAGAGACCTTATATGAGAATGTTGCAGCTAACAGACAACAGAACAGGAGACTAGGGAAGAGAAGTGGGAAGTTGGTGGTAAATGGCATGGAGTTTAATTTGAAAAGTTGAAAAAGTTCTGAAGACAGAATTGTCACAACTCTTCTACTGCCCCATGCAAGGACAGTGGCCTGAATATTTTCATCAGGTTTTACCTGGTCAAACCAGTTGCTGGGAGGCAGCACAGGTGGAGTATCTCTTGCCAACAGGGTCTGTGCTCTTTCTTGCCATAGAATCCATTGTGGCAGCAGGCATAGAGAAGGTCATGCCTGTGGCTTCTCCTGCCCTGGCTCAATGGCATGCAAATTACCTTTGTTTGGTTCCACATAGGAAGTTACCAAATAATAAATTATACATGTGACTCAGACCCATTCATTTTTTATACACAAAAATTTTGGTCTATTGTGTAAATTAGGAAATTCAACTACAGATTTTAATTTATTATTCATCTGCGCTCTTCCTCATTAAGATATTTTGTTCATCTTTATAACAGGCAGATAAAAATGTAAAACATATTTATGAACTGAACACAGTTGGCCAAGCCATTCCATATAGTATAATGCTTTATAAAGAGAAGCTTCCGATGAGACAGGTCTCTCGGCCTGAAGACTGTACAAGAACCAGAACAGATGATGTGGGTTCCCAGGGCCTTTTCTGAACCCCACAGCTCAGCACAAAGGCAGCCTGGATATCACACAATTGACATTGACATCAGGCAACTTTACACAGCATCATTGAGGGTTGGCTTTTTAATACATAATGGCCATTTGCTCTATGTGTATGTCTACAACAGAGGATGACAAGAAGCCCATGAGCATAGCTGGACACAGCTGACCCGCTTCAGTCACAATACTCCACATTTTGATTAATTATTGAAGAACACAGAGACCCTCAGCAAACCAAGTTGCCCTTTTGCTGTGGTTGTTTAAACAAGGACATCAGGGAACAATTTACAAATGGGAAACATTCTCAATATGCCCTTTAGAAAAAAGGGATGGCTTTATATGATTTGTAGCTGGCATTTTAAAGTGGAGTTTTCTTGTAATCAAAATTCTTTTGCCCGAGATGTGACTACTCCTGCTCAGGGGTGACATGGCATTGGTGTGACCAGTGGAAATAGCAAGTTTCCATTTGACTTTCTGTGGATGCCAGAAAGCTGAGACAAGCTTTTAGTGGTGTGGTGTGAGAGGGGAGTGGGGTAAATGCAGCTCCTGTCCATCTCTCAATTCACACATGTCTCCAGGCAGACAAACCTTGAGCTCAAGTGACAGGCATATGTGGGAGTGGAGTGAGATTCTAGACATCTTCCTAAAAAGTGTGACATCCATAAGTTCAGAAGGCGAAGAACCTCAAGGTTGCCAATTTCACCTCTGTTACTGTGAGCATCCAGTTTCAGGACCTAGGAGCATAGAGGAAGGTCAGCTTTCCACTAGGAAGAGATTCGTCAGCCTGGGCTTCCCTGGCAGGGCAGCAGACATTGGACCTCTTTCCCCTGCCTTCTCTCAGGTTATCACTCTTTCTAGGAAAGCAGGCTTGGTACAATGGATGCCCACACTGCTGGGACAGGCTCCTGGAAGAAAATGTCTCAGGATCCCCAGACCTAGATTTCCCAGTCTTACTTGTCTAGATGGACCCAAGGCCTGCTGACTGACCCCATGCTTAGTCCCCACAGGCCCAGAAGAGGCAACAGCCAGAGAAGAACAATGGCATCAGGAAAGAGGGCCACTTTCCACACAATATTTTGTTTCTATAGTTCTGGCTTCTGGGTTGGATTTGCCCTGTGGGCAAGAAGACCTGGGCTGGAAGCATGCTTTGGTGAGTGACACACCCATGCCCTCGAAGTCACTGAGGTGATCCAGTGAGTACTTGCTGTCATTTGCCAAAGTACATAGTACAAGTCCAGAGAAATGACAGTGATGAACATGGACTGTTCTTGCCTGGCATCTGTCTCTGTTCCATCACAGCTCTTCCTAGGGTTCATCACATTTTTAAAGTTGAAGTATGGAAACAGAAAGCTGCCATCCAAAAGTGAAGGTGTTGGAAATGAAGTGGAAGGAAGCCAAAACCAAAACTTGCCTTGCTGCGCACTGGAGGGGACCACTATCATCAATACTTTGGTATTTTCCTTTTAAATAAAAATGCCATTGAAAAGTCTTACTCTACAGGTAGAGGTCTTAAAGTACAAAGGTTCTAAGTGCAAGGCCTTGCACAACACCCCCCAGACTGCCTCTTCTGGAATCTCAACAGGGTCAGGTATGGAGATCCTCGGGTCAGGGGCTTGGGAGGGAAGTACCGTACCAAGAGGATGTTCTTGCAGTCTTGTTCCCTGAAAAGAACCTTACTACATTCAAAAATGAAATTTCAAAAGGGAAATGCCTGGTGAGAAGAATAGAAATATCATGCCAATAAATAGTTCCTTATTCTTTAAATATGAATTTTGCCATATATATGTATATGCATATAGACACACACACATACATATAGACACACGCACACACATGCGGTCTGCAGATGGGTCTTGTGTGCGTTGCAGTAGAAGGTACCTTTACTGGTGGCTCCCTCTGGTGGCCTGTCAGCACAACTACCTCTTTCTTGGTTGGTACTTTTTCTTTTTCTTTCTTTCTTTCTTTCTTTCTTTCTTTCTTTCTTTCTTTCTTTCTTTCTTTCTTTCTCTCTTTCTTTCTTTTTCTTTTCTTTTTTTTTGTTATGGGTATAGCAAAGCTCCAAATAGGCTCAGCTAGCCCCTACCGCATTGCACAGCCCAAATAGTGAACACATGGTGGAACTAGTGTTCATTAAAAAAAGAAGCATCAGTAGAAAAATGGTGGGAAGTGTATCTTGTCTCATGCTCTCTTTTTCCTTCACATCGGGTAAAGAACCTCCCTCTCTTTTCCTTTTTTCTCCTTCCCCCACCTTCTGGGAACCTAGTAAAAAGCCTAGTGGGCTGTCCTCTTATTGAATGCAATTGGCTTCTTGCAAATACCACATAAGTAAAGTCTTTAGCCATGTTAGTCATTTCCCTCTTTGGCAGGTGCACGGGTTCCCCTCTCTGGGTGCATGTGACTGTGCGCGCGCGCGCGCGCGCGCGCGCGTGTGTGTGTGTGTGTGTGTGTGTAAGAGAAAGAGAGAGAATGTATGTGCATGCATGCATGTATGTGTATGTGTGTGTGTGAGAGAGAATATGTGTGTGTGTGAGAGTGTGTGTGTGTGTGTGTGTGTGTGTGCGCGCGCGCGCACGCGCACACTGAGAGAAGTTCTGGTTAGAGGGATGTCTCCATGCTGTGGAGTGGGCTCCCAGGCCTGGAAGAGAATGCTGAAGAGGTAGCTGACTTGGTGGCATGCGTGGTCAGGTAGATGCCGCTGTCTATGGCGTTGTTGTTCTGGTTAGGGGGTGGGGGAGGTGGGGCCCTCAGGCGCTCTTCATTCTCATCCACATCTGTGTCATCGATGAGCGGAATATTGTGGGTGTAGTCATTGATCAAAAACTCGGGTGTTGCCATGAAGTTATGGATGCAACTCTTGGATTCTGGTTTCTCCAGGCCTTCATAAAGCGAGCTACGGAATGCTTTCACCACTCGGATCTGAAGTGGAGGGGGATGGACAGAGCAGAGCCCACATGGGGGAAGGGAAGGGAAGAAAGGGAAGAGAGTGGGGAGAGGAGAAGGGAGGGAGAAGAAAGGAGAGGAGACAGTCAATGGCTGGCTGGTGCTGGAAAGTTGTGCCCACATCAGCGGCTGGCACACTGCATGATGAATATTTACACACTGAGGGACTTGTAGGGAGTGAGATGGTTTTGATGGACTATTGTAAAGGTTTACAGGTCTGGGCTTTCATGTTGAAGAGATCCCTGACCTGGGTAGATATCCTGGAACAATGGACTTATGCCTGTTCCCTTCCTGGTCCTTGTCCTGGGAACAGGATTGGCTTAGGTGGCACCTGAGATTTTTGCTCAATATGAATTCCAATTAGGTAAAAGACAAATATACTGAGATTCTCTGAAGAATGTGCTGGTGGCCATTTCTGCACCTATATCTCAGTCATTCTTTCAGGGGCATATTGCACACTTGAATTCTCACTTCTGAAAACGTTTCAAGCCTCCCTAACACTGTTCCTGCCTGGCATTCTTTTACTTTATCAGAGGCTCTGAAATCACTTCCCGTACTGTTTCTTTGTCTTGGGATGTTTCAGCTCTGTCCTGTCTCTCTTATTCTTCCTCTTTGTCCATATCTCTGTATAAAGCCAGAAAGCTATGTAGGGATTACAACAGTATCTCTTCCCCAGAGCTCTGGGTCTAGGAGCCCACTGGCCCTAACCTGGAGACCAAGACTGAAAATGGCCACACTTGGGTTTGCATGTACCAAGCCTATTCCTACTCAGCTGTCTCTGTCTACCAGTTATCCTCATGGTCTTCTTCCAGCTCTGGATCATAGCTACATGGGTCTCATTAGATATTTGGTGTCCTCAGCAGCCCCTTTGGAATCTATCTTTCTGTCTGTTCTCCTCCAAAACACCCCTCTCCTCTTCCTCCTGTGTGAGCTTTTATTCAGAGAGCTTTGTGCTTGTCCACATGCTCCTTGCCTACCCCATTCACATCAGTGTTATATTCTCCAAGGAAGTGTTTCCCATAATACTTAGACCTTCCCACCACTATGGCCATGTGCCCTAAACCAAACTCACATTCCCCTCCTGCCACCAGTTCCTCCTGCAGGGCAGTGCTTTTAGAATTTGCCCGAGAATCAGCCTATCCCTCCTTGGATTTCCCATATTCACTCACACACTCCGGTCTCATTTTTCAAGCCACAGAGAAACTGCCTCTGTGATCTCTCCCTGGTCCCACATGCTGGATCCCTTCATGCTTTTAAAACTAGAGGTTAATGAATAGGCTTCTGCTAGATATCACACAGGCCAGTACCAGCACAGCTGCTCATATCAACTGTCCCTAGAAACACAAAGTTAGCCATGATGGCCTCCAGGTTGTGTAGAGAACAGAAGGACTATCAATTCTCCAGGAGGATAACTGGGTCCAGTTAGTTCTTCCCTGTGTGAGGCGTAGGCACTTTATAATTTCTAAGTCATTTCAGGGAGCTAGGATTTGGTTTTCATGGTTTCATTAATGTATCTGTAAACTCTGGCCAAAAGGTGAATGAACCCTGGACCTCTTCTGGTTTTGTAAATAAAGTTTATTGGCAAGCTGCCATGCCCATTCATCTGTGTACTGTCTGTGGCTGCTGTCATGTTACAAGGGTAGGTTGTTCAGTTGCAGCAGAGAGCTGGCTGAAAAGCTAACTATGTTTACTTGGTGGTCCTTTATTGGAACAGTTGACAATGAATCACCCAGACTACAATGAGTCCCTTTCAGCTCTCTAGTTAGGACCTTAGGGGTGACAACTCAGCCAGGTCAAGCACAGTGCTCCTAAATCACAGCCTTTGGAATGCAAAGAAGTGAGTCAAAAGGCTCTAGAAAATGGGAGTTTTCTAAATCCACATTTGAGATCCAGTTTGAATTTTTTTCTGTTAGATTGTGGATGGCTAGCTGTTCTTCAGGCCACTATTCTCAGTCTGGTTGCTTAAATAGGGTTAACATAGAAATTGAAGGTTCTCACAAATTTTAATGAAAAGAAAATAATTCAATTCCAACGTTGCTTTATTAATTAGGGCAAGACTGAAATACTGGTGCTGGTAACATCCAGCTGTCCACTACAGCATCATTTCACAAAACAGAAAATGAGCTGCACATTGCTGCCCTTGATTCTGGGAGAATCTGTTAAGGTGACTGGCCACACCATTCTCCTTAATTAGACCTCACATGGTCAGGCCAGAGACCCTGTTCAAACCTACCCAGGGGTCACTGCACCTGACTCAACTCCACAGCCCTTCCCTGAAGAAAGAAATTCAGGCTACAAGGCACTAACTCTCACATGCTCCTCCCTGCCTTTTACAGCTACTGCTGCTCTGGCCTATTCTATTTGCTTCTACCTCTGCCAGATCCAAGCACAGAGCGCCTGATGCACCAGCACCTGTACATCACATGCATGCCATGTGTGAATGAGTTCAGTGCCTCTGGTTCAGAAGGCCATCCACTCCAGTATTTTGAGTCACCTTGAGGGTAACATCTGAGAATGAGTCAGCTCTTCTCTCCAGCTTCTTTCTTGCAGGCATTGAAGACTGGGGCTATTGATCTTAAGATTGGGCATTTTCAGCCACCTGAAGGCTGGAGGGCACAGGTACCATCCAGGCAAAGCAGTAAACACCTGTTCTGGAAGGCAGACCTTGTGATAGGTGCCTGCAGGCATCTCCAAGACCCTGGGATTCCTTCTTCCTGATCTGGAGTTTGGTGTTTCTGGCTACGCTACAGCCAAGGATGAGTTGAGCCAGTCCACAGCTTGGCCTCTCCTTAACCTCCTGCCTGGATTTCTCACTGTTCTACACATAAAGCTTCTCTACATCTACTCTTCCCCAGGACCTTCAACAAACCTTAAGGCCTATCTGACTACCCAGATGCCATCAATGCTTTGAGTACCACATCCATCCAGGCCCCCTTTCCACATCCCTTTCCTACTGCTCCCAGGTGCCTCCCTTGAAGGGCCAGTGGAACTCTCACTCTCCCATCCTCACCACCTTCATGACCCTCTGGGCCCAGGGTTCCAGCCAGATTTCAGAGGCACCTCACTAACTCCTACCCCATCCTCTTTACACGCTTCACTGTCAGTTTGTCCTATGGGCCTAACCCTGAAATATTTCACCAGAATCCCTGCCTGCCTCCATTACAGTCTCCATGTCCTTCGTGAAGGTTGATGACCTAAGTTTGCCTGGGGCCTCCATCCTGCCTCTGTGGCTGACACACAGCTTCTGACTAAGGGTCTGATGACCCTATAGTGGCCAGATGATGTTCCCGGGCTCTTTCTTGTTGCTGAGTCAGACCCTGTTACTTCCTGACCCAACTACAAATATTCTTGTAGTGATAGAATTGGCCTGGGTGGTGATTGGGGATAGTAAATCATGGAGCTTTAATTTATAGCCTATTTGCCTATAGCATAAAGAATTTTTTGTTTGTTTATTTGAGTCAGGGTCTCGGCATACAGACCAAGCTGGTTTCAAACTCCAGACCTCCTGTGTCAGTATCACTCCCTTACCCAGTGCTGGAATGACAGGTATGCACCACCAGATCCAGCTTTGCAGGGCAATTTCACATCAAAGACTTCTCTAGGAAAGATAAACCTTAGAGTGTGGCTGAGGCTTCTGGGAAAAACAAGGGAATCAGGTTGGTCTGGAAGAGAGTGTCTCTAATTGCTTATCAGCCAAATGAGGTGCTGTGGCTCACCAACCTCATGTGCTTGCTCCTACCCCAGTTCCACAGTTCCATTCAGCTTTTGCCTCACTTCTGCAACCCATCATGACTAGTGTCCCAGGAAGACTTCTGACACTATCTTTTGCCATTCAGTTCTTAACCAAGCAAAGTACTTGATCCTTCCTCAACCTCCCCTGAGCTCCTTCCTAGCCACTTTCACCCTGACCCTTCCCTAATATCCAGGGACTGCTTCCTTAGCCTCAGTGCTCCTGTGTACACATAGCTTCCATTGCACCTGTCTTCCAGTTGCTCTTTCAACTCCAGATGTGGGTGGCTGAGCCATATCTCACTCTCTGATACAGTATCAGCTATCTCACTACTTCCTCCCTTCAAATGACATCCAGAATCTCCCACTCTTCACACCCATCCGCCAAAACTGCCACAACACCAGGCTTAAGCTGGCTGCCACAGGGCCTTTTCCCACCTAGTGTCCCTGTTACTGTGCTGGACCTCACAGTTTATCCGTCACACAGCAGCTGGTCAGTCCTTTCCAATAAAACCATCTACCAATACAGGGAATTAGTAGCTTCATCTCCCACAGAAGACCTGTAGCCCCAACCAAGGGCCTGTCTTGGCCTTTCTCATTCCATCTCTTTTACTACTTCTATTCCTTGACATATTCCTCTCACAGGCCCTTGACATTGTCTGTTTGTCTGTCTGTCCTGTCATCAAGATTCTTCCTCAGTGAGCCTCAGGGCTCCCTCCCTACCTTTTCAGTAGTCCCCTAGCACCCAACCAAAAGTACCCAATCATAGTTATTTTCTTTTCTGTGTCCTCTCAGTGAAAAGTACCCACTAACCCCAAGAAGGACTTTTTCTATAGAGTTCAATGGTGTCTCCAACATCCAGTGAGCTGTTCATACTCAGCAGATACTTGGTGAGTGAGTATTAAATATCTGTTCCAGCCTTGCCTCTGTCTTCTATGGTATCATCACCCTTCCAAAGCTACCTACTTGGCTGTGGTCAGTTAGCTGGAACTGTCTGAACACCTAAGGCTCCCAATCCCAACCCCAGCTGAGCTGTGAGCAACAGCCCCCTAACCCTGGATCCATCATAAGTTCGCTCACATCTACCATAGCCACCCTTTCTCTTTCCACACCAGACTGCAGACTCAGAGAGTCTGCATTCAGTATCCTGGAACCTAGAATAGCACCCCTAACATTTTGAGTGGTCTTTTCACTTCTAGGAGGCCTGTGACCATGTACAGTCATTGCTGGTCACCAGTTACTGCCCAGAGAAAAGTCACAATGTCTTATATCCATGTGGCCTAGACAGCAGGGCATGCAGGGTAAAGGCTGCTAGCCTTGCATGCGACTGGAGGAGATGTTGCAGACCGAGCTGCAGTTCATAAGCAACAGCAGAAAGGAATCAAGGATGCTCTGAGGGATGGGAGATTCAAGCCTTATTAGGCTATGCATGTGCTTCCCTAAGCCTCCAAGTGTGTGTGTGTGTGTGTGTGTGTGTGTGTGTGTGTGTGTGTGTGTGTGTGTTTTGGAGGTTTCCATGTGGAGGGTAGACTGTGGGTGGAGGGTTGAACAAGAGTGTAGAAGCTAGAAACTAATTGAGGGTCTTGAGGGAAGGCTCATCCGTAAAAAGAATTTAAAAAAAATAAGGAAGAAAATAAAAAAGGAGAGATAGAGAAAAAAAATAAGCAAAGGCTTTTCTTAAAGCACAGTGGCAAAAGCAACAGTAGAAAATGCCTGACACCTTCTCCTCTCTTCTTTCTAAATTCTTTGGCCAGAGAAAACCTTAACCTGGCCATGGCTGCCAGAGGCTGTAGGCCTAGTGGGCTTGCCCATGCTCTGCTAAGGCTCATCTGTTTCTATCTGATCCTGTCTTCTCTTTACCAACCTTAGTTCAAAATCCTCTTGAGAATAGGGATCTGTCAGGTGCCTGGCATTCTGGCCCAGTAAGTGTGGAAACTGAGGAGAAGCTGACTACTTTGGTAAGTTGCTTCTTACTGTTGTTAGTTGCAGCACGGGTGAGGACAGGGAGGGCTTGAATAAATTCCACAAGCTCTAAGCTGCTGCCCATGTGGCAGTACTCACTCCACCTACCTGCAGGGCCTCAGACCAGGGTTGCATTTTGTTTAGGAATTTCTTGGAAGCTTGTTCCCCTGGGGTTTAGCCTGTAGATCCAGAAAGGGTATGGCAGGGCCCCAACTACAGAATTGGTTGATGTCTTTCCTAGTGTGGAGCCAGTGTGCACACTGTCAAACAGCAACAACAAAAAGATTGCCAATATACTCTCCCTAGAAACCCAAGTGGGGTGATGTGGTTCAGCATTGATTAACTGCTTGAGAATGGATCAAACTTAAGACCGAGTGCCAGCTCCTTGTCAATGTGTGGGAATATGATGAGCACGCTTTCCCGGGCTCCGGCAAAGCTGCAGGGGCTCACCTGATGGGGTTTAGCTCCCTCCCCTCAATGGGTGAAAGGTTTTTGTGTTGCAAAATCACTTTAAAATGAGGCAACTGCTGTGGCTGGTGGTTTCCAAATTCTTCATTAGAATCTGGAAGAAGCCCTTCTGGCAATATGGTGCTCAAATCTTTGCTGGCCTGCGTCAGTCAGAAGGCATCTTATCTCAAACTACAGAGACAGTAAACATTCGAGTATAGGGCCCATTCCTGTTGCCTGAAGGATGGGCTGGGTTTCACTGCTGGTTGAAATGAAAGGGGTCCCCAGAGTGATTTGATGGGGGAATAATAGCCTTTGGTGCTTGACTGCAGAGGGGCCAGGGTGTGTCTGTGTGTTCCCAGGGGAAAGAGACACAAAAGAATTCTTAGGTGTTAAAGCCTGAAGAGAGGCTTTGGTGGTGCCAGGATCCAGGCTTGCCTTTCCAAAGAGATCATGCTCCTTTTGTTTCCCATTAGGAGGGAGATACATGGTGCCCTGGATTTGCTGCTTCTTTGCAAAGCTGGATGACTGATAAACCCTTCTCTAGCTACCCTTTTGAAGTTCTTGATAATCACTAGGAGAATGAAGTCCTACAGCCTTAGTGTGTGACTATGTGGGTGGGGTGAGAAGGGGCATTATGAACACTCATAGGGAATAGAATTTCACAGCCTTATTGTTTCCTGAGCCACCCATCCAGACTGGCCTCCAGGAAATGGACCAGGTCACAAGAAATGAGGTAGCAGCCATGATGGGGAAAACAATATGTCCTGGACACAGAGGACTAATGTCTGTGACAGGAACAGCCTTGAGGCAAGGGAAGGGAGGAAAAATGGCCGAGGTAGGAGATCATGGCCAGCTTAGTCTGTGCAAGGGGCATGTAGAGATGTGGAGAGACTCTTGTGTCCAGAAGCAGCAGGATATAGAGAGAGAAAGAGGAAGGAGGGTGGAAGGGTAGGAGGGAAGGAGGGACAGGGAGGGAAGGAGGGAGAGGGAGAGAGGGAGGGAGAGAGAGGGAGGGAGAGAGAGGGAGGGAGAGAGAGACAGAGACAGAGACAGAGAGACAGAGACAGAGAGTGAGCTTGTACATAGTATGGGGAGTTAGAAAGGATGAGAAAAGCATACTGAGCCCAAAGGATTCTGATCCCCTTCTCCCTCTAGCTTTGGAGCTGTTCTCTGGCCTCAAATGCACAGGATGAGTGGCCTTTCTCCCTAGAGAGCCTGATGTTCTTAGTGGGAATGCCATTCAAGAGGAAGCTTCTCCAATGCCCAAGAGCCACAGGCACAGTCCTCTGGACTCTGAGGGGTAAAAGGCAATCTGACTTGAAGCAAACAAAGAAGATGGAAAATTCCTCATATATGGGGCCATGCTTCTCCTTAGGAAACCATGTGACCTCTGGGGCTAGAACAGCTGTAGTCCAGGGGGGCTCAATCATGGCCTACACTCTGCTTTCCTTTCTAGCAGCTCTAAGCCTCTGACGAGTTCCAAGATAGGCAGGGTAAGCTAGTATCCACTCTGCCAGGCCTAGCTGCCTATGGGATCCTAAATAGGTCCTTGCCCTTGTGGGTACCTGTCTTCTCCTGGTTTATGAGGGTACAGCAATTTGTGAGAGCTCTCAGAACTCAGAAATTAGGTTTTGAACTCTAGATGGAACTGCTGTGTGGCAACAATATATTTTGGCCAGTGGCTTCCAGAAGCAAAGCGGGTCTTGGGGTTGGCAGGTGATTCAAGCAGCATCTTCCTCCACAGTGAGTCTTTTTTAGGCTGCCTACCTTGTATTGTTGGGACAACAGGACCCATGTACCTTCATAGCAGCCCCCTCCTCAGAAGACCCTGCCACCCACCTCTCACATCTGCTTAGGTTCCTCTAGAATAACTCATGAACAGCAGGAGGGTGGTGTCTCTCCTACTGTACTTACCAGGCACTGTTGGGATCCGAAGGTGGGAAGGAAGGGAACAGATGGCCATGGAAGGAAGAAGGGAGAGAAGCAAGGTACTATGGGCCAAGGAAGAAAATAAAGACCATATTTAGAGAGGAAGTGTGAGAAATGCAGTAGGCCTCATCCAGGTAGTGGAAACACGTGAGGATGGCCCTCAGAGGCTGTTAGGCTCCAGTGAGGGCTAAGACCAGCACTGTGGAAGAGGTCTGGGGGCATACATAGAAGAGTCTTGTAAACTGCCCTCCAACTGAGGCAATACATGGACAGGAAGACAGATGGGTGGACAAACAGGCAGGTAGGCAGGCAGGCAGACAGATGGGAGGTGTGGAAAGGTAACACTAAAAAATGTGTTGGAAGTCAGTGGGGAGAAAAGGGGTCAGGCACAATTGTGTATCCTACACCCACTCTTTATATTGTTCAGAGGAAGGACGCTGTTGCTGTACACCTGGGCACGGCCAAGGTGTGCTGGGAGCCAGTCAATCCTTAACTGACTTGGTATAGCATCCTGCTGGCCTCTCTGGGTAAAGTAGCCCTGAGATCCTTCTTGGTCCCATTTGGGTATGCTGGGAGCATTGGCTGCTTTCCAGACCAACAGTACATGTCCCAGACCATATCTGTGGCCCACGGGGTGTACAAGCTGTTGGTACATGTGGTTTGGAGAAGGGATGTATGTGCACATACATCTGTGCTATTCTTGAGGGGCCCTTATCCTTTCCCTTAAAAGGCAGAGTGGCCCAAAAGAAGAGCGTAAGGAAGAGGAGGGCACCTCTCATCAGATCCTAAAAAAATAAAGAAAAGAAAGAAAAGAACAGAAAGAAACCAAGCAAAAAGAATCTCGAAGAGTCTGTGATGGGAAAAACGTGAAGTAGTTAAGGCCTTCCGTCTGCGTGGGAGTGGCATGTTCCGAAGGGAGCTGCAGGGGACTCACTGGAAGGAAAGACTTAGCATTGAACTATCCCAGCAGGGGCCCTGGACTCATACTCGAAAGTTTACTGTTCACTTTTTGAAACCTCCTGACTTTGTTACCAAAAGCAGGTAACCGGAGTACAAGGCCCACCCCCAACTCCACCTCCACGTGGTTTCCTCCACTTTCTCCTGTTGGGGGGCACCACAGGGTGACAAATTTAGCAGTCTAGTGGCCTCTTCTTTGTCTTTGTATAAAGATGTATGCAATTATGGAAGCTTCTATCTAGTCAGACCAACCCCAGGGTTCTCTTCAAAATGTGAATTGCTCGGTGGGAACTTCTCTGAGGAAGGAGTAGAGAGGATTGCATAAGATTGAAATCAGATCCTCCAGTACTGAGGCCTGTTTGGAAAGAGCAAGATGCTTGGGGACACACAAAACAGCACCTGCCTTGCCTCTGAGCTCCTGTTATCAGGGCTTCTCTAACAGATCTTGGCTCAGGGCAGGGCCTACAGGGCAAGCACCAGCTGCTCCAGAGAGTCACTCTTGGTCATCACTGAGCCCACCTGGGGACTAGAGACAGGGGCATCCTTTGGAAGCCACCTCAAGGAGAATGCTGGGAGGTGTCACTTTCTTCCTCAAGGAGATTGGCTGGATTCTTCTGCTGCAAATGATACCAGACTGTGGGCCTTTGCTTACCCCAGAAGGGTAGTTTTCCTGACTTTCACCCCAGAATATGGAGCAAGTCCCCAGCCTGACACCAGACACCACTGGAAGAAGCTTGAGTTCATGAAGAACTATGGGAACATGCGGACAAATTCAAGAAAAGAAAACCAATGGTAGCAGGGGTACTAAATGCAAACCAAAATCCAAATAAAGCAAAGGACGAAAGGTCCGGCAGTGCTGTGGGGTCATTTCATAAGAGAATATGGCTTTGGAGAGACACCATCTGGCGGGAAGGACTGGACAGGGCAGTAAAGAAGGAACAGAAAAGCCACGGTGAGCAGAAATGCAAGACTGGAAAAGAGAAGGCAGAGTCGGGGAGGCTTTATCTTCCCCCAGGTGCCATTTATGAGAGAAAAGGGAAGTCAAGACTCACTGCCAGCAGCGCTGGTGGGCTTGGCGGCAGAGAGAGTTACGTGAGTAGGGGTAGAAAGATTGGTTACGTCATGGAGCTGGCTGAGGACCGAAGACCGCCGGCGCACAGCACCCTGAAATGACCCGCTTCTCTTGAAGGTACTCACTACCTCCATCTGTGGGAGAGAAAATGAGATAAAGGTTGGCTTGCACGGAGGTCCAGGCTACCACACAGGGTGGGGCTGGGTGAGGGCAGGGGCCACACTAGGGACATATGGGCCAGCAAAGCCTCAGCTAGGTCAGCCCCAAGCCCTGGAAGCTGATAGTGCTTTTGACAAAGCCATGACCAAGAGAGGTGTTGCTGGGCAAATGGTTAGTAGTTAGGAGTGTGAGAGGGAAGGGTCACCAGTGGGGAACACACTGCAAACATTTTGTGGTCACTTGCATTCATGATACGCTCATCGAGAGCCACTCCTCAGTAAGTACCTGTGTTTGGCAATACTTCCTTATCCTACTTCGGTAGTTCTCAACATTTTTTTTCCGTCCCAACACACCTGAGGGATATGATATGCTCTTATTAGAAATTGGAATCATTCCCCAGTGGTTTGTGGGCTGGAAGATCTGGCCTACACCCCTAGGAAATCACTGCCCTTGTTCACAGTCCTTTTAGTAGAGGGCCTCTTGCTCTGCCCTGCTCCATTGCTATAGCGTTGACAACCACCCAAATTTCTGCAGCATATTGAATTAAGGGGGACCCTCAACAGAAGATTGATTTAGGCAGAAGAGAGGCTTCCAAGAGCATAGGTTTCATCTTGTTAGAACTCTTCCCATAGCCCTCAAGAATATAGTCTGGGAGGCCTTAGGGACAACTGTCTTTTGCCTTGTACCCACTCTTTGAGCTTCCTAGAAAGCTAAAAAGGGAAGTACATATGTAGAAGATAAGACCCATGGGAGAGCCTTGCTAATAAGTCCTGGTAGAAGCCTCCTGATTCATTGTCTTTGGGTTTTCTGACTCTGTCTTTGACTCTGATACTGTGGCAAATACAGGAAGTGGGTCTGAAGGAACTGCAGCTGAGCAACCACAACCAGGGTCGTGACATTGGGAGACTACATGCCTAGACTCTGGGAGGCCAGAGGCAAGGCACATTGGCAGTCTTCTCTCAGAGAATGGCTTCAGTGGGAGAGAATCTTTGAGGGTGGATCCAACATCTGGAAAATACCATGGAGTTCACTGAATAATAAAAGCAGCCAAACCAACATGTATTCCGGAGTCCAAAGCACTCTTCTAGCCTGGTCCACTGGAAGCCCTGCTGTGGGAAGTTGGTGCCTACCAGTCTCCTCTGGCTTGCTGACAGGGCTTCTCCAAAAGAGGTAGCTTTACTGTTGACACCCTTCTCCAAACAAAATGCCTTTCAACTGTGAACCCACTGTGAAAAGACCTGTCATCCTTCCATTCAACTGCTTTTCACCCAGTATAGCCTACTTCCTCACTCCTTTCCTCAAGAGAAGGCTTTGAGGATGTGACTGCATCTGGGAGGAATATGTTGTATACATGGTTGGTTATCTCATGGGAGGAAGATGTTTGAAGAAGTGGTGTTGCAGATTCTAGGTTATGGGGTTGCCTCTTTAGAGAAGATAAGGGGTAGAACACCTGACTTTGCTGCCTCAGTTTTGCATCAGCCTCTATGGTTTTCGTAATGTTCCCCATGGGATAATAATATCTATGAAAATATCACCATTACCACCCTACCCCCGCCAGTTCCATCACTGGCCAGGAACAAATCTCAGTCATTGGTGAATGCAAAAAAGACAGACCACATCATGAACATTCAAAAAGCTACATGTTCTAGGTTTGAGGCACTCTCTTTTATTATGGAACAGCACCCTAGCATTTGGTGCATGGATACATTAGTATAGAACAGTGGTGAAAGTGGGCATCAAGTTACTTTGCAACAGAAAATGTTGTACAGGCCTCCGAAATCCGGGGAGCAATTTTGTGGTTCACAAGATCCAGAAATCTGGGGCCAGTTGCCTGGAAAATACATACAACCTGAAGAGCCTTCCATAGGCTTTAGTTCTGTTTTTTTTCCAAGCAGTTTAAAAAAAACAAATAGAATAACTTGAACCAAAAGTGACTGGTTCAGCATTCTTTAGAGGCATGGTAAATCTGACATGATAAAGTCACCTTGAAATGCCATGGGAGTTGAGATCATGGAGGAATCAGTGTGGCTTTACTGTGGGCCAAGAAGTGTGCTTAAGGAACTGGTACTAGTCCTGGATCTTACTGGCTGATTTTGGGCCACTCTCTTTCTCTTTGGAGTTCCAACTCCTTGCTTACAAAATATCTACACAGGCAGGGGACAGTCAGAAGGATATGGAACACCAAGACTCCACTTCTGCTTACAGGCACAAACAAAGATACCATGTATATGTGGGTGGCTAAGCTATCACTGACTCTCTAGGTTGGAATGGGGTTGCTGTCTCAGCAGGTAGAAATATTAACTGTATCTTGTATTACAGGACAGAAGTAAAAGAGGCTGATATGGTGTGGAATCATTGCTGTACTGTTTTCATGGGCTGGGCTTTGCACCAGATCTGGAACATGACAGATAAGATCTGCCCTGAATCATATCAGGAGGTGGGTGCTGGGAGTGGTCACACTCACAGTCTCCTGGAAGGCATACTTAGGTGGCTACAAGCACATTGGGAAGATATGAGGGCTTTTTCTTGACAATTACTATACATTTATGCTAGTGAGTAAATATTTATTATAGGAATCAAAGCTACCTATGCTGTACCCATGCCTGTCCTGGGCACTGGGCAGGAGGTACTGGCTTACCCAATGGGAAGAGGAGGCTCAGGCTAGAGATCTAATGACTGTTCCCTGTTTTCCAGGCTTCATCTGAACTCTAGCTAATGTAACATGGCTCAGATGTGGGCCCAGTATATCCCTCCCTGGACATACTGGAGTAGGTTCTCAAGATGCTTGATCCTTGAGCAATGTCTTCAACTTGGACTTCTTTAGTTCTATCTCACCCAGTCCTGAAGGATTCCACTCTATAAGTTCCCCAAGGAATTCTGGTTCACTGCCCTGGCCTCAGTTGTACAGATGGTCCATGGTGGTAGGAGGGGGTACTGTGTGGGAAGGAGTCATAGACTTGGAAACCTTTAAATAGGCTTTTATAGCATTGAGAGAGAGCCCAGAGGGCACACAGCAACAAGCAGGGAGGCACAGCAGTATGGGTAGGCAGGGTGTACATTTGGAAAAGCAGCACAGAGTCATGGATATAGAGAGGAATAGAGGTGATGCCAAGAAGTTGGAGCTTGAAGGCCACAGTAAGAAGCTGAAACTTCATCCTGGGAATAATGGGGACAAGCTCCACAGGCCCCAGGGTGGTGTCAGAAGGGTAGAGATGAACAAGAACAGATGGGAGGCAAGGAGTGATCACAGTGCCCTGCCAGTGGCAGTCATACCTGCAGAGCCTAGAAGGGGGAAGAGAGGCATCCTCAGAATGGATGCCATTAGATCATAGGGGTTGTACTGGAGTATCTGTGTGTACCTTGGAGCCCTAAGAGCGGCTTGGGTGTGAGTCCTATGCCATATGTTGCCAAACAGCTAGAAGAATACATGGGGAGGGGGGTGAAATCAAGTCCTGCTCCAGTGACTTGCCAGACTCCCCAGGAGAATCTACCCAGGTAATTCTGCTTTAGCCTCCAAGTTTCCAGAGAGGAAAAGTGATTGCACCTATAGCAGAGATAGCAAGGCATCAGAGAGAAGGTAGCCCAGGCCTTGGATTAGTAAAAGTGCCAAGGTCTTCTAGAGGATACCCGCTAGGCCATGGGGAATTGTCTAGGGCAAAGGCCAGTCCAGGAGGCTGAAGTATGTGGAGGCCAGTGGCCTGGTGGGATGTTTGGGCTCAGCCAGTTCCCTAGCAGGCTCTCCCAGGCATTTTCAGCATGAAGGAGCAGGAGTGGAGTGGGAGGGGGAGATACCAGGAAAAGAAAGACAGAGAGAAGATGGAAAACTCAGAGGGAACATCAAGCTGTCAGGATGAGCAGGGCCAGCAACTCTTTCAGAGGGCAACTGGGAAGCATGGAGTGAAAGAAGGCCTTGCAGACAGTGGTGAGAGCCATTCATGGGAGCTGTGGCTGGTATAATCATGAGAGGGTGTGAGGGAAGATGAAAACAGGCAGCACATATGGGATCTTATAGAGAGAAAGCTGGGCAAGAAGGGACTTGGGCAGAGAGCAGGGTAGTCTGGCACATGGGTTTTTTTTCTTTTGAAGCCTTCATTACTACCACCTCATATTGGCTGTCTGAAGTTTCTGGGAACTATAGCTCATGGCTTTGGTCTTAACCAGGCCAGCCTGTGGAGATTTGGACCAACTTAGTGGCAGAGTCCACTACCTACAGAGGCTCTTGCACCATAATTACAGCAGACTATAGTGAATGAGAGCTAGCCTAAGGCTACTTGAAGTTGCCATTTTCATCCCACACACCCAAATGCAACTTGCCTATTATCTGAGCAGCCCTTGCCAAGAAAAGTAGGTAGTGCTGGTGTGTGCTTCTGAGAGAGCCACTAGCTGCTAGCACCTGTTCTTATCTAGCTATGAGAGAAGATACTTGGGCACTAGGGGAGGTGTCAGGGGGAGGTAATCTAAGTGACCAGCTAGTGGTAAGCATCTCTATATGTGGTAAGAGGGGAAATAGCCACTGCCCCTGTATACTTTGGGAACAGATCCAGGGAATTCCCTGTTGACTTTGGGGTCTGTCTACTAGGTTTCTGCTTCTTGTCTGCTTTCTAAGGCAGCAAAATGGAGACACATGGAAGAGTAGCTTACCTGTGTCTGGATCCGGTTGAGGCCCCGAAACCAGAGGATCTGGCCTCTGCGGAGCTCTCGCTCAGCATGGTCAATTTCTTCTTCCCCTTCCGCCAACTCTTCATCAGTCATCTCATCCTTCCCAGGCCCATGCCCTGCTTCCTTCAGGCACTTGAGCTGGCTGGTGGGGATAGTGGCAATGACCTGGGAAAGCCACAGTCAGAGAGCAGCAAACAGAGGTGGCCATGAGAGTAGGCTCTACTGTGGCCAGGAAAAAAACCAGAGGGCCCGTCTCTCAGAGATATGGCTCACATCCTAGGCTTAGCAGACTCTAAACTGCCCCCTTCCACATGGCAGACTCTGCTAAACTAAGCCTCATCCAGGCTTGGGGAGCAGAAAAAGCCCATGTATAGAGTAACATGTGATAAAAAACAGTGCTGGCCTTTGGCCACTTCTGTGAAGGATCTTGAAGTAGCTGAGGCACCCTTCCTGAGAAGAGTGGAGCCCAGTTGGGGCCTTGGGTCACCTGCTAATATATGTATTCCTTATGGGACACAGAGGGGATGGATACTGAGGCCAGCCATCTGAGTACTACACACCCATGTGATTGACCTCAGGAGTCAAATGAGCTCCCTAGATGATAGCACTCCATATTTACTGGCCTTCATGGCTGCTGGAAGAAAAGCTAAATTCCCTGTTCTCTGAGATTGAGCACCCCCAGAAGTTTATGCATGGAATTTCCTGGAAAAAAAGGATCTAGAAAAGGGTTTGTGATCAGGGGCTGCCAGGGAGGAAGAGGTGACTAGGAGAGAGACACCTGGGAAGGGTAGGAGAAATGAGGGGAAGGCTGAGATGTGCATTTTACTATCTGGGTACATGATGGTAGGTCATCTGTTCCTCTTATATTCCTGTCAGCATGCCAGGAGTGGCTTTAAGGTTCTTCACAGAGATTCCTTTTTTATTTATTTATATACTTTGAATGTATATTATTTTTATAATTAAAAATACCATGGGTGGCTAAGCTATAGGCAGGCAGCATGTGCCCATGGGGAGAACTACAGCAGCTAACACATCAGGGAGCTGAGAGGTTAACTAGAGGCTGGCATGTGCAGGGCAAGGTAGAGTTATGTGGAGTTTAGGCTATAAAACATGAAGGGATGACATTGGTCTGTTAGGCCTAAGTGAAAAAGGATGGGAGGTGCAGTGATAAGAGATTTCTTGAAAATGAGATGGAGAACCTGCGTGAATTCCAGTGGTTAATGCTAGGGGTCCCATCAGCAGAGGCTAGCTTCTACCAGTGCCAAAGGGGGTCCCCATGGTCAGTTTGGTAGGGGACACATATCAATGAATAAAGAAACAAAACTCATAGTGTTATAACCTAAACAGTACCTACTTCTGCCCTAATGGTGAATCCTAACCATCAGTTCAGAAGTATTTGGAAGAGGCAGATAATAGAGGTTAAATAAAGTCATTAGGTTGGGTCCTTGATACCATCAGATTTGTGCCCTTATGAGAGGCGATACTAGAGAACTTTGTAGGAGCACATAGTGTGAAAGTAGCTGCCTAGAAACCATGAAGGGACCCTTACCAGATGCTGAACTGACTGCCCTTGATATTAGACTTGAAGAGAGAAAATAAATGCCTTCAGTGTAACTAGAGACTGTCAGTCTCTAGTAGTTTGCTGTGGCAGCCTGAGCTGATCAAGACCCAAAGAGAAATAAGTCCTGGACATGGTTTCCCATAGCAGTGTTCCTGAACTCTGGAGAAAATGCTTTCAGAGGTCTATTGTGCACCATGGATGGGGGCTGACTTGGGGCCTGGGATTGTACTGGCTGCAACAAGTGTTGCTTCCTAGTCTCATCACTGGGTGCTAAACACTGCTCCTTTGGGGGTAGCTGCTGCTTTCGGGTCTGAAAGTATTGTTCTGCACTTTCCACTAAGTCAAAACACCTCCTCATTTCTCTCAAGATCTCCTTGACCTGCAGATTTTATAGTAGGGTATTGTCTAACTTCAAATAGACTGGGACATTCCAAGCACCACAGGCCTGCCCTTCCTTCTATCTTGTTTGTTATACTGCTAGGGATGGATTCCAGGAGTTTATGAAAACTAAAGCAAGTGTTCTATACCCAGGTACACTGTAGTCCCTGTCATCCTGCTGATTATTTTCTTTTCTGTGGCTGAAGGTACTTAGTTTTAATAAACCCACTTGTGAATTCCAAATATCCAGGTTTAGGGAGGTTGGTTTTTGTTTCTACCATGAGAAAGGAAGCTGTGGATGATTTTACAGGACAATGTGACATTTCAACTCTATGCTCTCATTCCTGAAGTTGTCACTTGTGACCTTGCCCTCAGGTTATAGTATGTCATAGGCCTGAGCCTGATCCTGAGCACATACCACACACACACTTTCCTGGTAACAGGCTCCAAGACTGTGAGACAGGGAATTGGGATAATGGGAGGCATAGGTGAAACAGGATGCCTGGCTTCTTACTTACTCTGAGGGCCATCAAGAGAAGCAACCAGAAGGAAGGCCTGGTGAGAAAGTTGATGACACTCACCTGTCCCCAGACCAGCTCCCCAACACCAACAAAAAGACACCAGAGCCACTGTTCTGTGGACAGTGGGGAACAGCTGAAGGGCTTCCCTCCAAATTGGACAATGACAATCTAGGGGAAAAATAGAAAGTGGTAGACAGAGTAGCAGTCAAGATAGTTCCTGTTCTCTCTCTGTCCTGCCCAGACTTCTATAAACCTTACTTTCCAGATTGACTTTGTCTCCCAGGAGCCAGACTAGCCTGGCCTTAGTCAAGGATTTGTTGACTTCCTACCTCTTGGTGGACTGGACAAATTCTGGGAAATATCTTAGCTTTCTTTTTTAGCTTGTTCCCTTCTTTTCTCCCTCAGCAAATGTGTAAAGATGGCTCTACAGACTAGCTGTCTACAGGGCCAAGAGTACCAGGGTGGATCAGCAAGTAGCTTCACATGCTGACACTCACAACCACCTTCTCTCTGCCTGTAGTCTCCAGATGAGATCCAACTGTCTAGACCATCTTTCCAGCTTCTGCACGGCTGTTTTCATATGCCTCCTCTGCATGACCCTTTACTATGGGAGGTCACCTTGTCTTAGCCTTCCGAAACCTTCCTTCCTGTCTACTTCAGGGCGAGTCCTACACCTAAAGGCAAGATTTTCAAATACTAACCAACCAATTCATAGTGTATAACCCAACCATCTCAGGGCCAGGTTCTAGGCAACAAGGGCCTGTCTATACTCTGTGGTGGGATGACACGATTTTATGCTAGCCAAGATGAAGTCTGTTGACTCTCTCACTCATCTGGTCCTGGAAACCATGGAAAAATTCCCCTGTCACAGATTCCTTACTGGCACTTGGAAATGGCCACAAGATATGACATGCCCTTCTTCTTGGGATCTGTGAAGAGTGAAGTGCATTTGTATGATGCCATTCCCTGAGTTTTGACACTTACTATATCTGAAGTTTTGTTTGAAGACACTACACTTTTAGAGCATTCAGCCCCTCCTGGGAAGTTGAGCTGGCCTACCGGTTTAGTATGTCAACCATGTGTACAGCAAGCATTTCCAAAATAATCTTCCATAGTTATGGAACACCAAGTAATTAGGTGCTAGAAATGTGGATGGTTGAACCAGAGACAGCCAGGGAATGATATTTTTAGCAGCCATGTGAGTGGGATGGGAGGATAAAGGCCTTCCATAGCTTTCTGGAAGCTAGTAGTTTAGATCAAAATGAGGCCCAGCAATGTTTGGAAGATTAAGAGCCACTATTCTAAAATGCAAAAGAGATTCAGGGACAAGGAGGCCAATATAACTTCCCCTACTTTTTCATGTCCTACCTGAATTCCAAAGGTGCCCAGGACAATGGTACAGAAGATGGGGTTGCTGAAGATGCCATCAAAGACATTCCTCTCACCATGGATCTTTCGAGCATTGATCTCATTGAAAAGCTGCATCATGACAAATGTGTTGAAGATGATGGTGTAGTGCTCTGAGGGCGGCGAGTGCAGAGGTGCATTCCTTCCACTGTCAATGTCAAAGAAAAGCTCTCCTAAAATGAAGAGAGAGGCAGTGGATAAGGAGGGAGGCTCTCCCCACACCAGTGGCCACCCTCCTAACATCTGCCCCAAAGATGAACAGTAGGGCACATTGTGAAGGATAGCAGGGAGATATGGACCTATAGAGCAGGCCTGTTCTTTTCAGTCTATAAGTGCTGTACCCCACCCTGTGTCAGACTGAAGATACAGACCGGGTCTAAACATGAGGCCACAGCAACAGTGTCCTGAAAGCCTCCTATATGAGCTGAAATGTGTGCCAAAGGTCCAATTTACCAACAAATAGCAGAGTAAAGATGATGGTAAGCTGGTAAACAGCATGTCCAAGGATGTTCTTCATCATGGTGCGTGAGATGAGAGGCTTGTCCCGGCCATATGGCTTCCGCAGCAGCAGTGACTCAGTTGGGGGTTCCGTTGCCAGGGCAAGTGAGGCAAATGTGTCCATGATCAAGTTCACCCACAACATCTGCACAGCTTTGAGAGGAGAGTCCTGCAGAGAGGGGGCAGTTACCCTTCTGAGGGTTAGCCATGCAAGCCCACACAGAGAGAACCTTGGGGTGGTAAGATAGGTAGCCTGCCACTACTGAGGAGATGCTCAGCTTTGCCAATTTCATGAGAAGTTCGTTCCCAGAAGCCTGTCACACAAGTTTTCTCAGGTTGGCAGAAGTTCTCCACTGGGCTTTCTGATTCCCACCTACCTCCCTCTCTTCTTGTCTAGTGGCAGTGATCTCAAAGGTGTGGCCTTTGCAGGAACCACAAAGTCCCAACTTAGTATTTAAGGCTTTCAAGTCAGCCCTGCAAAGACTGCTGAGTAACAGCCTTTGAAACCAAAGTCTCTCACCTCACAGGGCAGGAAGAGGCAGAAATGTTGACCCCAACCTGCTTTCTTGTCATCCCCAATGAGTGTCTCTTTAAAAATCAGCGTCACAGGGGCCAGATGTACAAGACCATAGATGGAGTCAATGAAATAAAATGAGCTGAGAAGTTCACAGACAGAGAGCAGATGAGCATTCCAAGGCTGGTGAGGCAATGGGAAGTGGCTGCTAATGGGTGTGAGGTTTCCTCTGGGGATCATGAGAATATTCTGAGAGTAAATAAAGGTGATGGTTGTACAACACTGGATATACCAAGCCATACAATTCTGTACTTTCAAATGGTTAGCATGGTTATTTTGATGTTATTCATACATGACTTAGATATCAAGAAAAAAGTCCTTGAAGGGCTAGGGAGTTAGCTCAGTTAGCAAAGTGCTTGCCTTACAAGCATGAAAAACTAAGCTCAACCTCTAGAGCCTATGTAATAAGCTTGGCACACTGGTGTGAATTTGTAATCTCAGGGATGGGGAGATGAAGATGTGAAGATCCCTAAAACTTGCTACCCTGCTAGCTTCTCCTAATCAGTGAGACTGGGGTCTTATTAAAGGGCTGTCTCTCAAAAAAAAGTAGACAGTTTCCAAGAACACCAGAGATTGAATTTTCACCTCTACATGAACATGAATGCATGTGTATCCACACCTTGCTAACCCAGAGACTCATGTGTACACATTTGTGCATGTGCATGGGTGCACACACACACACACATCCTTGAAAGGGCCAAGCTAATCAGCAAAAACAGTTAAGTACTTGGTAACAATAAAGTCAACCATCTCTAACAAGAAAGCAGTAAATTCTTGCCTCCAGCCAATGGGGAGGATGAAATCATTGAAAAAGGGGAAATCTGGCCAGGTAGTGGTGAATCTCTGTGAGTTCCAGGCCAGCCTGGTCTACACAGTGAGTTGTAGGACATGCAGGCCTGTGGAGGCCAGAGGACAACTTGCATGAGTAAGTTCTCTCTACCTGATAGATCCCAGGGAATTGAACTCAGACCACTGAACTCAGTACAAAGAGAAACCCTGTTTCAGAAAAAACAAAACAAAACAACACAAAACAAAAAACAACAAAAAAATCCCCAGCAACAACAACAACAAAAACAAAGCAAAAAAAAAATCCCAAAAAAGAAAGAAAGAAAAAAGAAAAAGAAAGAGAAAGGGGAAATCTGGAGATCCTCTGTGACTCAGCCATTTTACTCACAAATCTGGATCCAAGAGAGTGGAAGACATATGCTCACTGAAACTTGGACATGAGTGTTCTTAATAAAGTGGAAGTGGGCCAAAGGTTGGTCAGTGGACTAATGACAAACAAAATGAGGCCTGCTGGACTATTGTGCAGCTATGAAAATGAATAAATCCCTGGATGGATTACTCCTGAAAACATTCTGAATGAAATGCTGGGTGCAAAGGCTTCATGTGGAACCAGCAAACTGACACAGTGGATAAAGGTGCAAACATATGGCCTGAGTTCAATTCCCTGGAACCAACAGGGTAGAAAGAGAGAACTTACTCATGCAAGTTGTCCTCTAGCCTCCACATGTGCTCTGTAGCCCTTTACAAAAACAACAACAAAAACCCAAAGGCTATATGCCATTTTATTCCACTGATACAAAATGTCTATAGAGGCAAACAAATAGAGATAGAAAAAAGTGGCAGTTATCAGGGGCTTAGAGGGGGATGCAGGATGACTGCTAGTGGGTGAAAGGTTTCCTTTGGGATGGGTAAACATATTATGGAACTAGATGGTAGTGGTGATTGTATGACATTGTGAATATACTAAAAAGTTTACTAACTGGTTACTATGAACAGATAAGATTTTTGGTTTGTGAGTTTGATTTCAATTAAAAGAATCTGCAGCAAAGAAAACACTTGTTCTCAATATGGCCCTATTTAGTCCACACTACTTCCCTTAGAAACTCCTGGTACCCACCTGAGTAATGCAGGCACCCGTGAAGGCCACGATCACAGCTACCACATTGACTGTCAACTGAAACTGCAGGAACTTGGAAATGCTGTCATAGACATTGCGGCCCCACATGACCGCCTTGACAATGCTGGTGAAGTTGTCATCAGTCAGAATGATGTCAGAGGCCTCCTTGGCCACATCAGTGCCTGCGATGCCCTGGGGGATGACACAAGCACAGTGCCTATTTCTCAGTCTCCTTTTGGCCACCCAGCCCACCTAGGGTCATTTCATGTCTTTCTCTAGTTAAATAGCACTTGTTTTAATCTAACATCCTGTGCTCCAAACTGCATTTTATCACCTGTGGCTCTGAGGGGGCCTTTGCTACTAAACCACACAGATGCTAACAACATGGACATCCATGGAGCCTTCCACCAAGCCTAGCTGCTGTTGGGTGGCTACTTGCCAGCTGTTTCTCTGGCTATTTGGTGAAGCTCTGAAAAATGTGGGTCATATAGGTAGAGGACCCATCATTTGGCTACATAGCAGAGTCTTGCTTCTCCACCACACAAGCTTGGGCACAACAATCGATATCAAATCTGTGTAGCCCTTACTTACCCCATCTTGGTCCTGTCCTATGGCACCAGCCACCCTGGGAAGCTCAACCTGTTCTCTCCTCCCAGTTGTGAGGTCCAGGAACACTGTTCTATCCCACCCCACAACTGCACCAAATGTGGATTGAGTAAAAGGTCCTCATTTCTGCTAGAGTTGGGAAAGGTGACACCAGGCTACTGCCTACTATGTGTTGGGGATATGGTTCATCATGTGGGCAGTGCCGAAAAGGCTACCCTCCTCACTGAGAAGAGCTAGATCTATATAAACAGAAGGAGAAAAACCAGAGAAAGAACCCACTGTGGTCTCTGCTCATCATTCTTAGGGCCAGAAGTTACTTGGAATGGACTGAGAATAGGTGATTGTGGACAGATGTCACTGTTGACAAGCCACTGTTCATTGTTCCTCCCTTTCTTCAGTGGTACAGTTGGGTTCCACTATCACCTCTAGTGTATTCACACCAAATATCTTTAAACAAATCACATACAAATTTGTTAATGGTCAGATCCCATACAGCCCCAAGTGGTCAAGATATGAGAGAAGGAAACTTCTAGCATTCTGTCACCTGCCCTGACACTGGCTCTCCACTTTCTGGTGCAAACTTAAGTCCAGGAGACAGTATTTCATCTGTGTGTGTGATGAACTGGTTTGGCACCAAGTAGCTTACCATGGCGAAGCCCACATCTGCCTTTTTGAGGGCTGGTCCATCATTGGTGCCATCCCCGGTCACAGCCACCACCTGCCGCTGCTCACCGGTTGTGCTGTCAATTATGCCTGGAACACAGAGTAAGTCAGGGTAAGGCTCAAGCTATGTGCCAGAGGTTGGAACGGGTTGCTTCTGATGTTGCAGGTTACTTATGGGATCAAGGCTTTTGGTTTTAATGTGATAGCTTCATCTCCTTATTTCCACCAAGGTATTTTGCTCAGTAAAACAGACCAGCATGATTTGATAGAAAGTAATGTCCAACACTGTGTGAATTAGATGATTGTCTCCCTGTTCCAGGCCTCAGTTTCCCCATTTGTCCCAATGAGGGGCAGCCTCTATGAGCCATTCTTAGTTGCAAGTTTTCTAGTCATTGGTTTCTAAGCTCTTCCACTCAAGAACTAAGAACAAGTGACAACATGCAGGGATTTCAGATGCAGCCAAATGTTGAACAGGGTGAATGAAGTTGGTTACCTTTGACCAGAGTATGTTTATCAGTGGGAGATGACCGGGCAAGCACCCGAAGCTTGGGCCACACCTTGTCCAGCCTCTCCTGTTCTATCTGGAGGAAATAAAAGAGACATCAGAGTCTAGACTGCAAACAGGCACTGTGGCTGGGAAGGCTGGGAAGATAGAAGAGGGATGGGGAAAGCAAAAGTTCAGGACAGAGATGCAGGGAGCTACCTCGCCTTTCTCATTTCGAATCCTTCTGTTGAATTCCTTCCCCTCCAGGCACAGGAAATCCTCCCCTGGCTGGATGATGCCACACTTAGCTGCAATAGCCCGGGCAGTGTTGATGTTATCTCCAGTTACCATACGGACTGTAATGCCAGCACGCTGGCATTTTCGAATGGCTTCAGGGACCTGGGAGATATAAGAGTGATGGATGGGGCTGGCAAGACAAGTCCATATTTTGTGTTTGGTACAGATTTGCAGGATCCTAAGTCCCAGCAAATCTGTTAGTACAGTAAACCGTATGGTTGTAGTTCAGGGTTCTTGCAGTGTGGTGTGAAGGAGTTCAAGGGATGGTCTACTGTGGACAAGTACCCTTCCCAGCCCACTAGCCAACTGTTTCCTTCCATCTCCTTCACTGTGCCTGGCCATAGGAATGAGCAGTGACTTAGACCCAACTATGCTGAATGTTTCCCTCTCTTGTCTAGTTTGTTTTTGTGGGGTTTTTTTCAGTATATAACTCAACCATTTTCCTCAGGAATTAATCTTTGTCTCAGCTGTAGATTTTACATAATCTACTCACTAGAGGAAGTGGAACATTACTTGGGGTTACAATGCATGCATTTCTTTTTCAAATAGCATAGTATTCTAGACCTAAAGAGAAAGAAAGAGAACCCCCAAGCACAAAGCACAAAACAGGCCAAGAGGGTGGGAAGCCACAAGAACAGCCTGCAGGTTTTAACATTCCAGTAGTGGGCACATGGAAAGGACAGTTTCCAAACTGTTCAAACACATGATATGTATGGTTCTTCAGGCCCTGGGGATGCAGAAGGAACAAAACAGGCAAGATGGGATAGCATATACACTGGGAAGGAGGAGAGCCAGCTCGGAGTTTAAAGAATTGAATGAGGCAAGGCCTAGATCTTTGAATTCTTTAGCGGGTACCCTGTGAACAGTGGTGGGCTGGCTGCTGAAGCTGAGGAGGAGAGAATGTAGAAGGTATCTAGATTTAGCCTACTCCCTTGGTCTATGGAGACTAGAGTAGGCAAGGTGGACACAGACGGACAGAGTAGTTTGGGGAAGCAAGTGGAGGGTGGTGAGCAAGAGCACAGGAGCCTCTACTTAAGACTTTGACAATGATTCAATAATCAAAGCCAGAACTGTCAGGTGACAGGGAAGGATATGCCTTGAGTAGAGTCTAGCTGTGATAGTTCACTCACTGCCCCCACCGTGTGTGTGTGTGTGTGTGTGTGTGTGTGTGTGTGTGTGTGTGTGTGTTTACGTGTGTGTATGTGGTGTCTCCTTATGCTCAGTCTCAAGGACACATCCTGTTCTCTTAAGGTCTTAAGTGCTGCATAAGATCTTCCATAAAGAGAACTTCGTCCCAGAATCCAGGTGCAGCCACTACTCCAAGCCCTACCCACATAAGCAGTCTCCAAGGCCTACCCACATAAGCAGTCTCCAAGCTCTCAGTCTCCTAGCTGGGTGGTAGGAACACTTCCTCCAAAGGATACTCTCCCTTGCTGAGCAGCCTGTTGCCTCCTTGTCAAGGCCCACACAGCACAGCAGAAAGTAGAGGTCTGTAGAAGGTCCCAGGTCAACTCCAGTCATCCGTTGGACTTTCTGTGGACATAGCTCTTTGTCTCCCTCTGGTGGCCATCATGTACTTTCCAGGGCCCAGTAAATTTGACTAAAACCCATGGAGGTTTTGCTGGTCCCCTGTGCTTGCCCCAGAACCAGGACTTGATGTCAGGTCTCCCCAGTAACTTTATGGCTAAATTCCCTCTCAACCACTTTAAGCCACAAAGGAACTGACCTTGTTCCCTGGACCTCTCTGTCATCACCCAGACTGAGATAGGATCTTCCTGTCCTGAGTTTCTACCCCAGATTCCCCAAAGTACTCACTGAGGTTGGGTCCTGGTTGTGTCTTTTTTTAATACTTGTCTGTGTTTCACATTTTCTGAGGTGAAAATCTTCAAAAATATCACTGCACAGCTGGTCCTGGGCCTCTGGTGCCAGCCCAGCCTAGGCCTCTGGTGCTCACTGTGTTTCTCACTCCATTCCCAACTGAGTACAGGGATGTTCTGCTGATATTGGTCCATGTCTACTCTTTAGATTCAGGGAGTATTTGCTTTAGAACCAAATGCCTTTGCTTTGTGATCCTGTATACAAAGCTTCTCATCCCCTGTCATAGCCAAAGCTCCAGGCTAATGGGTAGGATCAAGTAGTCTAACATGAAGGAGATACCAACAGACAGGGCTAGGAAGATAGAGGGCCCTTTCACAGTATTTTCATGAGGATCCTTTCACAAAAATCTCCCATTTTAAAGACCAGCAAATACAACCACCACACAAAAAGTGCTCAGATCAAAGGTTTTAGTGACCTTCCTATGTCAAGGCCATTATTTTGTGTTTGCTTCAGCCACATGACTCTTGAGGTCTATCTGCACCCAAATCTTGTCTCTAGCACAGCTGCAAACTCCCATAGGTTCCATAGAACTCCCATAGGTCAGGGACAAGAGAGTTTGGCAAGGGGATCAAAGGCATGGAGGAAGGTCCCATGGCCCTGAGAGACTCCACGTCTCTGTTTTCCATGCTGCTTTATCTATAAATAGGACAGGAAGAGGTATAACATCTAGGAAGGTGGGTGAAAGTGGATCTTGCCATGTGTTTGTATGCCAAGCCGACAGTGTGCAGGTCCAGTGTGGAAAAAGCTACCTTGCCACCTATTGGACAACCTTGAACCTGGGAAATAGCTACTACAGCAGCTTCCAGAAAGGGGGCAGCTACCTCAGGTCGCACAGGGTCCTCGATGCCCACGACAGCTATGCAGGTAAGGTCACCCACCACCTCATTCTCATTGTCCCAGTCCGGTTCCTGGATAGCAGAGAAGTCCCTGTAGGCGATGCATATGGTGCGGAGGCCATCACAAGCCATAGGCTCAATGATCTTCTTTACCATGTCATCCCGGTCCCGAGGACGAAATCCTCGGAGTTCACCATTGCTGTTTAAGATGTTTGTACACCTGGGGCAGGGGAGAGGTAGTGGGGTAGAGACAGGGAGTGAACAAGAGGAAACAGTGCCAGTCACACTGGATTAGGATGGGACCTTAACCAATGACATTATTAAAAACAAACAAACAAACAACAGGATGCAGAGGTGCACAGACAGGGGAGAAGACCATGTGATGACCTGTGAGAAACTGGAGGGATACAGCTGCCTACTAGCAGTATTATTTGGGAGAGGCAAGCAAAGATCCCCTCTTCCCACTCTAAGAGAGAGCACACTGCTTATACCTTTAGGTTTCTGGCCATCAGAAATGTGAGGTAATAAATTTCTGGAGGGAGGAAGGGAAGGAGAGAGAGAGAGAGAGAGAGAGAGAGAGAGAGAGAGAGCGCCAAAAGGCAGAACTAGGTTATTGTTCCTTAGTAGTTGTCTTTTTTTTTTTTTTTTTGTTTTGGAGACAGCCTCTCCCTGACCTAGAGCTTGCCAAGCAGGGTAGGCTAGCTGGCCAGAGAGCCTCAAGGATCAACCTATTTCTGCTCTGCCTCCCCAGTGTTGGAATTATCAGCTTTTTGCATGGTTTCTGGTGATCAGACTCAGGCCCTTGAGTTTTTTGAGGCAAAAACTTTACCAATTCAGTTGTAAGTCTAAGACTTATGCTTTCTTAAGCCACCAGGTTTGGGGCCATTTGTTACAGCAACCTGTGATCACTCACACACTGGTTGGCTAAGAGACCCAGGCAAAAGATGGCAGCTTGAAGCTTACTGTAGCTTTCCTACAGATTCTTTAGGACAAAGGATTGGAATGTATGTGAAACCCAAGTGCAATGGACAGTCATCTGGAACTACAAAGCAGGAACAACACACAGCAGCAGCAACCTCAGTCCCAGCTTGATAGTCTGGGAGCTTCCAAAAGGACAGGCCTAGGGAACAGAGCTTCAGAAAAGTTGTGGTTAAACTGAATGGAGTCTTATTTGGCAGGTGCCACAAGGAAATTGACAAAGCTGGCTGATGAGGTTGGGGATAGACAGCAAAATTAACAAAAACCACCGAAGGCTGAAATTTTCCTGGTCATGGATTCACTCATGGAATTCTCTCAGCACTCCCAGTAGATCCAGTTTCCCAGGATCTCCATATCACATAAGGAAACTGAGCTGGCAGGATAGAGGAATAACTTTCTTATGTTCCACAGTCAGCAAAGAACAGAGTGGATGTTGGTTGGCCTCAGCTTCAGGCTCATAGTACCATCAAAGAAGCAGCATAGAAAAGGGTCAGGAATCCCAAATGCAGTCTTTCCTCCTACCCCAGTAGAGCCTGTTCCATGGGCTGCAGATGCTGTGACTAGGCTGTTTTGGTGACAGTATTCTGAGTACAACAACCAAGTAAAGATGCACTGTGTGGCCAGGTCTGCTGAGAGCATGGAATAGGCTGAGTCTGGGGGCACAGAAGTCTGGTGTCCTGTTGAGGATTCTCTTTCCAAGGCCCTTGAGGATAGATGGAGGGACCCATATGGGTGAGGCAGAAGGATTCAGGAAAAGAGAAAGGCCAAGACCTAGGTGAAGTGTGTAGGATGAGAAGAGGTAGGAGGACCAGGGATGCTCAGGGGCAAGGTTTCACACTCCTTCCCTCCTTCAGGTTTTGTATAGTTTCACTGAGATACAATTCACAAATCATACAGTTCACCAATTAAGGTGTACAATTTAACAAATTGTAGTATATCTTTAGATACATGCAATCATCACCACAGTCAGCTTTAGACTATTTTCATCATCTCTGAAAGAAACCCCACTTCAGATACAGTTGCACATGGCTGTTGTCCTTGAACTGAAGAAGTTAAGGCAAAAGGACTTCAAGTTCCATGCTAGCCTGAACTACAGAGTGAAGAGTGTCTCAAAAAAACAAACCAAATGGGGACTGATGAAGTGGCTCAGAGGTGCTTGCTGCCTGCCCCATGACCTGAGTTCAATCCTGGGGACCCACATGGTAAAGGGAGAGAACAGACTCTCTGGTCCTGTGACTTCTACTTGTATGTACACATGCATGTACATGTAACACACACATGAACTCACACAAACAATAAAGTAGGAACTAGGGAAATGGCTCAACTATTAATAGCACTGGCTGCTCTTCCACAGGATAGGAGTTTGATTCTCAGCACACACATAATTACCTGTAACTCCAGTTTTCAGGGGATTTGATGCCCCCTTCTGGTTTCCATGGGCAATATATGCATGTGGTACACAGACATACATGGACCACAGACATATGCACAGGCAAAATCCTTTTATACATTAAAAATAGAGGATGGAAACATGGCTCAGTTATTAAGAGTAGTAGCTGTTCTTCCAGAGGATCTTGAATTGAATCCTAGCACTCACATGGAAGCTTATAACTGCTATAACCCCAGTTCAAAGTGCTCCAAATGCCCCTTCTAGTCTCCATGGGCACTGTACACACATGGCGCATAGACATACATACAGACAAGACACCCATATGCATAATTCAACAATAATTAAAAATGTAATAAAACCAAAGATAAGAAAGTAAATATACAAACATCAACAGCAAAAACAGACAAATTGGATTTCATCATGATTTGAAAATATCTATGCATCTACAGACATTATTGGGAGAGTGAAAAGATAAAATTATATGTTTAATGAGGACTTAGTAGTCAGCATAAGCAAAAAATTTTAAAGCACAACAAAAAGACAACCCAACTCTGTAGCATGGTCTTCCAAACATTTCCTAACTCCAACCACAAGTTAATCCTAAGTTTTCTTCCACAGGACCTGGTATGGTGAAAGCAGTGATCCTAGTTATTGGTACCAGTTTCCTAAATATCCCTCAGTACATTCAAGGTAATAGTCAAAGTGAATTATCACATAAATGCCTAGGAATAAGACAGTTGGGTCACATGGCAGTGCTATACATAACTTTCTGAGAAACCATAAAATATAAAAAAATATTTTCCAAGATTATACCAGTGTGTGTGTGTGTGTGTGTGTGTGTGTGTGTGTAAACAGGTATAAAAGTACATGTATGTACATGCATGTGTAGGCCAAAGGTCACCCTGGATATTTTCCTCAATTACTCTTCACTGTAGTTTCTGGACAGAGCTTTTCACTGAACCTGGAGCTCATCCATTTAGCTAGCATGCCTGCCCAATGAACTCCAGTCAACCATGTGCCTCTCTCCCCATCACCACTGCCCCTACCCTTCAATCCATGGACCAAGTTACAGATGTGTGCTACTGTCACTCACATCTTTTATATGAATGCTGGTCTTTTTGCTTGGTGTGGCAGGTACTTTAACACTGAGCCATCTCCCCAGCCCTGGAAATACTGTTTTATAGTCCCATCAGAAACACAGAAATATTCTAATATCTTCTCACTCTTAGTGGTATTTCTAGTCTTCAAGAAATGTAAATTGAAATTACCCAAAGACCCAGCTTTCCATCCAATAGAATGGCAACAACAAGATTAAGCCTAGAATGTTCTAAGAGCTTACCAGGTAATTCTGATGGGAACTCAGAGGACTAGAATGCTAATAGGGGTGTAAATGGTAAAGCCTGTGCTTGCAAGATTTCAAATGAGAACAAGGACAATATTGAAAAGTAGACTAGAGACCATTTGTATTATGCTATGAAAAAGATCTTGTCTACACTTTTGTTCATGCCCTCACATTCAGTGTGAGGTTAAATTTAAAGGTGATAGACTAATCTGGCAGAGGAAATTTCGAGCAGCCCAGCATTCAGTTTGTGGCATAGGCACAATGTAACGTGATCAGAGCAAAAAACAAAGAAAGCTGGTGAGATGGTTCAGCAGGTAAAAATTTGATCCCAGAACCTACATTGTGGAAGGAAGTAACCAACTCCCACATTAGTCTAGCCTCTACATATGTGCACATAACACACACAGACACAGACACAGACACAGACACAGACACAGACACAGACACAGACACACACACACACACACACACACACAGAGAGAGAGAGAGAGAGAGAGAGAGAGAGAGAGAGAGAGAGAGAGAGAGAGAGAGAGCAGATCTGCTATAAAGTTCCAGCCAAGGAGCATGTTACTGAATGATAGTGCCACTTTAGAAGGTCAAGCATTGCACGATGTCTGGAGAGAATCTCAGAAATTGGCAAGGCCACAGTTCAGAGATGTAAAAATACAAGTTGTTTTCAAAGACTATGTAGGGCAGAGTCTTTTGAGAGGACAGCTCCAGGATATCCTTCTTGTCCCAATCTGACTAGTGAACTATTTTGGGGGGATTATTCATCTAGCAAGGGACTCACGCCACTGCAGCCATGGTTCATATGGGCCCATATGTAGCTCAAGCTAGTGGTTGTTGGCCTTGGCATCCTGTGTGGTGATTTGTCAGATGTTCAGAAGGTAAGAGTTGCAGGGTTGTAGATCCTTCCACCTAGATTTTAATGGAAAGCCTGGGGAGCCAGGAGATAGATGTGTGGTCAGGATACTTCTAGGTAGTGCACTCAGCTGTAAGGGAGAAGCTGAAGTTGCAGTGAAGACTGCAGAAAGCTGGAGATGCCTAGACTATGTAACTTCTGCTGAAGAAAGATACAGAAAGCTAGCCCAAGAGAAGGGCTAGCAAGAGCAGAGAGGTAGGGCTGTCTGAGACCTTTGTAGACATACATGACCCCAAATGTGAGAACAACCCAGTTGTCTGACAATAGACAAATGGATTAATCAAATGCTAGCCCCCAGCCACCCAACCCCTGGATCCTTCTTCCTGTTACACACTCACTTTTTGAGCAGGATCTCTGAGGCTCCCTTGCTGAAGAGGCGGAAGCCACCATCAGGCATTCGGATAACTGTGCTCATGGACTTGCGAACTGAGTTGAAGGTGTACACTTTGTAAAGCTGATCTTCTGGTATCTGTTCCCGTACAGGTTGGAAGTCACGTTTCAGGTCCAAGATGAAGCCCAAAAGAGCACACTCTGTTTTGTTGCCCACTTGGCGTGGGAGAGCGCCTTCTTTCTCTGGAGGCTGTAGGCAAGAATAGTCAGCTTGGCATCAGGGCCCAGAGTACCTTCTGTTCCACCCCTAAGGCCAAGGTTCTCATCCAGTCTTGGCCATTGTGTAGCTTGAGGGCGGTGGCATGGAGCACAGGGAGGGCACCCATGCTGACTACACAGGCTATGCGATCTGCAAAGTAGCCCTTTATAGCTTTTCTTTTTTTTTTTTTTCTTTTTGGTTCTTTTTTTTTTCGGAGCTGGGGACCGAACCCAGGGCCTTGCGCTTCCTAGGCAAGCACTCTACCACTGAGCTAAATCCCCAACCCCCCTTTATAGGTTTTCTATTATTTACCATGCTTGGAAAGGATGTCTAGAGCCCACCTGCCCTACCCAACAGTGGGAGTACTCTGTCAAAGTTCTTGCTTTTGCTTGTTTTGTTGAGATGGGATCTGTCTCTGGCCTGGAGCCCTAAGCTCTGCTTGTCTTTCCCTCCCCAGTGCAGGGATTACAAGCAGGCTGTTGCCTAGCTTCTTCTTTTAAAAGCACAGGTTCTGGTGAGTGAACTCAAGTCTTCATGCTTGTAAGGCAAACACTTTGTGGACTAAGTAAATACTGACTCTTCAACCTTCATCTTTGCTTTTCTCCTCTGCTCTGTGTTTCCTTTTATAGTATGGTTGGGCAAACCCAGAGCTTCATGAACAGTAGGCAAATTCTTTACCAATACCACTCAGCTATTTCCCCAGCAACCTAAAGTTTACAAGTGGGCCTAGTGGACTCCTCAGGGAAGTTTATGCCATGCCACCAGCCCTGCACCCTCTCTCATTTGCCCTTCTAGCCATGCTCACTAGAATTTTGGTGGTGTAGGCACTGTTGATGGAGATGGCATGAACCAGAAGGTCGAGGATCTTGGGGGTCAGGGCGCTGGGAGCTGGAATCTCTTTGTAGTGGGTGTCTCCTAGGTAGGACTGAACCACTGTCATACGGTTGGTGGTGAGTGTGCCTGTCTTGTCAGAACAGATGGCTGTGGCATTGCCCATGGTCTCACAGGCATCCAGGTGGCGTACCAGGTTATTGTCCTTCATCATTTTCTGTAATGGGCAAATGTGGTATAGGAGATGCTTCAGTTGTTTACTCATAAGGATAAAGACAACATGAGTAAGTAACACAAACAGTCCATTGTTGACGTCAGCCACCTCTGGGCTGGGTGGTAGTCAAACTGAGAGAGTAGGTATATAAGATCCAACAGCTGCCATCAGACAGTGAACAGTAAGCTTCCAGGAAGCTCTCTGCACCGCTGACTTGAAAATTATCTTTTAGAGCTCCCTTTTCAATTTCCTGCTATCTGTTTTCTTCCACACCCCACTTGTTCTTCTTTACTCTCCCACTATCTCTCAGTGTCTCAGAACCTTTTCTGAGGCCTCTCAGCTTGTTTTCTGCTCCCTTCACTGTCTTAGCATTAGGTCGGTACAGTAGGACCCTCTGCTAGTATGTATTAGTGAAGTCTATCTTTCCCAGTACCTTTCCTCCTTCCAAAGGCATCCCCAGCCTTCCCTAGTCCCCACTATACCTAACGTGCCCACTGATAATCCTACTCCAGTTTTGGGGGTCTATGTGATGGAATTAATTGTAAGTAGTAATAGCATTACCTTAACAGAGTAAGCCAAGGAGATAGTAACAGCAAGAGGCAGGCCCTCAGGGACAGCCACAACCAACACAGTGACTCCAATAATGAAAAACTTCACAAAGTACTGCACATACACTGGTGTGCACTCTGCCAGCCACACCCGGCCATCCACAACGAAGGTCTCAATCACAAAGTAGAGGACCAGAATGATGACAGTGATAGCAGACATCACCAATCCTGTTCAGCCATTGTGGAGAGGGGAGAAAAGTAGGGAAGAAAAGGTGAGGGCAATGCAGTCATCCTGGCCTGAGCCCAGCCATGGCCTTTGCAAAGGGTTGATAGATTTGAGCCATCTTTTGAGATAAACAACTCAAGGGATGACTGTATGGAATGAGAGGTCCTGAGGTAGCCTTTACTCCAGTTTCCCCAGGACAGTGTGACACAAAGAGCAGAAAGCTGAGGGTATGAGATGTCATCTGTAAGGGGCTAGCCATCTTCAGGTGTTGAGCCTCTGGACAGCAGACCCTCGATAAAGTTAGCTGCCTCCTGACTATGATGTGGCCAGAAGACTTGAGTCAGGGAGTCTGCTAGGTAATATGAGAGTGTGTGACTTAGGCCACATTGGGGTGCAGAGTGGTAAACCAGAACTTGACAGTCATGCTTGACTCTGGCCTGCACCTCTGACCCTACAGTATATGCCACAGTCTTCTGGAATACTGTCCACTTCTCTGCATATGAACTTGCATTAGGGCCAGGACAAAATTTTATTCATTGCATTCACAGCATCTGGAACTGATACGACTTCCAGGAGCCCACTGTCCTCCAGGACCCTGCCCTGCTGCCTCTGGCTGAACCTACCTGCTTTCCCAATCTGCACAGCCAGTTTTGTGAGCTTCCCTTGCAGGACTGACTTCTCCTTCTTGGGTACGTTGGCTTTCTTCTTTTCCCGCTCCTCCATTTCCCCACCCTCGGCACTCTTCAGGGGCTGCATTTCCATGGCAACAGCCCCATCCTGCTTCTTAGCTGTACATAAAGGAAACCCTTGGATGATATTAGGGCCTAGCACGGGTAAAGGGGTTACAAAGGGCTCTCACAAGGAAATACATGTCTCATCATATGGGATTTAATGGATCAGTTTTAATGTCAACTTTTGAAAAGGGAATCTGTAGGCCTTCCTCTGTTGTATCCTAAGCCCAGGCCCTTCTGAGGTAGGCAGATAACTGCAGCACTGTCTAAGGTGGGACAGAGAGATAGTTCTTTTGTGGGAAGGGTGGACAGACACCAGCACAAGTAACTTGTGCACAGGCAAGGTGGTCAGTCCTGGATGCCCCAAATCTCAGTACCTGAGAGGAGTCCTGTGGCTGGTCCAAGGAATGTTCTGGAACCAAAATCTGACTCATTTAACCACAAATGTCTAAGCTACCCCCACTTTCCCTTCAGGGACACTAAGGAGCCCTAGTATACACTCCTCTTAGCACCCCTGCTCATACTGCATCCTCCCAAGTGCTCTTAGGTAAGCTTGTTCTGACCTGATCTTTCCCTACCCCCTCTTGGATCAGGGCACTCCCCTAATTCCTTCTTTTTAGACACCTCAATTCATTCTTGCTGCATTTGTGGTGGTGGCATAGATGCTAAAAGTAATCATACCGCCCCCCCACCTACTTCCTCCACTCTTCCTAAAGAAACTGCTGCCTAACCTAGTAGTTGTGGGGGTGTCCCCTGTTTTTTTCCCTCTCATTATGCATCCCTTCACCTCACCTGGTAGCCCAAAGCCACTTACCAGAGCTCCTTCCTCCTAGCAGCCTTGAGGACATTCCTGGTCCTGTCTAGCTGTGTCACTCTAGCTTTGTGTCCCCATCTATTGTTATCCCACCAAGCAAGGGCCCCAGACATCAGAATGTCTCCTTCACCCAAAGCCCTACCAATCTGTTATCTTCCAGGCTCCAGCTTGCTCCTCTTACCTGGGATACTCACAGAGCTAGCACCCAGGGATTTTGACAAGTTACCCTCTCTATGCCTCAGATTCATCATCTGGCCGAAGTGGTCCCAGGGTGTCCATTCATGGGTAATTCTCATTTGTGGATAAGCTCAAGCCATGCCTGATGGCCTTGGCACTGACCAGCTGTTTTCCAGGTGGCTCGTCTAGGCTTCAGGAAAGCAGTGTCTGGTAGAAACTGAAGCAGCCTCCAAGGGTGTCCCCCTTCACTGCCAAGCCAGTATGGGACTTCGGGGCCCACTCACCTGTCTTTAGGTGCTGCTTCTTCCCTGGTAGCAGGTGGTCCCTCCCCATCCCCCTTTGTCCCTCTCCTCCCCCAGGCTCAGGCTCCTCAGCTGCCCTGAGCCATGTACACACACACACAAACACACACACAGATACACACACACACACACACACACACACACACACACACACGTTACCTCTGGTTTGGCTACTGTCCATCGCCCCATCCTGCTGCTTGCCTACAATGGAAGAGGAATGACAGACACGAAGAGACTTGAGAACACCGGTGTGGCCATGACATACACAGAAGCGCAGAAGAATAGGAAGAGTTTGGATACATGTGGCAATTTGTGGCTATAAGGGGTAGAGGAGGGAAGAAGACACCCAATTTCTGGTGGCTGAGACCTTGCCTAAGGAGGGGCTTTCTTGATGGTCTACTCTTTCCAGGAGCAAGCCCCTGTCCAGTGTTTTCTTGACCTTAGCCCCACAATTGAGTTTCTAAAGCCAGTTGGGCCCCAGGTCAGGGAAAGTATCTGTGGACAGGTTCTAGAAGCCCCACTGCCCTAAGTGGGTCCTCTCTTTAAATATCTGATCTTTTGTACCCAACAAGAGGTAACTCCCAAGCCCTGGACCAATCCAACCCTTCTACTCTTCTCTGAGGCCACTGACAGCAGGTATGTGTGTTTTAATGAAATAATGGCTCTGTCTGTTTCAGGGACCTGTTGGGCATACTCAAACTATGGGTCCAGGGCCACTGTGCAGAGGAGGCCTAAGCATTGGACACCTAGGAGCACTAGGGAAAAGGTACAAAGACTGAACTCCAGGTAGCTCTGTCTGAAGCCTCAGATTTGATACAGCCCATAGTGACAGCCACTTTTTCTGAGGGCTGCACAGCTCCAGTGGCAGTTAGAGGAATTCATCTGGGAGACACATCTGCCCTAGCCCCTATTTACAGCGGAATCTGGCAACATAGGATTAATTCCCATTCAGTAGCTCATGCCTCTAGAGACTCAAAGGACAGACTGGGTGTCAGATACCTACTAGACAATGGAACACACTGGGTCTAGGTTCCCAAGAATGAAAGAGACACTTCCAACCAGAAGTATGGAATATATTGGACCTTTTGTGCATGTTTGGAGTAGTTTAGAGGTGAGGGAGAATTCTTTTATTTATTTATATGTGTGCTCATGTGTTATTTATTTGTGTGTGTGTGTGTGTGTGTGTGTTTGTGTGTGTGTGTGTGTGGTGTATCTGTCCATGTCAGTGAAGGCCAGGAGATGACACTGGGACCTCTGGAGCTGCAATTGCAGGTAGTTACAGCTCAATAAGGTGCTAGGAAGCAAAGTGCTCTTAACCACAGAGGCATCTCTCCAGTCTCATGAAGGAGACAGATTTCCAAGAGAGATATTTTTGGATACAGGAGGACAATGAAATGACAATAGAATGCAAGGAGGAAGCTCTCAACCTGTAGACATCTAGAGAAGATTGACTACAATGCTAACCTGCAAAGGGGGAAAGCAAGGGCTCCAGAGAGTGGAGGTAGCTTGGAGTAAAGCACAACATGGAAGGCGAGGGAGGGACTCTGGAAGAAATCATTTTAAGAGACAGGGATAGAGGATAAAGGTGGCAGACTGACAGGGAGCAACTTCAGAGTATGAGCAATGAGTTGACAGAACCACAACCACAGGAGTAAGTGAGACAGTAGAAGAGGGAAACACAAGAAGAGATAGGTGCTGTTCCTCCAGCTCCTCGGGGTACTCCTCCAGGAAGCTGGTCCACTCTGATTCCCTAGGTCTCACAACCTAGGAGTGTTGTAGAAGTGCAAAGAGCCTGTGTGGGAGTATCTGGATGAGGAATAATCAAGTTCAAATAGGAGGGAGGGGACTAGGACCAAGCTGTGAAGAATATTTAAGGGACAGAGCAGGAGCTCAGGAGCTTGGAAAGGAGCTATGGGGGACAGACATCAGGAAAGTGCAGGCTATGGCAGTTCAAGGAAGAGACTCTTGCCTTCAAGGGGAGGGGGTGGATTTCCTAGAGGGCCTTATGTGTGAAGGGCTCCCTGTCAACCAAGCAGAATCAAGAAGGTACCAAGCAAGTTCATCTATATTGGGGACTCAAACTAAGCCTGGCTGAGCTTACCAGTGCATTCCTGGAGCACACATTAAAGTTGTGGGATAACACTGGGAGGAGCTTAGGGGAGATAGGGGGCTTGGTGTAGGTGGAAGAAGATCAAAAGCAGGAGGTGCCCATATAGGGAGGCACAGGACCGACTGCCAGGAAACAAGGATAAGGACAATGGAAGCTTTTTGATGATAGTAGCCCTGTCAGTTCATGTCTCTCTGCCCCTAGGGACAGGGGGATTTAAGAGGTGACCTAAGGCTAGGACTAGTAACTTGTTGTTCCTCATACTGGTCTGTCCCTGTATAGTCTAAGACCAATTGTTCTGGCTCCAGGTCCTCTAAGATGGGCAGGCATGCATCTGGAAATGCCTGGTTCCTGGTCACCTGGGGCTGTGGGAAAGAACTGAAGATAAATTGCTTACCAGAGCTATGGCATATGCCTGAGTCACAGAGGACCAGGGCCTGGTACAGGGAAGCTCTGTAACTCCATGGTTTTAAGTGACATGGCTGGGAGAAGGCGTATAGTAGCTTTGTGCTAGGGAGCCCAGAGTCATAAGGTAGAGTCTCTAAATTTCTATTTCTATCCATTACTGTTCCCAGGGCAGGGCTACCACTTTCTGGAGAGCCTACCTTTCCAACTCCATCCACGCCCTCTTGTCCTGCTATCATCTGGAGTCCTATTCCTATCTGCTCAGGAGACTTTTCCAGTGATTCTGCCTGTCCCTCAACAAGATCTTCTGTATGGGAGCTGAGAACCTTGAGAGAGGGCATGAGGACCCTAGCAGCATCTTTGTTGTTGTTTCTCTCTCTCTCTCTCTCTCTCTCTCTCTCTCTCGCTCTCGCTCTCGCTCTCGCTCTCGCTCTCGCTCTCGCTCTCGCTCTCGCTCTCGCTCTCGCTCTCTCGCTCTCTTTTTGAGGCAGGGTTTCTTTGTGTAGCCCCAGCTGTCCTGGAACTCACTATATAGACCAGGCTGGCCTCAAACTCAAAGAGATCAATCTGCTTTTGCCTCCTAAGTGTGAGGATTAAAGGTGTGTGCCACTATTCAAAGTGAGGTAAGAGGTTACATTTCTGTGACCACACTCTACCCCAGGTACAGATATACCAAAGCCATCAGGGAATAGACAATTAAGGAAAGATGCCCTTACACAGGGGTCATTGGCCTGCTGGCTCTTATGGAAAAATACCAGAAGGATCCCTAAGAAGAACGCAGATAAAGAAGCAAGAACAAGGACATTGAAGAATCTGCCTCATCATCACTGTACATTGGAAGTCATGGCTGCCTTACCTTTCTTGTCTTTCTTCTCCTCCTCCTCTCCACCTGCCCCAAGCAATGTAAAGATGATGCCTGTCTGGGAGTTCACACCAACAGCTGTTACTACCATTCTTCCAGAACCTTCCATGACATGAGTGCCTGGCACAGAAACACAGAGGAACGAAGAGAGATTTGTACAGCCTGGTAGGACATAGGTTGGCTTTTGAGGTTTCCCTGAGGCAAGTATGGGTCTTGCAGAAGTCAGTGTGACTGTTGGCCCCTACATCTAGGCTTTTCTGTCCATTTCCCATTGAGATAAAAGTAGGCTGAGTGAGAACCTTCTAGAAAATGAACAAAGCCCTCACTGGGTCATTTCTAGTCTGGGTGTGGAAGGAGCACAATATTGACCCCAGAAAGTCCTCCCTTCAGTATGTCCTATTTATGATACCAAGGGCCCTCTTGAGCAGGGAAGGCCCATATTTTTGCCCTATGGCTGGAACCACATCACCAGGCCTTCAGTAACCTGCTCATGGCAATGGGTGGCATTCTCAGACTTCCCAAACAACAGGGCTATTCAGGGAGAACCTAGCTAAGGCAAGCCCAGAAGGATGACTTGGCTGGGGGTGCTGGGCCAAATGGCTTTCAAAGTAACCTTACACTTGGCTACGTGGGGAGATGCTCCTCACCTGAGAGCAGCATAGGATCTTTGTCTGCTGATTTGCGCACATGGTCCGACTCGCCGGTCAGGGAGCTCTCGTCGATCTTGAGGTCATTGCCTTGGATGAGCACACCATCGGCAGGCAGAAGATCTCCTATAGGCCATCCCAAGCCAGAACCAGAGGCTATGGATTCCAAGAACCTCCCCACCTTTGCTTTTTCCTGCCTTTTCCAGGGGAGGTCCTGTCATCTGGGAAAGGTCTGGGAGCTGTGCTCTTTCAGCCTCCTCTTTTGAGATGGATCATCCACATGTAACCATGTTGTCCAACTCTCATGGAACAGGGACAATGGTTGTGTGCTGGAGTAGTGGGAGAAGACCTCCTCAGAGGCTATGGGGCCAATGTGGGCACTGTTGTGTCTGAAATTCCTTTTCTGACCCTCCTCACAGTCCCTATGTGCCAATCTCAGGCCCTCTTGGGTGAAAACACACACACTACTGGGGAGGGAGTCTGAGCATGGGAGGAGTTCCTCCGGTTCACCCTTCTCAGAAATGGTATTCAGGCTTTCTTGGCAGAGCAGATGAAGATGGGTATACTTACCGTATTTGACCTGGGCAATGTCCCCTACCACCAGGGCTGCCACAGGGACCTGGAGGAGCTGCCCATTTCGGATGACAGTAAACTTCTGTTCCTGCTCAATTCGGCTCTGAAGACCTCGGAACTGCTTTTCCTTGCTCCAGTCATTGAAGGCTGTGACCAGCACCACACAGATGACAGAGAGTAGGATGGCAGCCCCCTCTATCCAGCCAGCCTCGGCCTCTCCTTCGTCTTCTGCCCCACCAGACACATTCCCACAGGCTGTGTCCAAAGATGAAGAACAACAGAAAGGAAGAAGGGGTGAAGTCATGGAAGCCAAGAGCTAGGACCTGTTCCCAGCCCAGAACCTTTACCCCTTACCTTCACTTTCCTCTCCAGGTGGTGCATAGAAGGAGAGGCCCAGGGAGACGATAGCAGCCACCTCCAGGATGATGAGAGTCACGTCCTGCAGGGCTTCCCACACCAGCTGCAGGAAGGTCTTGGGCTGCTTTGGAGGGATGAAGTTCTGCCCATAGATCTGCCTGCGTTTCTCCAAGTCATTGGTGTTGTCTGCCAGGCCTACACAGTGCCCCAGGAAAGTGGCAGAAGTACAGAAGAAGATGATACCAGCTAATCCTTGCTGCCATTAAGCACTCCTGACTAAGCTGCTGCTGCTGCTGTGACAGTGACTCTCATGGCTCTCTGACCAAAGCCTGTTCCTCTGGAACTCTGGAGTGGATCTTAGAGTAGACAGAGTGGTACAGGCCCGGTACTATAAGCCCCAGGACCAAGCATGGGGACCAAGTACAGCCCTCACAGGGAGTGCCTAGCCTAAGGAAGGGATAGTAGCCTAGGAAAGAAGGTTATCAATTTTTTGATGCACTTGTAGGACAATAGGCCTAGGGAGGGAGGCTCTGGGACTGTGGGATGTCTCAATTGCTGAAACACTAGCCCAGGCCATGCACCTTCTATGTTTGCTATCACTTCCATGTCTAAGCTATCTGGGAGAGATGTTTGCTGAGAAGTTATAATACCCAACATGGGGAGGGTACATGGCAAACGGTAGCTATGACAGCAGCTAGTGGCTTCCTAGGTTGGGGGTGGTAGGTGGGTGAACCAATACCTAGGTGGCTTCAGTGGATTTGTGAGAAGATCACCAATCAAGGGATCCAGGTACTATTAGCCAAGTTTTATGCCAAGTGCCAAAGAAATGGCCAGGGCCCTCTCCAAAGGGATCAGACAAGCTGTCTGTTTCTTAACACTTAGATTCTATGTATCTTACAGAGTGAACTAGGCCCCACAAAGGTCTTCAGGATAAGACTGAGTGTTTGTGACACTGGCACCTTAAAAGTGAAGCAGCCCCTGGACCTTTGCCATCCACTCTATGGCTTACTGTTTTCAAGGTCAGTAAGAGCCACATAGCCTAACTTGCAAAAAGGAGCAAAGCACAGGGGAACCAGGGACCAGGGACATGGGAGTGTCTAGAAGAATAGCTTGTTGAAGAAGATAGAGCAAAGTCTTTTGGAGGTGGATGGAGGTCTACTTTCTAGAAATTTCTCAAGGAAGGAGTAGAGAGAATGAGTGTGAGAGCAAGTTCTTAGGTTCAGAGACCTACTCAGAAGATTATCTGGTGAGGAGACTCTGGGAAGGTGCAAATATAGAGTCAGCAAAGAGAAGAAAAGGTAGAGGTCTGTGCCATTGCATACCAAGCTGTGGCCTGGGAAACTAATTCTCTAGGCTGTGCATAGAGGTTGCCTCACAGTGTGTGTGTGTGTGTGGGGGATTCTAGTGGAGATCAAAAGGACCAGCACCAGGAAAGGACAACAGGGTTGCACAGGGCTGAGGAGAGGATGAGCCAAGGTCCAATGCTCACAGTGCCTGGGTACTTCCTAGGGTTAGGGTTAGGGTTAGGGTTAGGGTTAGGGTTAGGGTTAGGGTTAGGGTTAGGGTTAGACCCAGGCACATAGATTCCCTATACCTTACACCTTTTTAGAGCTCGGCCCTGGGGCCAAACATGAGCTTTGGTCTGGAGACTGCATGAACTTCCACCTAGAGATGCTCTGCGAAGTTCAGTGGCCAGCCTCAATTCTGCCACTTGTCATCCCTGAGAATGAAAAATGGGTATGGCTGAGGCTAAGGAGACTGTCAATGCAGAGAACAAGTAAGGGAGAGGAAAGAGAGCTTCCAGCACATGCCATCTTAGTCTTAGCATTAGACATCTCAGACAGCAGGGCCCAGGGGCGAAGAGGGCCTTAACGCCAGACTTTAGGGCCCTGAAGGTAACCTCTATGTAGATCTCAGGCAAGTGAAATGATGCTACATTCCTAACCTTGTCTGGAAGGCGTCTCTACAGGCTATTTATTTTAAGATTTATTTATTTATTTTTATGTATGTGAGTACACTGTAGCTGCCTTCAGACACACAGAAGAGGGCATCGGATCCCATTACAGATGGTCATGAGCCACCATGAGGTTGCTGGGAATATGAACTCAGGACCTCTGGAAGAGCAGTCAGTGCTCTTAACCACTGAGCCATCCCTCCAGCCTGATCCAGCCCTTTCTTAAGGCACCTAGCTAGGACTTCAGTTCTATGCCCCTAAGGGACCAGCTCCATACTGACACCTAATGGATGAATGGCAGCTTGAAGTTCCCACCAGTAGTCGCTGGCATGACTTCTACCACCTACAGAAGGAGCTGAGTGTTGAGAAAAAGGGTCACCCAATCCATGGGGCATGCATAGCAGGCTGAGTTCAGGAACGCTTATAAGACTCAGTCCCAGACCAACCACCAATAAGGAAGTGCTGGCAGTGGGCCTTCTGCAGAGGATCAGGTTGGAGCTTGAATGAAGTGGAAGGACTGAGAAGAGCAAAAGTCATAACCAGCACAGCCTTGGCACGTCCACACCATCTAGCCACACAGTGTCCTTCCCACCCAGAAGGGCTACAGCTGTTCCTGCCTTTCTCTTTCTGGCCTGGGCTGGCAGCTCAGATTTCTGCTGGAGCCAAAGGCCTCTTTCTGAAGTCCCACAGCTTCCCCAGTAGGGTGTCTTGGAGGTTTCAGCTTCTGTGGTAGCAGTGGTGGGGACAAGGACCAAGCTGGGTTAGGGCAGCCTTCCCTCCAGATTAAGTCTTCTCCCCCTTCAACTGCAGGAGCTATGAGAGATGCGACATTACAAGAGATGCACCAGAACTAGAACTCTGAGCTCCTAGACACTTAGGGTTTACACTGCCCTTGGCCTGGAGCGCCTAGAGAGGGGAAGTGACCCATTCTAACTTCTAGAAAGTCCATGAGTCCCATGGCACCATGTGACTCTGCTTCACATGCAGACTGTTTTACTTCACATGCCCAGATTGTCCCCAAGGCCAGTGAGGCCCTTAGGTCCTTTCCCCTGGGAACTCACTCCCTTCCCCTCCTCTGCCTTGCCCTTGGCCTTGGATCATCCTTCCTACTGCAGCAATGCTTCCCTATCTCCTTTGCCTGACATTGGCAGCTGCCTTCAGATTGACCCTGAAGCACTGGCCTTTCTGTGGAATTGGGGGTCTTAACAGCTGCCACACTGCCATGTTTTGTGTGTGGTAGAGAAGGCAGCTAGCCATAGCCCTTCTGGTTCCAAGCACATGCCCACCTAGCAGGTCCAAGACATGGGGACAGAGGCAGGGTGGTTGGCATGGACACATGTGGGCTGACTGCTCAGAGCAGAGGCCAGATGCCATCAGAATTGGATTAGGACCACATTGTGTTGGCTCTCAGCTAATCTGCTCCCTCCTTCTTTGGACTGCCTGTGGAGAGCAGACAAGACAGGAGCATGGCACTGAGCCCCCTTACCAACCTACCCCAAGGTTCTTGAGCAGCAGTTAGGCCTTTCTTTAGAATAGGTTCTGGAATCCTCTCAATCTCTACAGAGGCTAAGAGATTAGTGGAATGGTGCAATAACTGCCAAAATCTCCTCCACCAACATGCCACACATCTACCTGGCCCCTTGTCCTCTGTCAAGCCCCTTCTGGGCTCCAGCAGATTGGCACAGGGCCGGGAGTACAGTTAAGCCTGCCCCTCCCTCTAAGAAGGCCTGCTGAGGAGCCTGCCTGCTCAAGGTTTGCTGAGCCAAGGAAATGGGGGAGTGAGAGTCACCTGCTCCTTGCTTCAGACAGCTGGACCCAAGTAGCCCGGGGGGAAGGGCTGGTCCCTGAGCTGCCATGCAGACTTAGGGTCTCAGAGGCCCATCAGGGGCTGAACCACCCACCTGGGCACCTGTTCCTCTCTACACCCACCCCATTTAGAGGCACCAGATGAGCACTGGAGCTCTGTGGCAGAATCGGGCAGGTTCCCAGGGGCCTTGACATTTTAAATATTTAACAAGGTCTGACAGGCAGAGCGAAGAGCTGCCAGCTGAAGCCCATCTGCTTCCTTTGATCTGGGAGAGTCCAGAGCTCTTGTGGCTAAATAGCCCTCTACCACAGCTTTCTCAGAGGCCCTAAGTCCTCGGGAGGGTGGGCAAGGAGAAGGAAGGAAAGATCCTTTGGCATGGAGCCCAGCCATCTGCCCTGACAGAATGCTGCTTCAGGCTGGTGACTGAATGCCTGCATGTGTGTGTGTTTGTGTTTGAGTGTGTTCGAGGGCATGTGTAGGCAGGATAAATAGGTTGTCCATGGGTGCAGTAGTTCTACAGCTTAGTTTAAGAAGACTCAGATGGCCCAGGGAAGACATTATACTTTGAGTTCTTAATCTGGCCCATGGGCCTACCTTCCCCTGTCTCTAATGCTCCCATTACTACTACTGGGCCCATGCACTACTGCCTATGGAAAGATGATGCTTTCTTCAAGTCACTTGGGGCAAGGCTAGAGTAAGAGCATCTGGTGTGTGCCCTAGAGGCTCTGGGTTGGATAAGGGCAGAGCAAGGAGTCTAGAGGTAGTGAGTACAAGAATGGGCAAGGCCTGGTGATGGGTAGGACAGGGCATCCAAGAAGCAGGAGGAATCCAGGTAGTAGCCAAGACTTGAAGGACTGGGTACACCAAAGTTCACAACTAAATGGGCAGCTGATAAAATCAATCAGCATTGGCTGAGAAGCAGACCTGGCATCAGGTTGGGTTAGCTCCAGTACCCTGCCAAGCTAGTGTCAGATGGGCCTGAAAAGATCCCAGTTCCTGAAATCTGGGACTAGAGTTAGGTGATCCTAGTCTTACCACAGAAGATACCAGCACCAGGGAGTTGAGGACCCAAGATGGCAGTCAGACCTCAACTCTGGATACTCTACAGTACTCTCACCATGTTTCATCCAGAGGCTCACTGGTGTGAAACCTGCATTGCCTCAGGCTCCTACCTCTCTGGGACAGCCTGTTATTGCTGTCACTTATGTTCATGGGTGTGTGTGTGTGTGTGTGTGTGTGTGTGTGTGTGTGTGTGCGCTCATATATGCTCATGACCAAAGGTAAATGTCTAGTGTCTTCCTCAGTTGCTCTCCACCTAATTGTGATGGAGTCTTTCACTTGATACACAAGCCCCACAGATTTTCTTATCTCTGCCTCCTCAGTGCCCTGACTTCAGGAACACACTCCATGTTTAGCTTTTTACATGGGAGCTGAAAACTCAAACTCACAAGTTCATGTTTGTACAGCAAGCACTTCACCTACTGGGCAATCACCCCAGTCCCAATCACTTCCACGGATAATATGACTAATGGGCCCTAGTTTTGGTCTGCTTTTCTCACAAGACTCAAATGTTTCTGAGCAATCCTTAGACCACCCCTTCCTTCCCATGGAGATGACCCCTTAAACTTGAGCTCCAAAGGGCTTCCACACTGCATCTCCTTTTTTTTCTGGTTCCTCTTAACTGAGCTCAAGTTTAAGCACATGGAACTCAAATAAATAGACAGAGGCCATGGTTTCCTCTTCCTTTGGTAGGAGACTGTTGGCACTGCTCTGTTTCTTAGAAAGTTCAGGGTTTCCATTTGGACCCTCCACCTTTAGTGACCCTAATCTGCCCTTTCCTCTCTTTTCTTCTTGTAGGGTGGAAAATGACTGATCACAGAGGTATGGATGAGGGCTCAACTCATGCCCTCAAAATTTAGTTGCCCAATGGATGATAATTTCTCCCTGAACAAAGTACCTTCCAGTCAAGAGAAAGTGTCTGAGCAGAGGGTAATCATCAGGGTCCCAGTTTCTGTGTCCTTCATGGGTCAACTAGGTCTTACCTACACAGAGCCATTTAAGGTAGCCATAGCAGAAGCATCACAAGCCCTGAGTGTGCCCCAAGGGGAAGAAGACCCCATGTTTCTAGGTTCTCCCTTTCCCTGTCCAACTTGGTGGACTTACCTTCAGTAGGTGAGGTCTTTAGTCTCCTACACAGCCCACTGACATCCCCATAGGCTTCTTGGATCTTCTGCAGTGCCTCAGCACCTCGGAGCTCCATGAGGCTGCGTAGTTCTGCCAGCGTGCATCCAAAGCCACCCACATGAGGCACTTCCCGCTGCTGCTGGGGTTTGGGGTGGAACTCAATGGAACTGTTCGCCATGTCACCCATCCTGTCTGTCAGCCTTCTCACAGGTGTAGCCTCAGCTCAGTAATAGCTAGGGACGGGTGGCCACCTATGATCCCAGTGCTGAGGTGAGGCAAGGTGGTGGTGGGAAAGAAGCTAAGTGTGAACACCTGGGGAAAAGGAAGAAAGAAGATGCCAAGAGACTGGTTCAGACAAAAATGAAGGACCAGGGTTCTGGGATTACTCTGCACATCTTCATTCAGTGTGCTTTATCACTTACAAGTGCCAAATTGACCTCTCATGTCTCACCAGATAGATGCCCCCCCCAAGTCCTGCCTATTATGACCATCCAGAGGTAGAGGGTTTGTTAGGTGGGGAGGCACCAGGTAGCTCTTACTGTTTCTTTAATCCACTTGAAAATCCATTTGGAAGGAAGGCAGTACATATGCACAAGAGATCAGTGCCCATCACTAGCTTCTTACTTGACCCTGTCACCTTACTTCCTGTTCTTGCCTAAACAGTGCCCACTGCTCTGCTCTAAATCCCCAGCAGCCCTCAGTGGCTCGGGACTGGGCTGTTCAGGGTTCCAGGGGATAGACTGAGCTATGGAGAGGCCAGCTGGGCTCCTTATCAAGGTTGAGTGTAAAGGGTTTTTCTGTGGCCCTCAGAGTACCTGGGGGTAGGCGGAGAAGGAGGGGAGGAAGCCCAGTGGCAAGCAGAGAGTAGAAAATAAAAGGGGGAAGGTAGGGAAAGAAGTAAAGAGGAATGGACAGGGTATGGAGGATAGGGGCAAGGGAAATGAAAGTGGAGGGGACCAGAATAGGGCACACAGGAGAAAGCCCAAAACAAACAGAGGTCACTAGTAACTCTGATGACACACTGGTACCACATCCAGATGACAAAGGAGCTATGGTCTTCCTTTCTGAAAACATCCAGAGCACTACCAGATCATACAATCTCCCCCTTTGTTGGGCTTCCTGAGCCTATTACATTTATTATATTTATCTTCTGCAGCACTGGACCTTACTTTACCTAGGAAATTGCCCCTTGGAGCTGCATCTTTGGCCTTCATGGGGTCTGAACGCAGCCATTAGGCCCCATTGGACTTGTCCTCCCCCCCTCAAAGCCATGTACCAAACTTGCCACATCTGTTCCCCCAGAGCACAAGGCTTTAGCCTTTATCAGCAAACAACATGCTGGGCTGGACTAGGCCTCTCACCCTTGGGGAAAAACTCCTGGTTCAGAACAATCCCCTCAAAATCAGAATTCAGAAATCCATCTAGGTTTCTGATGTAGAATCACTGGTGGGAAAAAATAACCTGAAGCCCAGAAGAAAGGCAAAAAGGCCCTCATGCAGCTAAAATAGAGCTGGTGAACTCCATGGCCTCTGCTCTCTAGGTTAGTTCCTCTGAACTATGAACTGAGAGTATCACACCTAGAGGAAGAACAGACGCTTTAGGGAGCAATGAAACATTCCCGCTCATGCTCCTAAAATGGAACTTAAACTCTCAAGAGAGTGTGTGTGTGCCATCAACAAGGTGTGGTGGCTGGGAGAGGGGTGCACTTAGAAAATGTCCTTCCCAAATGGTCACCATTTCACTATTTGGGCACCTGAGTGTTAATCGTTTCATCAGTTTCTATATGGAGCAGCCTTCACTTCTAGGAGACATGGGAAGAAAATGGCAAATACAAGATGACTTCCTTATCTTTTCCCAATCCCATGCACCTTTCCCAGTTGGTCATCTAACAAATATTTATTGAGCATCTACTACCTGGCTGGCACTGGCTTTTTGTGTTAGAGATCAACAAGACTAAACTAGTTGATTTTCTCTGTGTGGCTGAGCTGTAGAAATAAGGTTCTGTTCAGAGGCTCAAAGCCCTGGGGTTTCAGGGAATGCCTTTAGGAAGGACAAAGAGAAGAAAAGACTGAAAGAAGGAGAAGCAGCTAAGCAGGGCTGGGGGAGGGGCAGGGACTGTGGGCCTTTTGCTTGGCTGAGCAGCAGCAGCCAGAAGCACTGGCTCAGAGATGCCAGGGGCAAGCAGTGGACCCATGGGAAGCTGAGCAGAGTGTGTTCCTTCCACCAGCACTCTGTGAATGTGCCATGCCAACCACCTAGGAGGGGGTGATAAATATCACTCTCTTGTCGGCACAAGAAGTTGAGCCTTGGTTAAGGGAAATGACAGAGCCAGAAAAAAAATTGAGACTTCTGCTTCAATGTAGCTATGTCAGCTTTCAACTGATAGCTGCCTCTCTCAACACCTACCCCAGGTGACCTTGGCTTAGGATGATATCCTGACTACCTCCATCTCTCTGACCTGAGCTCCAGTTGCTCCCTGAAGTTCCAGTGCATAGGCAGTTGAGTGTACCTGTCAGTTATGAGTTCTGTTCTCTACTTCTGCCACCCCCAGCCTGCTGGCTTCTGGAGAAGATGAATGGGTCTGATTTGTCTGGGTAGGCACAGGCTTCAGCCAGCACAGCCCAACTATGAGTCAGCTTCTTAGGTCCTAGTCAGGCAAGGCTGCTAGGAAAGGCCAGATCAACAAGCTATATGTAATCATGTACTCTTCAGTGAAAATGTGAGAGGAGCCCCACGGGTTCTGGGGCACTTTCAGCGCTTGTGGAAGGGTAGCCAGTATTTGTCTCAGGCTCTGATGCCCTCATGGGTAAGGGCCTATTTGCCCTGAGCTTTCCCAGTGCTCCATCTGAGGACCTGCATGTTCCCAGCCAAGTTGCCTAAGGACTCCACAGGGACTCTTTGGAAAAGGGAAGCCAGATGAAGGATTTTACTCCATTAATCTTTTCAGCTGTTCTGACCACCTGGAGATGGGGGAGCTCTTAGGCTTCGAATGTGAAGTGAATAGCCTATTGGGCTCTGAGATGGGTACATGTTCTTCAGAGCAGGTACCTGTAGGTCATTGCTACAGTTACCCAGGCCCAGGAGTCCTGAAGGAGGCCAGGACTTCCCTAACATAACTGGCAGGTTTCTGTCATGCCTCCTCCTCCCTGTTCCTGACCTCCAGTGTAGAGCTGCTCCTGACTTTGGAATGCTGTTATTGCTGAAGATGGCTGGACCTTCAATGACTCATAGTTAAGGACCCGGGGTAGGGAGGTAAGGCCATTGTTTCTGACGAGGTCAAGCCATGTTACTTCCTTGTATTCAGAGGAACTTCTGGAGCTCACAGCACCCCTGCTCCTTGTGACTGCCCTTCCCATCTCAGTATCCCCCCAACACCCTGACTAGCAGGCATGGATAGTTCCCTTTTTCTCATCCCCTTCCTTAAACAAACCTGACACTCTGTCTATCAACAGAGATCTCCCTATAGGCTAGCAATTGGTTGCCACACTGCCTGAAACCCCTTCTTTGGCTTAGGCTCCACCACTCCAGGAAAGTCTACCTAAAATCCATGTTGGTTCTGCCGCACTTTCAATCTCCAGTCCCCCCTCTGACCTTGACCTATGCCCCACACCAGCCATCACTCATTCTACCAGAGACCATGTCTGAACTCCAAAAACACATCATTCTCTCTTGTCACCACCTGTTGACCTCCAAAGGCTTCCATTAGTTAAAGTTCCTGTGGAACATTCTCTAGAATGTATTTACCAGTTAGTTTTCCAGCCATAATTAATTGCTGCTGAGCCCAAGATCCCATAGTCCATTCCTACTTCCCAGGGCTGGCCATAGCCATGAATAAATAGGAAATACATTTACCTGCATCCTTAACTCTTTGAGACACATTGTTGACCACTGAATTGCCAAAAATGCACTGAGTGATCTATCCCAGATGACGATGGGGCTGGAGAAATTAGTGAATGGGGCCTGGTTCACAGAGGGGAAAATCTTGGAGCTCTGGAAGGTAGCAGCACTATCCTGCACAGCATGAAGCCAGAAGGTGTGGCTACTCAAACTTTCCTCATCTTCATTCACCCAACAGGCCACAGGACAGATAGAGGGCATCAGTTGAGGGGAGGCCCTTTTGAGTGACTCTTGGCTGCTGGAGAGAACAGAAGGCATATGTTCTCTTCATCCCTGGGTTGTCTATAAACCTGGATGATGGCCTCCCCCAGTTTTAATAAGGACAGCAGCCATCACTGAAATGGCCAAGAACGGAAGTGTCCTGGCCTATCAGTTCTGCAGGCCTGACAGACTTTCCAGCCTGGGCTGGCTGCCGAGAATGGCCTGTAGGCATCAAAAGGGTGGGGAATGGACCATCTCTGTGCTCTTTCACCTTTCAGACCTTAATTGAATTGAGATCCTCCACAGAGGGGCACTCGGGCCTTCTGGCATTTTGCTCCAGCCTGGCACAAATTGGCCAACATCAACATCATAGAGTAGAGTAGAGTAGAGTAGAGTTGAGAGGGAGGAAGGGAGGGAGGGAGGGAAGGAGGGAGAGAGAGAGAGAGAGACATCAACATCATAGAGTAGAGTAGAGTAGAGTTGAGAGGGAGGAAGGGAGGGAGGGAAGGAGAGAGAGAGAGAGAGGGAGGGAGAGAGAGAGAGAGAGAGAGAGAGAGAGAGAGAGAGAGAGAGAGAGAGCAGAAACTTGCATTGGATTCTCTGGCTCAGCTTACCCTCACTGTGTGACTGTCAACAGGCTGCTACTGTAGAAGATAGTAGGGTTTTGAAGAAGATAGCACAAGTCCAGACCCATCACCTACCCAAAATGCTTTCTAGACTCTTCCCTCTAGTGAGGTCTGGACATTTTAATCCCTTGAGGCCCAAATGGAGCACATACTGACTCATATCTGCTTGACCAGATTTGACCAAGCTTGACCAAGCTTCTTCCTTCTTAGCTCCCTCTCCCGCCCCTCTCCCTCCCTCCCCCTCCCCTCTCCCTCCCCCTCCCCTCTCCCTCCCTCCCCCTCCCCTCTCCCTCCCCCTCCCCTCTCCCTCCCTCCCCCTCCCCTCTCCCTCCCCCTCTCCTCTCCCTCCCTCCCCCTCTCCCTCCCTCCCCCTCCCCTCTCCCTCCCTCCCCCCTCCCTCCCTCCCCCTCCCCTCTCCTCCCTTCCTCTTTCCCTCCCCCTCCCTTCTTCTTCCCCGTCTCATATATTTGCTTCCTTTGAGCCTAGGCATTCCTTGAGCAGTTCCTGAGGGAAGAACCCTCTGGGTTTCCTCTTGTGACCCCACTCTTAACACTAAACTTTGAGTTGTCAATGTCCGTGGGATAACACTAACTACAACAAAAACCACCAACCCTTACTGCAGCTCACTTTGCACAATATCTTTTTCACAGGGGGAATTGGGGCTCAGATGGGACCAAAGACCTTAGGTGTTAAGCTTTGTTTGATGGTTAGAGGTGAGTCCTCGCTGCCCACACTAAGACACCTTGTTGCTACCCTTGAGAAGCTTCCCCAACAGGCTCAGGTAGAACCCTTTGTTCTACTTGCTCTATGGGGCTGCCCAGCCTCATGTTAAGAAGGGTCAAGCAATAGAGAGAAAAATCCATTGCTATCCCCCATGTCAGAACTTTAAAAATGCATTAAAATTCATTATACTGACTGGAAACAGTCCAGAATTGCCCTTACCTAGCACCAGCCAAGTCTGTGTGAACACATGTTTCATACCAGTAATGGGACATATGGCCACCAAGTACTGTCCCCATTCTTGGGGTAGATACCACTGGACACCGGCACTAGCTGCAGGCCAGGAAGTCCCAGTCCCAGGTTGCTTCCTAGTTTCTGGGCTCTGAATGACAAGAGCAGTTTCCCTGGGAAAAAAATCCAGTATATGGCTCCTGGGCTTGCCAATGTCTTGGTGCTACAGCCAGGTCCAGGACCCAAAGCAAGAGTCTATCTAGATGGGCAGGGGGCAGAAGCTTGGGCTGATTGGCACAAGCTTCTACCTTGGGCCCTTTCACCACCCACTAGTATCTCCCTATGGACTCACCAAATTAGGACTCTCCTTCCAGATATGACTAGGGCTCAGCAGTGTGACTCACGGGGGGTGGGGTGGGGGGACAGTCCTTGAATTAATAGGCTCCAGCCTCTCTCTATCTCCAGACACCTAGAAAACACCAGCCTGCCCCATGTAGTAGAGAGAGAAGTTCCAGGAATAGGAGCAGAGGCCTAGTTCTTGTCTTATAGTCAGACATCCCAGCCACACTTGTACACTGGGTGGGGCCTGGGGCCCGGCTAGGGAGCAGGTGGGGAGAAAGTCTGGGAGGAGGGCAGCTGGCTGTCCACTCCTGGGTCTTACATGATGGGGGCAGATACAGGCTTGGCTCGGGAGCCTGGGGATTGTGCTTTAACCCTTGATTTCCCACATCTTTCTTTTCGCCACAGGGCCCTTTCCTTCTTGTCCACTTCTGCCCCACCCTTCTGCTTGATACACCTTGGTGACCACCCAAGGACAAGGCCAGCATGCAGCCAGAGAGGGGGAGGGAAGGATCCAGGCAGAGAAAAGCCTCATTAATATTTCAGAGACACTGTCACTGCAGCTCTTGGGCCCTCACAGCCCCACCACTTTTGCTGGTTGAGGGAGGAGGATGGGAACAGAGGAGGAAATAAAACCAAGAAAACAGATTTAAAGGGACAGACCCCCCCCTCCGATTCCATTCTGCCCTCCCCCTGTTCCTGGTACAATCTGTGCACACTCTGCTATTGCTGCTGCAGCCGCAGAATAGCTTTAAGCCCAGAACAGCTTTGAGCAAAAACAATAACAACAGAAGAGGGTCAACCGCCACCATGGTACATACCCCTCCCTGCTTATGCATCCACCTGCCTTAAGTCCTGCCCTTATAGGCAAGTCTACCAAGGACACCTGAAGAATTGGCTGGGGGCTGTCAGCAAGGTGATAGGGACCCTTCTCATCCCAAGGAAAGACAGATGCACATAGGAAAAGAAGTCCCCATAGAGGCTCCAATCAAGGATTATGGATCCCAGAAAAACCCACACCCAGAATCCTAGGGATTGTAGGGCTCCAGACAATGCCTAATTCTATCCTTGTTTGTGGATAGGTCAACATCTAATTGATGACCAATCACTTTAGTCTCACCTAGGGAAGCCCAGGCAAGCCCTGAATGACCCTCCCACCTAGCAATCTGCCCACTCCAAAAGGGGGTTTGTGACCTCCACCCAATCAAACACCTTTCAAGGGCATCCCATTCCCAGCCAAGTTTGTGGCCATATATTTGCCTATTTTATAGGTTCTGGTAGGGCTCCAAGCTCTCCAGTCAGAATAGGCCACAGGAAAGAATGATAGGTGTTATAGCCACAATGCAACATACATGGCAGTTTCTGAAAACATTCAGCACCATATTACAGTAGCTCCTCATCTCCTAAGAGTAGAAAACCAAGACCCACAGATACTTGGATAGCTATGCTCACAAAAATATTATTCACTATACCCAAAAAGTGGAAGCAGCCCAATGTCCACAGATGCTCAATGGGACAAACAGATTGGGTGTCTCTCCATTTGCCTAGAATGGAACGAACATCAGTCAGCCTTTAAAAGGTAGGGGACTCCCACACATGCTATAATGTGGTTGACATAAAAGGACAAAGCCTGTCTGGCTTTACTTCTTGGAGGTCCTGAGAGTCACTATCTTTATAGAGACAGGCAGTAGGATGATGGGTGCTGGGGGCTAGAGAGGAGGATAAGGAGCTGGTGTTTAGTGGGGCTGAGCTGCATCTTGGGACAATAAGCAAGTTTTGGAGATTGATGGTGCTGGTGGTGGCACAGCAATGAGGATGTGGTACATGCTTCAAGCCTGTTGGCTCTAATGGTGGAGATGTCCTGTTTTGTGTTATGTGTTGTTTTCTATAATGCTAAAAGGAAAAAGCCACTTTTCTTACTTGTATCCAAGGTGGTAGATGAGGAGATTGAGTGGTCTTTTGTGGTATCCCAAGTCATATTATCTCACTCCTTGGACAAGTCAAATCAGCAGTCCATTCTGCTCATGTGGAAACGAGCATTTAGGGAGATCCTTGTCAGGGACATGGCATCCTGGGTAATCCCTTTCCTCGTATACCCTATGCACATCCCACAGTCTGTGTTCATTGTTCCTGCTATGTGCTGGCTGCTATTACCATTATTGCCCATCCACTTGGACCATTTTTGTTTAAGTCTTGTGGTGCTAGGGGTAGACCCCCTGATCCAAGCATTCTAAACAAGTGGCCTACTGTTATGATGCCTAAATTGCTTTCTTACTTGGAAATGGTTGGAGCAGGTATGTACTCCCTCCCTTTTAGCTACTGGCAGAACTTTCCTGGGAGTAGCAAGCCCAGTCCATCCTCAGGAGGGATGGTCTAATCACTTGGGGTAAAGCCTAGCCTCAAGATGGTTGAATTCTATACATAAAATGCTTTGGAAGCAGGGCCTGGTGGTTTGTTAAAGCCTTTAATTCCCGGTGCTTAGCAGGCTGAGATGGGAGGATTGAAAGTTCAAGACCTGACTGGGATATAGAATGAATTCAAGACTATACTGAGTAATTTAGTGGGACTCTGTCTCAAGATAAAAAAGTAAAAGTAGGCTTGGGACACAGCTTAGCTATCATGATGCCCTGAGTTCAACCCCTAGTGCCAAAATGGCTTTGGGAAGTGCTAATAGACCCTAAGAAGGTTCTAGAAGAGACTATATGATATTTTCCTAGCTAGATGTCTTATTGTTTAGTCAATGACTTTATTCTTTTGACTCTCTTGCAGCTACATATGACCATGTGACCATACTCTGGCCAATGGGATATAAATAGAGGTGACAGGAACAACTTCCAGGTTCAAGTTGAAGCGTGAAAGAGAAGTGACATATTCTCCTCTGATCTTCTTTATCCTGCTTGCTGAAATGCTGGTGTGAGGATCAGGTGGTAATGGTTTTCTTGTGTCATTTTGCATATGGATCTACATGTATCATATAGGAGCCCAGATACCTATATACAAAGAAGTCATCATACCAGCTACAGGTTGTACAACTAGACTTCTATGTGAGCCAGAAATGAACTTATTTGCTGACAGAGCTGTTATTATTCCCAATTCCACTAAAAAGGATAGCTCCATAAGCTGAAGCGACTGAAGATTCAGAGGGACAAACTCAAACCTCCCCCTTTCACTATGTGCCCAATTTAGGCATGGGGTGTTAGGAGGCTTCCCAATCTTTCCAGGAATTTCTAAATAGCATTATGGTTCCCTGTATGCAACCACCTTTAACCTAACTCCTTCTCATCTGTATTATTTGTCAATGTCATGAGTGCTCTTGTCAAAGCAGAAGGGAGAAGGCAGAACTATAAGAAAGCGATGCAAGGTCAGTTCTGTCACATGCAAGCCAAGCCAAGCAAAGGGACTGTGCTGAGTATTGTGCACCAAAGCATTGTGGGAATGATTATTATTGTTCTGCACAATGAAGCTCTATGTCAAGGGATGAGGATACCTACTGTGGAGTACAGGCATCTAAGGTATAGAGATTGAGGAACTTACTCAAAGTCATATCACCAGCAAGGAGTAGAAGCACATGCAAACTTGTCTTCAGAGAATTCTGTATGGCTCCTTTGCTAAGTGACTGCCTAACACATCCAAGAAAGCAATGGACACCTGATTAGAACCAATTCAAATAGTTAATAAAGTGACTGGGTAGGCTGCGTCCTTCTATAGATCAAGCACTGGCTGCAGAGTCATTCAGCCTCCCTGGAAACAGGACTTCATCTTTTCTTGCTGTGTTAGTATTCACTCAGTACAAGTCTTCAGGGTGCTTGATCCATTTCTCTGGAGGCCAGGGAAAGAAAAACAGGGCAGGGCAAGGACTTTGTTCAGTCTGTCAGTTCTGCCTCATGTGTCTTTCCCAAACCTTCCACCTCTATCTATTCTGAAGCTGATATCAGCCAGGCCCCAGAGTTCAAAGAGCAGGACCAGGCTTCACTGCTGAGGTCAGAACATTTTGTTTGACCAGGATGGGACTGATGTGCCTCTCAGGATGTTTTCCCATTTTAGGGGCCATCCCTAGGCCTACTTGGATCCCACATCACTCTGGGGTCCTGGAATGTTTTTGTGGGATGAGTCAACATGCCCACACAAGTGGTTCTTACACTGCTGAATGACTCTGGGTCACAAAGGGAACTTGAAAACTCCTCTCTGGAAAGGACCATGCAGTATGATTACTGGGGTCATGACTCTCCATGGAGAAAGGGGACAGTCATTTGTTTTCTGCCAGAGAAGGCAGAAGCTGAAAAAGGAGAGAGCTGGGGAGCAGGAGCTGGAGAAGCCGATAGGCAGGAAGCATAATGACACTAATTATCCAATTACAGCGAGCTGTGCGGGCAGAAAGCTGCAATGCAGCAGGAGCCAAGCCAGCCCTGCGCCCCGCCCCCGCACGCGTCCTGCACATGCTGGCCCCCACTTCCCTCCTGCCCTAAAGCACAGACAGCTGGGACACCCTGTAGTCTCTTGAGAGGCAAGGAGACACAAATCCACCATAGCTAGCCTTTGTGAAAGCCTCCTGTGAAAGCCTCCTGTGAAAGCACAGGAGGCAGCAGGTTCTAGTCCTCCAGCTCTTTAGAGCCAGAAAACTCCCTGCTGGAAGGAGGGACACCCAAATCTCCTAGCTCTGCTGTCTACTGAGGTACCAGTCCAATCTCAGAGTCAGCCTAGCAACCGGAAATAGCCAAGACCTAAACAGGTAATTAAAGAAATTATAGACAGCTGGAATCCATTGGCACTACAGGCTAGGTTGAGTCCTTTCAGCTAGGACAAGCTGGGACTAGATAAGAAGACTACCAGGACATGAATGTGTCCTCTTGGGGAAACAGGCCCTATGTGTAGGGGCTTTGTTTCTGGAAGCAGGTTGAAATCCTTGGGCCACCAGGCAGAGGTCAGGGTAGGAGGGATTCACTGGCATCAAGGTCAGGAGCTGAACGTATGGGAGTCCCAAATGCTCATAAAGTAGCCTATTTGGGCCCCTTCTGTGATTTAACTTACTCACCCAGAGGACCAATCCCATGTAGAAAAAGAGCTATAAAAAATGGGCTTGTCAGTGAGTGGAAGTCTGAGGCTACATGGGTCTCAAAGCTACCTTTCTTCCCTTTGAAAAATCCTTGACCATGATATTCTTAGCAGAGGAGAGGGCAAGAATGATGGGGATAGAGACATATTAGATATGGGAATCAACTCTTGCTGCTACCTCTGTGACCCAGAAGCAACGACTCAGCACTTTTAGGTCTAGGCATCGCTCTCCTAGGTTGACCAAAACTGCTGCCTGTTGTCAAATGCAGTAACAGAGGAAGTAAAGGCCAGTGACCCATGGTAGTCCCAAGAAAGGATGCCTTAGAAGCTAGAGCCCAGGGAGGGTCATCTGAAAGGCTGCCAGATACAATCCCAGCAGCCTCACAAATCCCAACCAGCTGTGATGGCAAAACCTGAAGGTCACCCAGGGCCTGGATGCCACCAGGATGTCATGGATTGAGCTTTGTACCTCAAAGATTCTGCAGTGTCCATTGGGTAGCCACGAACACTAAGTCAGGGGTCCAAGTATGTCCCCTCAGGAGGCTGCAGAGCCTACCATGGGCTCAGTCCGGGCCCTCCTCTAGGTTTCCCCACTTGTTCCATAGATGCTCATAGATACCTCATGAGGCTGAGAACTGGGAGAGGCACTGATGGGTAGTGTAGTTGCAAAAAGCTTCTCCTTGGGAGATAGGCATGTAGAATTTTTTTCCACTCATCCCCTAAGGTGATTCTAACGATATGGTTCTGTTCCTCCTCTATGGAAGGGTAGCAGAGACACAGCCTGCAGCCAAAGAGTTCTTTCTTCTCTGGACTCAGGTACATGCCCAGACAGCCCAATGGACCTCCCAGGGGCCATTGGATCAGTCCAAGGATCCCAGGAAGCTAATCCCCACCACCAGGCCTGGCCCTCTCTCCTCCCTGGACCCAAAGAATAAACTGTAGTGGTTATTCTTGCTCGGTTCCCCAGGATAGGGCCTTTTCCAAACAAAGGTCCAGCCACTGTTCATTGGGCTTGGGAGCCAATGAGTCACGGGCCACAAGGGAGACTACATTGTGTGGGAGAGGTGCTGAGAACAGAGTCTGTCCCTTCCATGTACCATACATACCTCCTTCCCTCATTTTCCACACTAGGTTCCCATTCCCACTGGCAGCCTCCCTCCTGGTACTCCCTAGGAATCTCAAACCCTGGACCAGTTATTCCTGGACCACAGTCATTCGTTCCAGACCCATGGCTCTAAGCCAAGGTAGTCCCATAGTCTACTGGGAGAAGTGGAGATGAAGCCCATGGGGAGAGGAAAAGACCCTTTTGGCAGAAGAGGCAGTCAGTTGAGGTCTGAGATGTGATATAGAACCCTAGGTCTGCCCTGGAAACAGAGCTGTGCTCTGCTATTACCAAATGGTTTCAGTAGAGATGGCCTAATGTGGATCAAGAATCCCTCCTCGCTCTGTTATGCCCCACACCACCATCATGGCCTTGGCCATTCATCCATGTAAACTTTAGTTTAGCAACGTCAACATATTTTTATAACCTGGTTCTGGTTTGTGGCAAAATACCAGTGTGAAAGGAATTCCGAGTTCTGGGACAGTCTAGGGAATAAAAAAGTTCCCAAATGAGTTCAGAAAGGGAAAATGGGATGGCTCATTCTCAAACATGTTCATTCAGAGAAAGAGGCTAGTGGTTACCATTCAAGGTGGGCATCAGTTGAAATGGAATGGCCACAGAGTCTTCCTCATCTCTCCTCTTCCTTGATTCCCTCCTTGCTTTTCTGTTATTTAGTCAGGAAGCTCTATTTGTGCTTTTGTTGTCCAGGAACTCCAATGAAGCCATAGAATATGTCAATGGGGTTTGTTTTGGGGGTAAGATGAGAGATTCAATACAAACTCTTTAAGGAACAAATAACTTGATAAAGGAAATGGGGAGTGGTGGCTAGCAACCTGACTGAGAGCACACATTGCTTTCTTACCTCATATTCCTGAAATTAACTTCTTTTGCATGAAATGAGGTTTAGTAATGACAGCTCAAGGGCCAAATCCAGCAAAATATGCTTTTGAATAAAGTTTTATTAGCACATTGTCATACCTGTTCATTTTCATATGGTCTGTGTCTGTTTGTGTTTCCCATAAAGAGTGTGGCAGGTGTGATAGAGAACATGTATTCTGCACACTAGAATATATTTACTATCTGACAGTTTACGAAAGTGACTCCTGGATTAGAGACTTTAACATTTTGCTGGGTATGGGGTCACATACTTGTAATTCCAGCTATTGGAGAGGCTGAGGTCAAAAGGACTGTAAGTTCAAGAGAACTGTAAGTTCAAGGCCAGTCTGGGCAATAAATTTAAAACTCTAAATCAAAATGGATAGGGAGGCATGGGGGTGTGGCTCAGTGGGGACATGCCCAAGGCCCTGGCATCAATCCCTAGTACAGAAATAAAATGTTTTAATTATCTTGAACGTAACTACAAATGAGGAGTGGGGTGAATAAACCTAGAATTGATAGCTCTTAGAATTTTGTAAAGAAATCATGTAATGGGACTGGAGAGATGGCTCAGTGGTTAAAATCACTGGATGCTCTTTGCTGCTCTTACAGAGGACCTGGGTCTAGTTACCAGCACTCATATGGAACCTTAACAACCATTTGGGACTCAAATTCCAGGGGATTTGACACCCTCTCCTGGCTTCCTGTGGCACCAGGCACAGACATACAGGCAAAACACATACACATAAAATTTTAAAATGTTAAATAAAAGAAGAGATTCTATAACCCTAGATTCCATGTGAGGCATCAGAAAAGTGTTCATCTTATGAGTGGTCAAAAATCGAGACAAAGAACCAAGAGGTTATAATGTTTTGCCATAAATATATCATACTATTATTTCCCTTATATGAATTAATTCTCTTAAGTAAAACATATAAAAAATTGAAAACCCCAATAAATAAAAGTTAAGACCAGGTAATTTACTAAAACCAAAATAGATCCAATTTAGAAACATGTAGAAAATGTTCACCTTTAATGGCAATTAGCTGAAGATAAAGAAGAGTAGGTGTTATCTGACCTAGATACTTATGGAATACCTAAAGCTGGCAAGGTTATAGAGAGTGAGCCCTTCTGGCACATTCAGAAGCCCTTCTGGAGAGCTACTTGGCAGGCTGCACTGTTGTCTGGGTCCTCTCCTCAGGACAGGGTGAATGTTCTGCCCCAAGATGCTCAGCAGAGTCTCATGCAAAAGAGGGAAACAAATCCTGCTGCCTAGAGTTCTAAAAATAGCCAAATAATTAAGTGAATTACAATCTCTTGAGAGAATACTATTCAACCATTAAAAATTGTAATTACTGCCCTGATACATCAGTGGGCCTGATAAATAATTGTCAGATGAATGAGTGATCATTTGCAGTTTCTTTGTGGCACAGTTCAAGTAGACATTTTTTTTGTGGTAAGTACTTTAACAAATTAAACTGTGTCCATTTTGGAAAAAAGTTAATTTAAGAAGGGATTATATTAATAAAGAAAATGCTTATGTGAAGTAAAAAATAGATCACACAATTGAGCCCGTGGGTTAATTACAGTAATGTGAAAAATAAATAGGTTATGTAGAGAAAAGAGAGCAGAAATAAGTCCAATAGAATGGAAAACTGGCTTGTACTTTGGTGATACAATAGGGTGGAGAGGAGCTACCTACATCATATTTTATTCTGTGTTTTTTTAATAGTACAAAAATAAAGATTGTGTCTGTGTAAAGCATTTATTTTTTTTTAATAAGAAGAACACAAATGTAAAAAAAAAACCAAAAACAAAACAGTTGGGCTGTGGTGGCCCATGCCTTTAATCCCAGAACACGGGAGGCAGAGGCAGGCAGGTCACTGAATTCAAGGCGAGTCTGGTCTACAGAGCAAATTATAGGACAGCCACAGGTACACAGAGAAATCCTGTCATGAAAAACAAACAAAACGATATGAGAAACCCTAGAGAATACCTTACTTATTTATACAGTGCTTCCTGGGCCTCTCAGCTATGGCCTCCCATTCTTAACATAGTACCCTTCTGCTCAGACTTGGTGGGCTTCATGCTCCTAAGTATGTAGGCACCTGAGCTGGCCCTTGGGAAGCATTGCTTTGGTACTAATGGACTTTCCAAGGCATGGATGGACTAACTTGGAGTGTCCATCTGCTTCCATTACTCCCTTTCAAGGAGTCGGGAGAGGGTGGCAGGGACTTTGAGTGGCATCTTGTTGAGGATGCTGGAACAAGTTTTCCAGTCCCATGTGGCTCCTGTGAAGTGGAGACTAAGTCTGAATTGCTTAGCCAGGCTGGGCAGGGTAGGGTCAAAGTTGGAGGCTGAGCCCTGAGAGATGCAGCCTGGCTTCACAGCCTCCAAGCTGCTGGATGCAGCCAGCTGGGTGCTTCAGTGGCAGCGGATTCTTTGATGAACACAGTGAAGTACATTTGCTATGTGAGGGTGGGAAGCACTTTAGCTTCCTCTCTGCTCTCATAGAACCAGACACAGGGCACAATGATTATGGAGCAGAATCCCCAAGGACTATCACACCAATAAGATGTGGCCCCTAGCATGGCTGGCCACATCTCAACAATGGAACACATTCATTCCTAGAGGCAAACCACTCAAACCCATCCTGAAATCTAGTGTTCTCAGCTGTTAAGCCCTCCAATCAGACTAGCTAATCAAAGAACATTTCCTCAAATGCTCATGAGTGCCCAGAACTCCCTGAGGGCTTCATTTCTGGCAGGTTTTCTCAGAGAACCTGAGCCTTTCTTTTGAAACTAGTGTCTGAATACCACAGGGAAGCACAGTACAGATGGCTTTAAGACCCATGTCAGATTTGCATCCACACTGAGATGGTACCACAAGACAGCAATGGGAACATTTATACCTCCTTAGCCAATAGGGAAGCTAGCAGCCAGTCCAAGGACTTGTAACACATTCAGTGCAAGCAAAGAAGGGAATTTATAATTTCATTTTAATTAAATTGCTACTTGTGGCTAATAGCTGGCATATCAGATAGTGTTAGTTTAGAAAGTGTCTCAAGACTGGGTTTCATGAAAGAACTCATTTCAAGGAATAGTTACCCATTTCCTGGGAGAACCAAAAACAGAAGGTTCTATATCCCTTTGAAAAAGGCACACTTCAGGCTGGAGAGATCGTTCAGTGCTTAAGGGCACCTATTGCTCTTGCATGGGGACCTGGTTTGGTTCTCAGCACCCACATGGTGGTTTGCAACCGCCTGTAACTGTAGGTCTTGGGAATGTGATGCTGCCCTCTGACTTCCATAGACTCCTGCATGCATATAGTGTGCACTCACACACACACACACACACACACACACACACACACACACACACAGAGGCATACACACTTGCACATAAAATAAGAAATAAATATTTAAAAAGAGAAGGGGAAATAGCAAACTTTGAGGTAAATGATATTATCCCCTTTTTGCACATCTTTGATTTGGGCACAAGTCGTTGGAAACCTTTTGTGCTTCAAGAGTCTGTCTGAACCATGTATCTCTGCTTCATTTTTGCCATCTACTCAGCCGTGTGACCTTGGACTTGTCCTCCCTCAACCCCGGCACAGTGTCAGATGCCCAAATTCCTCTACACCTGAGAACCTCCTTTTTTCTGCCCTGGTGATGTGTGCTTCATACCTTTCTCCTCAGGCTTCTTTCAGGCCTGCTGCCAGCACCGCCCACCCAACAGAAGGTGTCCTGGCAGGGGAGTGCTATCCAGCTGGGCACTGTTGGCCTGACTTACACTGGTCTAGTCATGGCAGGGAGGAGGGCAACAGTGAGAAGCTGGGAAATGACAGGGGACAATGAGGGACCATCTGTACATTGCAGGTCCCCATTTGCCATGGCCAGTCTGGGGTATAGCTAGGGCTCACTCTGGAGTCAGAAAGGGCACTGAGAGGCTTCAGGGGGACCTCAGTGCCACAGTCCAGGTCCCTGTCATTTATTTGCTTTTCTTTAGAGGTGCCCCTGGAGGTATCACATAGATAATTTACTGAAAGGGAATCATTCTCCATGTGCTTGGATGGCTAGAAATCACCTTTTATCCATTTCTCAGTGGGAACATAGGGTGAAGACATCAATATCTCAGCTCCTGAGCTGGGAAATGTTCCTAAGTATCTATCTATAGCTTTACCTGAGAAGGGTTCCCCAGACAGTCAGTTCAAACACTCAGTGCTCCCTTCTGTAAAGTTCAACACATACTTCTAGAGAAATCAGAAGAAACTTCTAGGGACACCATAACAGGTGCCTTTGTGACAGACCAGTCCTGGTTTTGTCATCCTCTGGCTTGTTGGCTTTGAGCAAGTTACCTAACTTCTCTGAGCCTCAGTCTGATATTTGTCAAATGTAGATAATAACAGCACCTGCTTTATCCAGCTATTATTTCAGTGAAGGGCAGGACAAGAGATGTCTGTGTAGCACTCAGAACACTATCTGAGTGGGCACTGTTGGTGACTCTCATTGTTAGTGTTATCATTGTTGACATTTGATGTGCTAGTAACCTAGGATGGAGATAGCAACTGTTACTGAATCACACAATCCACCAGCTTAAGATCAGAAGGGAGTACCAACTTTCACTGAGAGGTTGGGGGAGCAGGGCAAATGGCTGGAGAAGTTGGACATGGTTGCATTAGCTCTAAGTGTTCAGCCAAGGTCATCTCAGAGCAGCCATGTTCAGAGGGGCTCTGGCAGCTCATTATAACCTCCTTTGGCTGCCTCTCTGGCTGGCTGGGCCCAACTGGAATATAGAGTGTGCAGTGATCCACAGGCTGGCCTCTTCTGCTCACTGACTCGTTTGCCTTGCTCACTCGCTGGCTAGCTTTTCAGGTCTTCTGTTCTGAATGATTCAACCCAGCATCTCCAGCTAGGGATCTTGAAATGTCAGTGCAGGACCTGCAAGGTGCACCCTGCCCCCAGATTTGGATAACGAAAGGGACTCAGTCAAGGTCACAGAAACCATCAGGCATAGAGCTGGCACCACAGTCTGGAGCTCCTGTCATTAGAGACCAAGATGGGTTGTCTGCCACAGGCTACTTGTGCCCCTGGTTGCCCTCAGGGGCTCATGGTGGCATTCTCTCTGCTGAGGCTGGCACTCTTTCAAGCATGCTTCTAGCTTTGGGGGCTTCCTTCCCCAAGGACTGGCTCTTCTTCTGGCTCTGTGCAGAACCCCCTCCCACACCCACCCTGCTCCCATCTGCCTGCCTCACCTCCTCTGCACCAGAGCATGGCTGCCCTCCACTCAAACCACCTGGCAGGACTGGGATTGGACCAGGTAGAGCTGAGCAAGACTGCTTATGCCCTTGGTCCTCTCCTGCCTTGAGGCTAGTGGCAGTCAATCGATGCCCCAGGACCACAAGTGCCCAGTTCCTTCCGACTGACCAGCTGTCTGTTCTGGTGCAGACTTGAGGGGTCAGCTTCACCCTTAGCTCTTCTGCTAGGCCTAATCTAGGTCCCAGTAGAATTTGGCAGCCTCTTGAACCATTCCTCCAACTGCCCCTTTGCAAGCCAGGAAGCCTTAGTTTCCTTGTCTATGAAGGGTGGTAGCAGTGGGTATAAACATATCGGTTCTTGAATATGATTGATGGAAGGCTCCACCAGGGGGTTCCTTAGAATCATGTTTGGATGTAGGAGATGCTCAGGAAGGTGGATTCTATGATATAATTCATACAATACCCCGCATATTTCTATTGGCGCACCCAAAGCTATCTGCTCAAACAAAACAGAACAAACAAACAAACAAAAAACCAACGGGATCTCCATCCATGCCTTCAGTGTACTGCCAAGTCTCCTCACCTCCTGGGGCCTCAATGATCCTGTCTGATAAATGGGGACAGAGATCAAGGTTTTGCATCTTGTTAGTGAGTCTGCAGATTCAGCAGAATCAAGGTCATGCACGGATGTGCCACACAGAAACTAAGTGCCCACCCTGTCAGGCTTCTTCCAGGCACCAGGGAAGTCCATGCAGGTTAAAAACCAAACCCTTGCTTTAATTGGTCAATAATCAGGATGGAGCAAGGGCAAAGATCCAGAACCCAGAGCTATGGGCGAGGGCGGCAGGTGGCATGTGCCAGGCTGGTGCCAAACTCCTTGTAGAGAGCTAGGGGGGACGGGTGGGGACTTGATCTTGTAGCATGCCAGGACCCACTTTAGGCCAGAAACCCAAGGCCCCATCTGTGAAAGAAGTAGTAGCCTCACTCAGGCTTTGTCCTTGGAGGGGCAAACATTTAGTGAGGAGGGGGAGATCCTGGCTCTGCCTATGTTGCAGCAGAAGAGTGACAGAGGGGTACTTGCATATTTCCCTATCCTTCCTGGGCCCCTGGTCAGAGCTCCCAGTCTATGAGTCCTTGCCTATTTGTCCTGCCCAGGTGAGGCATCAGGACCCTGACCCCTGACCCTGCCTTCTGCCCCTCCTCCGTTGGCTGAGTCACCAAGCCTCATAGTGGCTCACAGAACGCTAGGGAGACCAAGTTATAGAGAGGAGTGGGTCTTCCTGGGCTCCAGAGATACCGCCAGTGGTTCCACATCCTAGAATAGCAGAGCTGAAGCCTTCAAACCCAAGAATATTGAGGCTTCCCACCACTGAAACCCTCTGGCCAAGGTCACACAGGTGAAGAGGAGAGGGCAGCTGTTGGCAGAGATGAAGGACTTGTTCAAGTGTGGCTCTGCCACTTGCCAGTGGCACTGTCCATGTCAGCGTCAGGGTCGGCTGGGTAGCTATGTGGGCGTGCAGGGGACAGTGTAGGAACATGTGAGGAGGAGGAGGATACAGTGCGAGGAGGCGGGGGAGGGGGTACCTCGAAGCCCTGGGAAGGTGTGTGCGCAGAGGTTAGACTCTCAGCCCAGGCCTGGCGCCCCTGGCATGCCTGCCAGGAGCCCCAGCCCGCAGCCTGCAACCCGCAGCCCGCAGCCCCCAGCGGCCTTGTTCCCTAGACACAGATGCGCGTGCGCGCGGGATGCGGGGTGCACGGTGCGGGTGAGGGTACAGTGCGGGTGCGGGGCGCTACCCGCCAGTTCTGAGGCCCCAGGGTGACGCGCACCCATAGTGCTGCAAGGACATACAGGCCAGGCCTGTAGGGAGCAGGTGCCTTGGGCGGGATCCTGCGTACCCCCCACCTGCCGCCGCGCCACCTGCTGGGCCGCTCTCTCGCCCCCCCCCCCGCCTGCTCGCGCGCCCACCCCTTCCGCGCCCGCCTGTGCGCCCAGGGCACCACTTACCCCGGCATGGGCACAGCCGCCACCGCGGCCTCTGCTGTAGCTTTCGCTGTTGCTGCAGGAGAGCTCCCTGCGAGCAACGATCCGCTCCAAGGACGGAAAGGCCCGGGCACTGGGCGGCCTGGCCAGCAGTGCGGAGCAGGACCCTCCGCGGCAGGCGAGGGCTGTGGCCGAGTGCTCCCCACGCTCCGCACCGGCGGCGGCGGGCGACGCTGCGCGCTCGACTCCAGCCGCAGCTCTGAGCGCGGAGGGAGGGAGGAAGGGGTGGGGGAGGGAGGGAGCTGGTGGTGGTGGTGGTGGTGGTGGTGGTGGTGGTGGTGGTGGTGGTGGTGGTGGTGGTGGTGGTGGTGGTGGTGGTGATGGTGGTGGTGGTGGTGGTGGTGGTGGAGGAGGAGGGAGAAGAGGGAGGAGGAGGTGGTGGTGGTGGTGGTGGTGGTGGTGGTGGAGGAGGAGGAGGAGGAGGAGGAGGAGGAGGAGGAGGAGGAGGAGGAGGAGGAGGAGGAGCAGCAGCAGCGAATAGAGGGGCAGTGCACTGGCAAACAGGCTCTGGGGACAAGGTGCTCCTGAGCCTTGCGCCCGGTGTGCGCCCTTCTGTCCCCAGGATGCAAGAGAATGCCAGCACTTCCTAGCCTGGCATGGCCCTCCAAGGACACTGGCAGAGTAGTGGTGGGCGTGGTTGGAAAGTGGGGGCTGAGAAGCTGGTGCAGAGAGAAAGCCCCCGCCCCGGAAAGTGACTGGGGCAGCAGGTTGCCATATTTCTAAAGACCCTCTCTACCCTTGGGGATTGGAGCTGATTTGTAGCATGGGGTCTCTGGGCTTTTGGTGGGTTCTGTGGCTGGTAGTTATCTGAAATTGCCTGGTAAGCACTGGGAGTGCAGGCATCCAAATACATTTCCCCAGAGGGAAGCTGGAGTTTATAACAGATTTTCACTCTCTGATCCCTAAAGGTTATCAAGTGAACATTTTTTTCAGGACAAAGTGGGCAATGCTACTCAAAAGTGGACATCCAGAGACAGGTACAGGGGATACCCTAGAGCAGACACTGACATGTACCTACCAGCCTGCATGCGTGAGCAGCCACTGTGTGTGCCCTTGGACCACCAGAGGGGAGCTGCACGGGCCACTGTACTTTTCCCAGCTTCTGGAACAGCAGAAGCTCTGACCCCAGATCCTACCTTGCTTTGGGTCTGCGAATAGAAGTAGGGGCTGAACCTCTGAGAAGGCTATGGGCCAAACCTATGAAGGGTCACTTCACCAGCTAGAGCTACTGGAGAGAGGGGATGGAGAAACCTGAACACACAGGGCACCAAGGGAACCTATGCACCTGGCTCAGTGGGGTGATGTGGATACCATGGTGTCTACTGAAAAGAAGTGTCTGGCAGACAGTGACTGCTCAGATAGTTGGGATAGGGGATATGGAGACACCATTAACTGGGGATGACATAATATGGCCCTGGGGTTCAGAGAAGGCATTTTTTTGAGGAACTGCTGCTATGTAAGACATCTATCTAAAGCACAAGATGGCACTGCCATGGTCTCAGCCAGGGCCAGAGGTCACATTCCTATAGCCAGTCCCTCTCCCCAGAAGCAGCTAGTTCTGTGGAAAGGCCAGTGAGATCTGGGGTCCTAGAGATCCAGGGGTGATACCAGCACTTCTCAGCACAGGCAGAGTGCTTACACACTCATACACACACACTCATAAGCCACCCATACTAACCCAACATGAACACTCACACATTCACACCACTTCACACTCAGTCAATATGAGCACTCATTCACACCCACCCCATACTCACCATGCATATTGACACGCTCACCTGCACTCAGCCAATGTTCATTTATGTGCTCACCTACACACTCCCCAACATCTATACTCATTCATTCACACATATACTCACCAAAATGCACTCGTGTGCTTACTTACCCCAACTCACACTCACCGGACATACACTTACTGACATTCAGCCATGCCCTAGCTCACCCAACATGCATGTTCATGTACTTGCCCCTACCCCACACTCATCCAACATATACACTCACTCCCTCACACCTACCCACAGTTCTTATTCAACATACACACTCATTCATGCTCATCCATAGTTACCAACATGTACACTCACACACTCATCCCATCCCACACTCATCTGACATGTACATTCAAGTGCTCATCCACACCCAATTACCCAATATGCATATTTATAAGCTCACAGCACCGCACATTCATCCAATACACATCCTCACATGTTCACCTATATATCCTTATGCTCACCCAACACACACACATGTTCACTCACAACTCCACACACTCATTAAGCACCACTCACATGTTCACCCATACCTACAATCACACATTCATGTATCACACAGAGTCACATGCTCATGTACACTCACAGAAGGTCACTTACACATATTTTCTTACATTCAAATAAGCTGGCCTGCATACATTCACCCACACACTTATGATTTGCAAAGTTGTATAATGTCACACACACAGAGAGTCCCCCCATCACACACAAGTATTCATCCACACATGAGCACTTGGACATTTACTTTCCACACCCATGCTTACTCACTGTCCCTCACACTCCTGTCCATATATGTGTACTCTCACATGACACCGCCCCCCCCATATACCCTTTCTTTCTGTTCCAACAGAAGTGGCTTTCCCTGGGTACTGGCTATCCTCCAGGTGAGAGCACCACAACCCCCCAGCACAGTGTCGTTTGCTGTAGGTCTGCTAGAGGCTCCATGCTTGAAATTAGCATCTGGTTCTTCAGAGACTGGGTACACTTTCAGAGCCCCATGGTACACTCCATGACTTCTACTGCCTAGAATCAGGAATTAAAATTGGAACCAGCCCAACTTATCAGACTAGGTCCCCTTCATGGCTTGAAGGCCCTGGCTCCAGAATAAGAAAAGGGAGTAACAGGTTCCTGGTTGCTTTTGCTAGAATGTTTTTCCTTACACCAAGGCCTGTCCCAGTTTCCTAAACTGGGAATCTTTAAGGAGCCAGATCCAGAGATGCCCATGATGGGAACAGCCACTAGGCTGATTCTCTGCTCCCTTCCTGTCCCCTTTCCTCTTTTTCTCTTGGTCCTACCCTTAAGCACACTGTCTGGACCAGCTACTGCAGGATCGAGTCTTGGTCCTTTCCTATGTTGTTCATCACTACTCTTGGGCAATGTCAAAAAAGAGTCACCTTAGCCTAAGAAACTTGTAGGAAGCAGCCAGCTGGCCACTCTCCAGCTGGCCATTATATGCCCAGCCCCTCTCGTTTTCCTGAGTCTTCAGTTCACTCTCTGTCACTACCACCAGGCACCCCCTCTCTGTGGACATTCTGGCTGACCACCTTGCTTCCATTGGCCTCTAGGTTATGCTCCTTGCCTGTTCAATTTCCCTTCTACCACTTAGTGTGGTTGTTAAAGCCTCCTCTGGGGTGGCAGTTTGTTGGTGGGGCCCAGATTCCTGCTCCCTGTGGTGGACCCTGTTTTATCCCCACTTTTATCTCTAATCTTTCACAGTTACCCCTGCCCCCAGGCTTCAAGGTCAATATCTACCCAAAAGTCTAGAGCAGGTTGACAGCAACCCAAGGAACTATCCTGGTTGATTCTCACAGCTGGAACAGGCTTTATTTGAAAACAGGGTTTTTGCAGATGTAACATGTAAATGGAGGATGGTGAGCTGAGCAGATGATCTCTGGTGTTTCATGCAGACCCTATGTGCAATGAGAGTGCCCTTCTAAGACAGAGGCAGAGAGAAATTTTCCATGCACATAGAGCCAGAGATCATGAATAACACAGGCTCAGTGAAGTAGACACCAAACAAGAAGCAGCAGGGGTCACCAGGAGCTACAAGAGGTAATATATGTCTTCCTAGATCTCATGAAGAAGTACCTCCCTGTCACAATAACTACTGAACAACAGAAGAAAAAATACAGTTTTCTTTTAGCCATCTGTGATTATTTGTCAAAGAGGTCCCAGGATAACCATATAAACCTCAACTTAGTCACCAAGGAGAGTCACCTTTCAACTGATTGTCAACTGCATACCTACAACCTACTGAAGCCTGCTTCGCTTCAGTAGATTCCATACTTAGAACTTCTGGAAAACCATAAACCGTGGTCAGCTATGTTTTGGTGTGTCTGTGTGTTGCATACCCTCTTCCCTAGTCACCTCTTGTGCAGTGGGCACTGGCAACTTTCAGCACCAGGCTACCTTGGATTCTTTGGGTTCCCAAGGTACGTGTGTCCTCAGAAACCAAGGGGAACAAAGGTTCAACTCCATTATGTTCAAATAGAATCTTTACCTCTTGGTCTCTGTTTTCCTGAGAGAGCCCAGAGTGCATAGAAGAGCCAGGGGCCCATGGGGAGAGCCTGGAGTCCACGCTCTCAGAGCAGCCCTGCTGCTCCTATTCCCAGGCCTTTTCCTTCCTTCCCTCAGTCTCTCAAGGAGGGATTTTCTCCCCCCAGGGCCCCTGTTCCCATCTAGGCCCTGGTCTAGCATACCTGGCCAATTGCCCCTTCTACAAGATCTGACTTGTTTAAACCTAAGCAGTTGATTTGGCTTAGGCTCCAGCTGAGACCCAGTGAATGCAGAAGGCAGCTGACCTGTAGTAAGTGCTCAGAAAAATCCCTTTTCCAAGCCCCATGCCTCTCAGAGGTAAGTCCTTGGCAGCTACCCTGTTTATAAAACAGTTGTTTCCAATGACACATCACTATGCATCTGTGCATGTACTTCTATGCACTCATATTCATGTATACATATGTGTCAATGTTGTGTCATAAGTGTGTGCTTTCATAAGTTCCTATGCACATTATGTATATAAGCTTCTGTCTTCACGCACAGGCTTGTATGTGCCTATAACCTTATGTATATATATTTGTGTGTGTTAATTTGTGTTTGTATGCATATGTGTTGCTCTTTGTGCTTGTGGGCTCATATATGTTTGCACATATTCATGCATGTTCATGCCCAAACTTGTGTGTGTATCTGTGTATTTTTGTCTCAGTGTGTTCATGTGTTCACATGTGAATGTTCACCAGTCTAATGGCTGCCTGGCTGGCCTCTGCTTTGAGCCCCATATGAACATTCCCACTGTCTGTGGGAGTGCTAGTGCTCACAGCTCTTTCCCCCTTACCACAGCTTATTTCCTGCTCAGCACATCAGGCTGCTTTGGTGCCATGACCCTGCACTGTACTCTTCCTTTCATTCCTCATTCAGTCTATCCCAAAGTCCAGGTACAAGCAAATGTTGGACTGGAACTTGTCCTCTGTGCTGTACAGAATCACCACCATGGGGCTTTCTATGGCCAAAGTCAGTGCCCAGGATATAACCCTATCTTTCGACCCAATGAAAATGACAGTAGGTGACTACTGTCACTACTACTTTTAATGTAACTGTGGGCTTTTTAGAGAGCAAGTCTCATGTAACTAAGGTCATTCTTGAACCCCTGATTCTCTTGCCTCTACCTCCCAAGTGCTAGGATTAGAATGTGCAACTCCACTCCTGGTTTCACTGTTATTTTTTTGAGTTCATCATTCTTAATAATTTGAAATGTACTCAATAGTAAAGTGAGACTGAAGAATTTAAATATATGTGAAGATTTATTTATTTATATGCATATGTGTGAGTGCCCAGGCATGCAAACCTGGTGTCCACACAAGAAGGTATTTAGTGCCTAGAAGAGGAGATTTGGATCCCTTGGTTGTGAGCTGCTCAATGTGGGTGCTGAAAACCACACTTGGACCCTCTGCAAGAGCAGCAAATGTTCATAATTGCTGAGCCACCTCTCCAGTCACAAGGCAGAGGAATTTATCCCTGTAGCCAAGACCAAATGCTCTGAAGATGGAGTCCACCTTTAACTATGACCTACCAGTCTCATGGGCTCCTGCCTGGGGCTTTACAGCTTTTGGTCTAGATAGTGTGGGACTGTCTGTGGAATAGTTTCTCTGAATTTGACACCTATTTACCATGTCCCCTTAGCTGGTGGTGGTTGTACTGCCCTACAGGGTACCTGATATGTCTGTAGAGGATAGTCTTGTAAACTTTTCTGAAATGAGAGACAGCTGAATTGGGGGAAAAAAGGTAAATGGCCAGGGAACAAGACAGGAAGGGAAGGCAAATGCAGAGGGACTATATGGAGGACCTGTTGAAGTGAATCCTGCCCCCCAGAGCACCCCTACCCATCTTTCTATTCCCACCAGGGCTCCTTGCTGCTTGCCCCTCCTTCCCACCAGCATGGGGACCAAATTGAGGCCCTGACTCCTGACTTTTGGCCAGTGCCCTTGCCCTGTGTCTGCCGAGCTCAGCAGAGATTGCCAGGCTGTGGAGCACATGCCCCAGAATAGTGCTATGATGCTGCTGTGTGACATTCTATCGCCGGGCCATAATACCAAGTGGCGCCTCCTACCACCAAAAGGAGAAACCTGGGGACACTGGTTGCCCTGGTTGCCAGGCCAGGAGGTTATAGTCATGTGTGAGAAACCACAAGCTTGTCTCTGGGTGCCCCCCTTCTGGACTGTCACTCACACTGGCCTTGGTACTCTATTTTTTTTTTGCTGCCTGGCTGTTGCTGTATAGGGAAGCTCTAGTTCCAATGACCTGAGCAGAGGGGCTTAGCCTCAGCCTACTTCAGTCCTCTAGGGGTCTGTTACTTTCCAGGGCAGCTTGTGTCCTCAGTAGGCATGTTTCCATGGACCCAAACAGGAGTCTCCCTCCAGATTTAGCTGCAACTTGCTCTCAGCTCTCAGTGATCTGTGTAGTAGTGGTGGGAAGGCAAGCCAGGTCGACCCAAGTAGCTGTACTAGCCCAATATACTGCCTAAAGCCAAGGGCTCCACCCCTCTGCTCTTTTTCTATTGTTAGCACAGGTACTAGTCATAGCTCAGACTACAACCATGTTTTTTCTTCTAATTCCATCTAGACAGGCAGACAGAATTCTCTCTGCTGGGATATTAAAGCTTCCATCCTGAAGGGAGTGGGACCTGTTGGTATCCCATAGCCAGCAGGTCCTTGACAAATGGTCCACTCTGGGAGGACAGATGACACCTTAGGTGTGGCCTGCTTTTTGGGTCCAGCTTAAGAACAGTGGAGGCAATGGAAGGACCAAGAAAGGAGGGGAAAGCAGATAGGGCCTTGGCCTTATGTCTGGTCATCTGGGATGTGTTTTTATAGTTTCAGACCTGAGGGGGAGAAGGACTTCTTCTGAGGGCAATGGCAACAATGAAGAGGAAGCATAAGGATGGAAACTGGGCACGGAAAGGAAGAGCCTTTGAGGTGGCCTAAGGAAGCCCTCTGCTCTCCTCTTGATGCCCAGTGATGTCCCAAAGAAGTGGCACACAGAGTCATATTGCACAGTGTTTCTTTAATTGAGAGACAACTGACCTCATAAGCAGCACTCCCTCCTGCTGGGTACAACTGACCACCACCTCCTGCCACAGCAGGGACCCAGGGGTGAGGGAGGGGACCTAGCCATCTTGGGGAGAGGGCAGGGGCCAATGCAAACTGGTTCGGGGTGGGGGCCTCTGGTGGCCTGCTGAGCCTCTCCAGGGGCTAGGAAGCTTCCTGATCCTCATCTTGATAACAGAGTATGGACCCTTTCCTGGACAATATGGATAGGATTCTGGGCCTCCAGCTTCCAGCTTCCTCCAGGGATGGGAGATCAAGTGCCAGGTAGGGCAGTCAGGAAAATAGTTTCCCTATATTTGTTTGTGCAGGGACTGGCCAGAGACCTGTGAAACAGAAAGCAGCCTGGAGAAGATGGTGTGTGTGTGTGTGTGTGTGTGTGTGTGTGTGTGTGTGTGTGTGTGTGTGTGTGTGTGTGTTTGTGTGTTTGTGTGTGTGTGTGTGTGTGTGTGAGAGAGAGAGAGAGAGAGAGAGAGAGAGAGAGAGAGAGAGAGAGAGAGGCAGATATAAAGACAGAGAGACAGAAACAGAAATAGAGACAGACAGAGATATAGGCAAAGAAATACAGAAAGAGACAAAGACAGAAAGATATGAACCAGGTCCAGAGATGGCAGGGACAGATCTATAACCCCAGAAGGAAGAAAAGTGCCAGGAAGCATAACAGAGTTGGAGAGAGGGAAGGATCCAGGAGTTAGTAGAGCCAGGTGGCGGCTTGGATGGACAGGTAGTGAACTTGTTGAAGAGAGATCACCAGAGGATAAGGGCAGCAGGCAGAGCCCAGGAGAGCTAGAAGTCAGACATGGGTAAGGAAGAGGAGGAATACATGCCCGGATGGAACAGTAACTGTGGCCATGTGCTCTGTCCATTCTTCCCACAAACATCTGAGTTTCAGGATGAGCAAGAAAAAAGATTTATAGGGAGTCTCTGAGTGGACATGGTGGGTGAGTGTTAAATCTCAAAGGCTGAGGGGAATGGGAGAGGCCAGGCCATGTGCATATGTGCATGCTTAGGAGCCAGAGGAAGCTGTGGTGGGCAGTGAGTTAATATTGGGGAACAAAGGTGTTGCTTCTTTGCTTCCCCTTCCCCTGTGGAACAACTGGCTATGTTCCTCAGAGACTCTCACCAAGGCCACCATGGTGGCTACCACTGCTTCTACTTCTTATAATTTCCAAATTGGATGGCCAGGCGGTCAGTGACGCAGCGGAAGGTGGCAGGCTGCACTTCCCAGTAGGGCACAGGGTTGTTGAAGAGGCTGATGCCATTATAGTAGGCCCTCTTGACTCCAAAGCCCATGGGGCAGAAATCGTTGATGCCCACCTTGGTGATGTTGTTGGAGTGCAGATAGACAACCTGGAGGCAGAGGGAATGTGTCTGAGGCTTTCATTTAGGGATCAGTACCACAGAGCACCCATCTTAATCTGTCCCAGCCTGGGTGGGTGCTGTAAGTTGTAGGCAAGATGGAGGGTAGACATAAGAAAGGTCAGGCCTACCTCCACATTGGATCCCACCAATCACTTCTTAGTGTTATTTGATAGTCACTCTTTGAGGGTCAACTGGTGATTCTTCTCAGGGTTGAGAGGGGGACATACTAGAGTATGTAAGTGGGTGTAAGCTCTGATTAGGGCACTGGTGTTTGGCTGGATCCAGACCAGGATGAAGGGCTCAGGTGAAGTGTCTAAGAGAGTGGTGAGTTGGGATGGGTGGGGTGGGGGCTGTGTTTGGTAGAATGAGGCTGTAAGAAGCAAACATTGATCCTGACCTGATATCTGGTGCCTTACGTTAGGAGCTCACTGGTGGTAGAAAGGTTACTGGCCACTAGAGGGTGCTCTCAGCCTGGTGTGGGCTGTGCTGCCCTAGAGGATGAATGTGCTTTCTACCATTATGAATTGAACTGAGATAAAAATTGAAGTTCAGAGTAAGGTTAGGAAAGGCCTAGTTTGCTCATGTGTTTGGAAGCTAAGTCAGGGAGTGAGACTGCCTTTCCCCAGACACCGTACAGATGGGAGTTAGTGCTGCCTCCATGTAAACACTGTTCCATTGAGGCCTGGATGAGGACCTGGGACCCAGAAGAGAATCTAGATCCTGTTCTGCTCTCTACCCTGGGCCCCTATACAAAGGGGGTCAAGGGATCCAGGCAGTTAAGAGGCTGGTGCAGAGAATGGGCCTTCTACAATACTCCTTCTAGTCTTGCAGACCCAGCTCTCACCTGGAGGAGTTTGAGATCTGGGAGGCCAGCAGGCACCCGGGACAGCTTGTTGTTGTCCAAGTGAAGTTCCCTCAGGGTAGGCAGAAAACTCAGGCTCCCATTCTCAATCATTCGGATCTGATTGTGTCCTAAGCCCAGCCTGGAGTTAAATTAATTAGAGGTCATCAGAGCCTGGGGGAGAGGAGGACTCTGGGACAGAGCGCAGGGACTTGGGTGGCACCCTATACCTGCCCCATTTGCTAATGGATCCCTGCAGCCCACAAGGGATGCCCCAGCCCCACCTGTACAGCTTGGAGTAGCGAAGTAGATCCTCCAACTCGATAGCCTGGATTTTGTTGTGGTCCAAGTGAAGTTCATTCAGGGTCTCAGGGAGATCTATCCAGAAGAGAGCATGCTGGGAGTTAAGTGCAGGGTCCGGGGCAGATGGAAGGCCCATTCTCTGCTCCAGGAAGAGAGCCCTGCTCAACTACACTGGGCAAACCCCAGAATGCTTTTGGAGGTTGTGTATTGACACTCCTACCTTTGGGGATGCCAGTGAGCTTGGCCTCTGAGATGCGCAGGTAGTTGAGCTTCAGGCCATCAAAGGCTCCGGGTTCAAAGCCACTGTTCTCCAGGGGATTCCCACCCATCTCTAGGAGAGAAGTCTTGTTAGCGCTGAAGCCAATCACCGTTAGAGCCTGTTCTTTTCTGGACTGGAGCTCTGCTGATTGCCAGCTCTTCCCACTTCCTTAGCAAGCAGATTATGAATTTGCCTAGCTAACTACAAATTCTAACTGTTCAGAATGACTAGCTCAAGATTTCCGGAACCATTCTTGGTATCTTGGAGCTGGGAAGCAAGAAGAAACTGTGGGGACCCAGAAATAAAGTCAGAGCTTCCAGAAAGTTATCCAACTCCTGCTGCTGTGGTGATCCACTGCCCTTCTACCTGCTCTCTCTCAGTCCAGACTTCCTGTGTCCTATACCTTCCTTTTACCCATATTGCTTCTTTTTCAGAAACATACTGGTCTTCTTTTAAACTATTTTTGAGACTCTTTCTTCAACTGAGCCTTTATAGCCACCACGGTGTATTTCTTCACGTCCCAAAACAAGCCTCTGGAACATTCTGAGGCATACAAGGCTTTTCCATGACTACATGGGACAGCCCAGGACCCAGCTGTCCTGGCTGGAAAAGATGTCCTCTACCTGCCTCCTTTATGCCTGATGTCAAGGTACAGAGTAGTCTCACCAATGCAGTTCATGTTCCGGAGCCCACTGAACACGCCCTTGGGCACTTTGCGGATACGGTTGTCATGGATTCGTAGCTCTACCAGGGAGCTGGGCAGGTTGGGAGGAATCTCCACCAGGTGGTTCTTGGAGATGTAGAGTTTCTGCAGCTTCCGCAGAGGGCTAAAGGCCTTCTCATGGATCTTGGAGATCTTATTGTTTACCAGGACCAGAGCCTACAGCAGGGCAGGCAACCAAGGTGAGCACCCAAGTTCCCAACCCCACCTCCCCTTTCCTCTGCCTCCTGAACTTGCTACTGATGGCACTTGAGACACGTCTCATGGAGATCAGTCTGTGTTGGTGAGTATAATGCAGGGCAAGGAGCTGAGGTTAGCTCCAAGGTGTCCTAGTAATGCCATCACTGCCTAGCTTACATTGCTAGGCAGTTTCTCTAAGAGCTACAATGGAATACACTCTTTCAGTGTTGCTTAGAGGAGTCAACAAAATGCAAAGCTTTCTGCCAAAAAATGGGCCTGATGGATTTTGTGTTGTACCCATACATATAATACATAGTTTTGGGCATTCCCATTACAGCCACCTCCAGACTTATCCCAGGATTCCATTGGTTCCTAGCCCCTCTTCCCAGTCCCATCTGTGAGTACCTCTCTTCCAAACCACAGGAACATCTAAGTCTGCCTAGCTTCTGAGAAAGGGCAGGAGGCAGGAGGAAGCTTACATAGAGGTGCTGGAGGCCTTTGAAGTCATCCTTGCGGAGTTCAGAGATGTCATTGTTCTGCAGGTCTAGCAGTGTGGTATCAGGTGAGATCTCCTTGGGCACAGTCTTCAGACCTGGGGGCCGGCAGCATCACCAGCATAAGTCTGGCTCATCCAGTCTGTTGTCACAGCTGGTGTAAAGGGGTGGGCACACACATACATATGGACACACACACAAAGACACTGGGACAAATGCAGGGACTCTGAGCACCCTCATACATCTATCTCATCCTGTAGTGACTCAACCTCCCCTCTCTTAGCATTCTAAACCCATCTCACAGGATAGCCCATGAGTCCCTTTTAGTAGGGGCTCCCAGGCAGGGCCTGTGCTTCTCTGTACACTCTCACCGTACCTGCCTAGTGACTCACCCAAGTCAGAGCACTGAACAACCCGCAGGTGGCAGTGGCAGCCAAAAGGACACATGGCACTGAAGGTAGGTGTGAGAGAGTCCAGGTCAGGGACACCTGAAGTGGTGTCTGAGCCTGAAGCCTCCTCATCATTCATCATGAGCAGCCCATCATCCAAGGTGAAGTCCCAGAAGCCCTTCTGCTCAAAGGGCAAGGCCTGGCTCAGAGCCAGCAGCAAGGTGAGTAGCCACAGGGGACGCATGGTCAATGTTCCTGGGAGCAAAAAGTGAGAAGAGCTGTAGGATAACACCAGCACCACCATCTGGACTCTTTCCGGCTGTCTTCAGTTTATCCTCCCAGCAGTAGTATCTGGGTGTTCTCCCCCCCCTGCCCCGTGTGTGTGTGTGTGTGTGTGTGTGTGTGTGTGTGTGTGTGTGTGTGTGACAGAGAGAGAGACAGAGACAGAGAGAGAGAGACAGAGACAGAGAGAGAGAGAGGAGGGAGAGAGGAGAGAGAGGGAGAGAGAGAGAAGGAGAGAGAGAGGGAGAGGGAGAGGGAGAGGGAGAGGGAGAGAGAGAGAGAGAGAGAGAGAGAGAGAGAGAGAGAGAGAATTTCCCCAACCCTCGCCAGGGATGGCTAGATGGCAGCAGAGAGAGGGCAGAGATATGAGTAAGAGGCACCAGTTAGGGTAGGAGTGCTGGCTGGCCAGGAGGGTGCCTCTTTCCATTCCCCTCCCCTTCCTGGAAGGACTTGGTTTCATCGGGCAGTGAAATGTCTTCGAAATTAGCTCAAGGCTGCCTCCCCCACACCACCATCATGAGTCAGCCAGAGCCCAGCTTCACTGCTGAGGTTGGGGGTCAGTGAGGCCAATTGGAAGCTGAGAGGAAGCGAAGCTATTGGCCTCACAGGCCACCCTTTCTGAGAGTGAGCCTGGAAGATTTGGATGCTATTAGTTTAACTGGGCAATGAGTGAATTACCCCCTTCACTGCCTTAGTCCCTCCACAGTGCCCATGTTGCTCTGAGAAGGACCAGAGGCCAAGACATGAAGTGGGAGGAGAGGGAGAGGAAGAGGGGGGAAGGGGGAGAGAAAGGGAGAGGGGGAGGGGAAAGGAGGGGGAAAGTAGATTCTTCAAAGCCGTAGCAGCATCAGCAAGGGTCCTGGGAATTAAGGGATCAACACTTCATATCTCTGTTCCTCTCATTCCCCAGGACTCAGGGTGCAGAACTTGGGGCTTCCATATCTACCTCTACTCTTTCTTTGTGCCCATGGACCTGGCATCCTGGAGAAGATCCCAAGGAAAGTAGACTGCTGCCAGAGAAACAGGGCAGGGTCGGGCTTGTCTGGAGGCCCCCTAGGCTGAGACAGTGTGATGGGGGTGGAGACTCTGCATTGCCTGAGCCTGCCCCAGCACCCACATCTCCTGTTTCTTTCTCCTGCATACAACCACCCAAGCAGGGTGTAGTCTGCAGGACAAGGCCAGAGCCCCTGCCTCTCTTAGCACTCCTCTTTGCCCAACTCCATGGCAAAGGCTCAGGTATTTTAGTCACTTACCTCATTTGCTAAATAGGGATTCCATGGTGGTCTTGCTAGCCTCCCAGGCTTGGATGTCTGGGCTGCCCTGGTGTAGGGGTGGATAGGAAGCCTAGCCTCCTGAAGACTCAAGGCACCCTCAGCTCAAAGAGTCCTCATATAGAGCCCATTTTGGTGGTGAAGTTGGGGTATTTGGGGCTCCATCTGGGATAAATAAGCCCTTCTGAACTCAAGTGCTAGAGGCAAAAGTGGAAGGAACTCAGCTGACAAGGGGGTTGGGCTGACTGCTTGCTGCTTTGAAATCCTCAGCACCAGCAAGTAGGGGTGTGTGTGTGTGTGTGTGTGTGTGTGTGTGTGTGTGTGTGTGTGTGTGTGTGTGTTGGCAGAAAAGGGAGGCTGGGACATCCTGGTTTGGTTAGACATAGGCATAAGCACTGCCCATCTAATGGCTGTTGCTGCTTAAAATGCCCTAGGTTTGTGGTAGGGGGCGAGCATCCACACATATAGACAGAAACCCAGTGGTTCTCATGGTCTTCCTTGGCTCTCATCTAATACTAGTGGACAGAAAGGCATACAACAGAGGTTAGAGCAGAGCTGCTTCCTGGAGAGAATAGAGCAGCCTTCCTCATCCCCAGAGGTCACACAGAAAAGTAGGGGACCCAGACAAAGGCTTTGCTCAATTTCTTTGATGATTCCTGAGGCCACAGGAAGTCCTCAGCTGAAGGAGTGTCCAGCCTCCCTCATTCCGAGTAGTCTCAAGAAGCCCACCCAAGCCTGGCCTAGGAAGTCATGTGATTCTGCCAGATCTTGTCTCCAGAGTACCTAGAAAGGCCAGTTCTCCCTCAGCCTGCAGCATCCAGGACAGGGTGGAGATCTTGTCCAGGGCACATGGACTAGAAGGCCTGAGAAGAGGAGCAGGAGCAACCCAGACCAGGCATAAAAGGTTGAAGGGAGGCCAGGAGCAAGATGGAATGGCAGAGAAAGAGTGAGGCACTGCCTCCAGCCCTTTGCACTGACCACCCTTCTGCCTGTCCCCGCTGCCAAAGCTGTTATCCTGCAGAAAGAAGAATCGGGTCTAGAATTTCTGCTCAGCTGAGTTATAGGATCCAAAGTCCACCCACAGGCCAGGGTCAGGAGAGATGACATGGATTGGGGATGTAGTTAGACAAAGGTGTGGAACCAACCCAGATACTTTGGAACACAGAGTAGCCTGGAGATCTCCACGGGACATCCTTTTCCTAGATGGGAATCTCTCCAGAAGCCTTGTGTGGCCCTCAGACACTCAGAACATGTTTTTCTGTGGGCACCACAGCCTTCTCAGATTAAAAGCCTCCTCCATCCAAAGAAAGGAGCTACAGGATCCTAGGTGGCCTTATGAGATTAGATTTGAGGGGACATGTTGTGGGGATGCACAAAGGGCTAGGAAAGCAATACAGGGGAGATCCCAGCCTGTTGTCAGTTCCAGCCAGGCTCAAGCTGGGGTAGGAGGCTCAAAGCCCATGTAGAGGCAGGGTAGAGTTTGACTGCTTTTTCAGGGCTCAAGGCTTGAAGGGTGGGGATCAGGCAGGTTTCCCAGTACAACGCTCATTTACACTTAGAAAACTGACACTAGACTCAGTACCCATACTCTGCAGGGAAGGCGGCACGCCAAATACAGAGCCCATTGAAGGGAATTACATCAAGTTAATAGCGTGCAGAAGGAAGGCTTTCTTGGTGTCTGCACCACCAGTAGCACTACTTTATGGATGAGAGAACTGAGGTCTACAAAGAGGAATTGATTTCTCCCACGCCCCTGTTTACAGAGTCCAGCTTTGGTCACTCTAGGTCTGAACATTCAGTCTTGCTGCTGGGCCATGGATGAGGGAGACTCTGGGTCTGTAGGTGAGTAATGCAGCAAGTCAGAGGGTGAAAAGAATCATCATGTGGGGTGTTAGTGACAGGGGGTGCTGTGGATAGTCTCACATGCCTCTCTTTTCAATTCTCTCAAACTGATCCCTCATCCCCATACACTGAGAAGGAAGGCAAAGTCGAAGTCGGGAAGAGACATTCTGTGGACAGACTCTGTGAGACTTATAAAAGTTCCTCCCATTCCACTTCCTCCAGCTACTGGCACTTCCAGGCCTCAGTTTACCTTTGTTGGATTCTTTGGCTATGTCCCTATGACCCATCAAAGTGAGATCTCAGCTTGCTGGGCACCAGTTCCTCAGAGCAAAGGAAAGAAGTGGTTATCGTGGTGAGCTGAGCTTGGTGACCACAGGTTGAACAAGGGAAAGGACTGGGCTTCCTGGAGTTTGTGCCACCACCCCAAATAGGGCTCTCCTTGTCTGCCCCTCTGAAAGCCAGTGTAGTTCTCCATGCAGGATAGCTCTGGGTACCAGCCAAGCAAGACGTGCTGGCAGTCTCTGAGAACATGGAAGGGTTGTGCCAGGCATTCAGGCCAGGCCAAGGGCGGCAGGGGCAAGGCTTGAGGTCTGGCAGCTTCTGGGAGCTTGCCTGCAGATGTGGGGCTGGGAGCTGCCAAGGTGCAGACACTGAGTGCAGTCTCAGTAGCCTCCTCCTAGGGCATTGGTCCCAGCTGAGCAACCCTACCTCAACTCTGATAAATGGAAGGTGCTGCCTTCTACCAAGTTGTGCTGGGCTCCTGAGACTGTGCAGGTGAGGAAATGCATCAGAGACAGGAGACATTAGGCACTGTTTTTCCTTTCTCTGATCACCAAAGGTAAGCTTGTACCTGGCCTGCTTCCTGCGCCTTCCAAGGTCATTTAGCTCAAGCCTAACACTTGAGTGTCAAATGGAGGGATGAGATATGTGCTTCCTTGTATGCCACAAGGTGAGAAGAATCCTAGTTGGCCAGGGTCAAATCTCACTACTTGTGGCTGTGGCACTGACAGAGTAGCTGGGCAGTCAGGTACAGCCATCCATCGGAATTGGGGGTGGGCTTTACCTGAATGTGTGTCAGAGGTGCGTGGGATATATAGAGGTGCTGGGTGTATCAAGGGAGAGTCTTCTATCCCTTGTTTCTTGCTCTACTGAGAATCGTCTGGAAAGGAGCCAGACAGTGGATAACCCTGATCAGTTGGAAGTACTAGGTTTCCTAGTTCTCTTGCAACTGACCCATATGCCTGTCCATTTCCTCCCACTTACCAACAAAGTGTACGCTCCTATTCACCATGTGCTGGAATTTCCAAAGAACAGGAGGATGTTGTTACTTCTCAGTGATGGGAAAGGAGACGCAAGTGATTTTTTTTTTAACCTACACCATTCCTAGCAACCATGACACTGTTAACATTGATAGATATCTAGTAGGTTCGGAGAATTTGTCCCAAACTCTTGCCCATAGCCTCACAGTGAGGTAAAATCAGGTTGTGATGTCATTGCATCTATCTGTCTACCTGCTAATCCCAAGCCTCACTTCTGGAGAAAGAATAGCAAGGCAACAGGTTCCAGACCCCAAAGAGCCCCCTTTCGTCCACGTCTTGGGGTTCTATAACTCTCTCCCCAACACCAGGTTCTGTACTGCTAGCCAGGAACTTTGGCTAGAGCGGGATTCAGCCTTATGCATTCAGCTGGGAAAGGCCAAGATCATCTTCATCTTCAGTCTTCCAGGATCATTTATTCACACTGTCCCTATTCCTTGGTGTGAGTGAGGTCCTGTGCTGGGGTGTCTCTCTACAATCAACTGGCCTCCCTACAATGGAGAAAGCCTGCTTCCAGAACTGTTGGGATGTGAGGGCCATACTAGAAAATGGGTGGGGTATTTGAGAGCAAGGATAAAGGAGGAAGAGCAAGAGGGAGTCGTGGTGGGTGTGGAGGTAATGGGGCAGATAAGCAAGGAAGCTAAGAGACTCCAGTATGTGCAGTATCAGAGGCTCTTGGTATTTTGGCCTCATTGGGGAGGCATGCCGAGAATCCTGTGGGATCAAGGACAACTGATTTCTGGGACAGACTTATGGTATTATGTTTCTACAGGGAGAGAAAGTGAGAGACCATGGTGGGTGAGCCCAGGCAAAAGGGAGATTGGAATGGAGTCTACTCCCCATTCCATCCCAAAACAGGGCAACGAAGAATCAAGTCCTCTGGAGAGGATCCCAGTGCAAATTGTCAAATATAGCCTCATTACAAATCTCTCTTCAGAGGATTTAATACTGTGCTGGAGGGCTATAAATATTGCTGAGAAAAGCTCTTTCTTATCTCTACAGCATCCCTTTCCCTTCTATTTCACCATGTTGCCAATCCCCCGACAGCCTAGGGCTTTAGTGGAACTGAGAAAAGATTTGGGTCAGTGGAAGCAAGTTACTTAACGTGATGGTCACTGGCTGGCACACTCATCTGGGCTTCTAAACTAGCTGGTTCAGATTCACTTTGCATGTAGTAGGACCTTGGCCCTTGTTCTGGGTAAGAAAGAGAAGCACCTTTGGGGTGGAGAGAGAGTCAGTGTAGGAGTGGGCCAGAGAGGCCCAGCTGCCACACCCATGTGGCCCGCTGGCTATGGAGCCCTCTCTACTGCCTGGATCAGAGTCTCCTCATTCTGCATTGCCTTTGTGACTTAAAGGCAGACCCACATCCTTCTATCACTATATCTGCATAACCTGTACTCAAAGGCTTACCCCCCTTTAGCCTTCAGCAGCAATACACAGTCATGTTCTACACAAACCAACCCTGCCCACCCACAAGCTCTCCTAGGGTATAGGTGGCACAGGCAACTGATTGCATGTCCAGATGCCAGTCCTTGGGACTCTTGCTGGCAGGGTAGATGATGCTGGCAGAGGCAATTCCAGTTGTTACAAGGCAGAAGACTGGCAGAGAGGCAACAGCTCATAAACATGAAATTGGAGTCACCGAGGTGCTATGCTTTTGGCCTAATGAAGATTTCCTCTGCCTGTCCCACCTACAGCTCCACCTTTCAGGGTCCTGGACCTCTTACTCTAGGCAAATGGAAGCCTGGTCCCATCCATAGGGTAGTGACAAGGTACTCCAGTCTCCCAACCTTCCCCAGACTTGGTGAACGCCCAGTTGATTCTGTTTCTCTTGCTTCTTCTTCTGAATTCCTTGACAGACCCCTCAGGGCCCCAAGTCATGTTTCTCCCTGGAAACATAGCATAATTTCCCCATTTTCTACACCCATCCCACCCTCTGCCCATTTGCATCTCAGCTCAAGAGGGTTCTGGAAACAGATAGTACTAAGGTAACCAGGCAGGCTACCTAGGACCCCTATAGCTCGGGTACTGTGGACCCACACCTTGCCCAGGAGAGAGTGGAGGCAGAACATTAGTCTGTGGTTGAGTATGAAATATCAGGGCAAGTTGCCGGAGGTGTGCCTGGGAGCACAAGTCTCTCTGACTACTCCAAGGGGAGACTGTGCCAATCCTGCATTTTGCATTGGCCCCATCCTCCCTGACCTGGCTAGGTGCCAAGACCCCAAGAAAGGCTGAGCTGGGAGAACAAGGATAACAAGAGTGAGGGGTGTGCCTGGGCCTTGCCATAAAGGAGATAGTGTTATGGGTAGAGCTAGCATACCATCCACCCAGCCCTGCCTCAGTGATGCTCTGGGCAGTACCCCGGGGAGGTCCCTGTCCACCCCCAGAGGCAGAGAAGCAAAGCATAGGTGAGTTTAGCAACTGAGCAGTCAGAGATGAAAGGGAAAGGAAGGGTAGGAAGAAAGCTCAGGGAAGAGGTTGGGGAGAAGAAGCAGAAATGAGATGTTGATGAAAAAGACACAAAGACTTTGGTGGGTGCCCTGGGGGAATAGAGAGAGCAGCAAGGACGCAGTGGAAGTGTAGACACTGGGGTGGCAAGACTATAAGTGCAGCAGGGCTGGTGTGGAGGCAGCAGGGTTGCCAGCATCTTTGGTGAGGGTATAGCATAGCCAGAAATGAAGACAGGGAGGACAGATTGAGGTCTTTGTGGAGAGAGTGGAGTCAGTTCCCGGCTTGAGCAGGCCCTACCTGGGGAGGGGGAAGCAGCCAGGTACAGGCTGGTTAGTTGGTGGACTAGGATGTCAGGCTGTCGGTTTGTCTGTCCGTCAGGGCCAACCGGGAGCAGCTGCTCACTCCTGGGCAGTTCGTGGAGAGAGGGAGACAGAGGCGGTGGGAGGGAGGCTAAAGGCTTGGCGGGCGGGCCGACAGGGAGGGGACGGGGCGGAGAGGGAGACAAGGAGGGAGGGGGCTAGTGGAGCAGAGAGGAAGAAAAGGAGGGAGGAAGGGCAGCTGGGAGGGAGGGGGCAGGAAGCCTGCCCCCCTGGCAGCTTCAAAGGAAGCAATTTTCTTGTAGATGGCTGGGCTATGTGGCACCCCTCCCCCGCACACCCCCCACCCCGGCCCCTGCCTCAAGCATAGTTTGAAAGGACACACATTCACTTACTTAGGGACAGATCCTTGGTGTCTTTGGGCAGACACTCTTACAGAGTCAAACTTTCCACTGTCCAAACGGGGACACTGAGGTGCTTGTAGTCATGTTGCCAGGCAGAAGAAAGTGAGAGGAAGATGAAGAAAGGTAACCTGATGGCTACCCAGAACCTAGTCTGAAACCAGGAAGCAGTTTGGGGATCAGAGAAGTAGAGGATTGGAGGCTTCTGGTAGGGCTTGATCTAGGCTCCCACTGGCTCTGTTAGCCTTTCCTCTTCTCCATCCCTTCCTCCTTTAAAAAGAGGCATTTGCCTCCAGATTCTGTAGGCCTTCTTGGCTCACATCCCTGAAGCCTTGGAGAAGTTGGCAAAGCTGACTTGGAGGAGAGGAATAACTTCCTTATCTTCTTGCTCAACCCCTACTGGCTGGCCAGGATGCAGTTAACTCTGGTGTCTCTGGAGGCATTTCCTCCCTTCAGTTTCAGGACCTAACTGAGCTAGGCTGCCAAACCTCAGCTGTTTCTTAGGGTCCAAATGAGACATGGTCCCTAGTATACCATCTCCTTGTCCTACCTCTCCTTTGCCGGGGCAGCTTCCAAGATGTAAAAGTGAACCTTTAGATGGTGGGAGAGACTGAATTGGGGAACCACACTGAAATCTGAAGAAGGTACCAGAGACCAAGTGTAGGGAAGGGCAAACAAAGAAACTTCTGGTGAGGGGTAGGGGCAGAGGCAGAGGCAGAGAGGCAGAGGCAGAGAGGCAGAGGCAGAGAGGCAGAGAGGCAGAGAGGCAGAGAGGCAGAGGGGCAGTGAGGCAGAGAGGCAGAGAGGCAGAGAGGCAGAGAGGCAGAGAGGCAGAGAGGCAGAGAGGCGCAGAGGCAGAGAGGCAGAGAGGCAGAGAGGCAGAGAGGCAGAGAGGCAGAGAGGCAGAGAGGCAGAGAGGCAGAGAGGCAGAGAGGCGCAGAGGCAGAGAGGCAGAGGCAGAGAGGCAGAGAGGCAGAGGCAGAGGCTGAGGCAGAGGCAGAGGCAGAGAGGCAGAGGGGCAGAGGGGCAGAGGGGCAGAGGGGCGGAGGGGCAGAGGCAGAGGCAGAGGCAGAGGCAGAGGCAGAGAGGCAGAGGGGCAGAGGGGCAGAGGGGCAGAGGGGCAGAGGGGCGGAGGGGCAGAGGCAGAGGCAGAGGCAGAGGCAGAGAGGCAGAGGCAGAGGCCGAGGCAGAGGCAGTGAGGCAGAGGCAGAGGCAGAGAGGCAGAGAGGCAGAGGGGCAGTGAGGCAGAGAGGCAGAGAGGCAGAGAGGCAGAGAGGCAGAGAGGCAGAGAGGCAGAGAGGCAGAGAGGCAGAGGCAGAGAGGCAGAGGGGCAGAGAGGCAGAGGGGCAGAGGGGCAGAGGGGCAGAGGGGCAGAGGGGCAGAGGGGCAGAGGGGCAGAGAGGCAGAGAGGCAGAGAGGCAGAGAGGCAGAGAGGCAGAGGCAGAGGCAGAGGCAGAGAGGCAGAGGCCCACTGGATAGAGGGCAGGGTGAAGTTTACTGCAAGATCTCAGCTGGGGACAGAATCTCCAGTAGAATTTTGCCTAGAGCCAGAATCAGTGTCAAGCTTTCCTTCAAGAACCTTCTCTTCTGGGGCTGAGGATTTAGCTCAGTGGTAGAGCGCTTACCTAGGAAGCACAAGGCCCTGGGTTCGGTCCCAGCTCCGGAAAAAAAGAACCAAAAAACAAAAACAAAACAAAACAAAACAAAAACAAAAAACCTTTCTCATCTGGCTGCAAAGAGGAGAAAAATGGGAGAAGCAGGATATGGGTTGGGAGCTGGTGGGTACTTTTGGATTCCACGGTCCAGACTGGAAAGCACTCAGGTTTCTGAGGTTGTTGGGTTGTGTCTGCTCATGTATGTATGTATGTATGTATGTATGTATGTATGTATGTATGTATATAGGATCTCATATAGCCCCAGCTAGCCTTCAACTCACTATGTAAGTGAAGTTGCTCTTGAACTCCTCATGTCTCTACCTCCTGAGTGCTGGGATTATAGCAGGTCCAAGGCACATATGGAACATTCTGCTTGGTGAGTGCAGCTAATGGCAAAAGGTCACATTATATCTGGCCTATTCATGTGAAATTACCAGAAAGAAACAGCATCTTATCAGTTCTGAGTCTTCAGTTTAAAACAATGAAACTTCTCTGAACATACTGAATGGAAGCTGCCAAGTGGTTCATTTAAATTGCATGCTTTGTATTTTATATATCTTTCATCTCTCCTTTTTTCTGTTTTTTGAGATAAAGTCTCACTAAATAACCTTGAACTTGTGGTGAGAATTTTTATCTGTCTTCTTAATGCCGAGATTACAAAAGAGGGAGTCTTTACTACACCCAATGAGTATATTTAACAAATCTTTCTGTTTTGCTTTGATTTTTGAGATAGGGTTTCTTTTTACCCCATGCTGAACTCAGATTTGCTGTGTGATCTAGAATGACCTTGATCCTTTTGCCTCTACCTCCTGAGTGATGGAATTAGAAGCACAAACCACCATACCTAGCCGAGGTTTTTATTTTAAGGGTGAAAACTCACAGAATATATACCCACACCCCAGGGACCTGTCTGCAAAGCCTTTATTAAATATGGTACCACTTGGCCTAAGCCTACATTCACTGTTCTAGGGGTTTTTATTCAGGCTTCCAAGAGCCCAGCCAGGAGAAGTATGATGGAGATAGTGATCAAAAGATAGAGCAGCCATGACCCACTAGATCAGTGGTTTTCAACCTTCTTAATACTTCAACCCTTTAATACCACATTTAATTATTTTCATCCCTACCTCATAACTATAATTTGCTACTGTTATGAATCATAATGCAAATATCTATGTTTTCTGATGGTCTTAGGCAACCCCTGGGAAAGGGTCCTTCAACTCCTAAAGGAGTCACTACCTACAGGTTGAGAACCACTATAGGTTGAGAATCACAGGTTGAGTTCCACAAGGAGGCAGGTATGTATTCTTGTTTCTGGCCTCAACAGGGCTACTACACCCAGCATCAGACAGAGGCCCAGGAAGACTTTCTGGAGGAGCCAGGAACAGTGAACAGACTAGAGCAGGCAGAAGAGAGCCTTTGCCTTCTATAGGGAACAGTTGAGAAAATGTGCCCTAGGGGTAGGTGGGAAGCTGGGCAGTAAGTCAGCCTGTCTTCCTTTCTGGATGGAGCTTGGGGTAGTAAGGAGGTGACCCTTTGCATGGGGGCCAAGGGGAGAGTACACTGTACACTTCCAGGTTCTTCCTTAAAGTTAGGAGATAGGTTAGGGCAGTACTTCTGTTAATATGCTTTTTTGTGCCTGGAAGGTCCTTGTGTCTGTGGTTTACAGTCTGCAATAAGCTATAACTGCATGCCCAGCCCAAGGCCCATTGAGTCACTCAGCCTGGCCCTCTAATTTGGGGGCCACTCCCAGAGCATCCAGGCAGCACCTCAGTCTTTGAGCCTGCCCCTCTCCCTCTTCTAGTTCCCATTCCTCATGTCTCAACATTCTCTGAGGAGGCTGGGAAACAACCTGGACCCCAGCTGTAGCAAGTCTAGGAACAAAACATCCTTGTTGGTCAGCACCAGCAGCAGCAGCAGCGACAACAATCTCTTGTCCTCTGGCCTTCCATGCCTGGAAGAAGGCAGTGAAGTCAGGGGGAGGGCAGTGGGAGGGGAGGAAGACAGGAAGAAAGAACAGGCATTTCCTGAAGCCTCCAGGACTCCTAAGGAAGAGGCAACTACACAGCTGTCTTAGCTCCCCAGGAATCAGGACAGTCTTGTGCAGGGGTTTAGGAGACAACTCATCAGTGTGTGACTCCAGGCTACCCCAGACAGGAACAGGTTCCTTACAACTCCAGCTTGTAAGATTCTCCAGTGGCCTGGAGAAGCTTAGGCTATCTTGAGGAGCTACCCACCACCCCTGCCTGCTTGGCAGCCCATGAAGCTCTTTCTCTTACTGACCAGAGCCAAGAATGCAATCAGCCTAAACCTTTAGATGTATGGGAAACACATCCTTGAACAGCCAGCACTCCACAGCTGGGAGAAGTTGTACTGCCGTAAACACCGGCCATGGGCACCTGAACTCCTTGGGCCCTGGCTAGGAAACACTGCTGACTTCCTGTTCTGAGCAGCCAGCCCATGTCATCCACCATTAGGCAGTTACTCTACTGGCTTGCCCAGGGAACACCCTGGACAAGAGATGGTAGAAGCGCAGTACACAGGATATATTGAAGGCCTATGTCTTATGGAAGGGCCACAGAAGAACGGGGCTAAGAAAAGGAAAGGACCCTCAGGGGAATCTCAGCCTGGCCTGTGTGGAAAGGGCCTGGCATCAGCTGCAGTCTGTTCCCCCTACAGCTGTTTTGCAGCTGTTCTTGCCCTAGCTTCAAAGCTGAAGGGGATGTGCTGAGAGAGAGAGAGAGAGAGAGAGAGAGAGAGAGAGAGAGAGAGAGAGAGAGAGAGAGAGAGAGCGCCCCACAGGGCAGCTGTGAATATGTTGGTTCTCTGTGAACATAAAATACTACCTTTTGGTGAGAGTCTCTGGGGTAGGGGTGAGCAGGGCCTGGAAGCCTGGCAGGTGCCCCTTGCATAGGTGGCAGCTGCTGAAAAAACTGCTCCAGGGGCTTCTACACACCAGAACTCATGCATCTGGGTTGGCTTCAGGGTCCTTCTGCTAGGCTCCCCTTTGTGTCCATCTCTGTCCTGTTCCCATAGTTTATCCAGTCAGCCTAGTGGGTAACTGCAGCTTGAACCTAGGCTCTCTACAACACTCCTTCTGTTTGTTCTGTCAGCCACTGTTAATGGTCAGTCCAATACCTAGCTTCTGAATAAGCTAAGCTGCAGGGACCCAGGGGACACCTTGGGACTCAAGAGAATCTCCAGTGCTTGAGTTGAAGCAGGTAGTGGCTCCGTGGAATTTGCATTCTACTAGATTGTGAACAAGGCCATGCCTGTAGAATCAAAGAGATGATGGGAAAAAATTACAGCAGCCCAAGGGGACAAGGAAGACATGCGAGGAGAAGGCAGTATCCTAGGCTGTCTTTCAGTACTCTGCAGTGCTCCTGTGGGCTCCCACTAAAGCCAGCCCTGAGTCCTGGGAACTCAGCCTCTAGGACATGGCACATGCACATCAGAGCCACTTCTTTAGCAAACATCTTGCCCAGAATGCTCCCAAGTTCACAGTCTTGCTAGGTACACACTCTTGGCCGATGCCTACACCGTCCATGGCTGAACAAAATCAGGATATGAGACCCACAGACTGTAGGGAGCAGCCCCTACTACCACTAATGTGGCTACTGAATGATGACCGAGAGCCTCAAGGTGGTATGAAATGGATGTTTGATGAGTACAAGAGGTGGAGCAATTAGGGACACCACTTCTGCCAACATGCCCAAGAGATAGCTGAGGTAGTGCTAGTGAGCCAAGCCTCCACAGTCTGGATGCTGCCCAGTGCTGATGGCCAAGGCGTGGCTGGTGAAAGCTGGCATTCTCTACACAAGGAGCTTTTTTAGACCTTCCCCTGAGGACATAATCACACAGCATCTCTCCCCTCTGGGCCACCAGGGTTGTAATTTCAGGGATTGAAGGGGGCTCCTTGAAGGCCCAGCCTGCTTGCGTCTAGCTATCTTTAGAGGCACAGTCTGGGGCATGGCCAGAAGAGAGAAAGTGGACCGGGACTATATTGTGGCCTGTGTAGATGGCCATTGTCAAAGCTGAGGAGCCAGAAAGACCCTGTGCTTTGAATAAGGCTACACCTTAGGAGTGATGTCTGGTTCTGCCTATGGCCTGTGGAACCTGAAGGCTCTAGTAACTCGATTGGATCTATCAGGTGTAGCCTCTCCAAATGCTTTGCTCCCCATTCGCGTTGTCCACTTAAACTTGACAGCCACAGGAGTATCCTTCTGGGCCCCACTGCCATTACTGTCAGTACTATTCTGTTACCTCAGTGCTCCAGTTTAATTTGGAGATCGATGAGTATTTCCTTTTTTGCCATATGACCCCAGGTACCCCATCCCTGCCATTAATGCCAACTGGGTTGCTACTGCTGTATTCTCAGCACCCCGATGTTCCCAGTTGGACTGCCTATACTGCTAGTACCTGCCAAGTGACTCCCTAAGGGAGAAGAAGGACAAGTAATCATGGCATTAGGAAATGGAGGATACTGAAAGCTTAGCCCTGTCTGGGGTTCTTTTGGGGGATGTCCTTTTGTACTACCAGCTCATATCTGTTGCTGGCCAGCTCCTCCCACATCACCACTGAACTGAAGGCCCTGGCCTCCAGCTGCTGAGACCCTATATCTCCAAGACCCTGCCTCTCTTGGAGAATTAGATCATCCTTGCCTCAGCTGTGCCTTGTTTGCCGGGCATCCTTAATTACTGCTGACCTGGGGACACAAAACCATGTTCCTTTTGTCTCGTCTTGGTATCAGCCCAATTCTTGATTGCTCTTAGGGATAGTAGAGGCTAGGTTGATCGCCGTCCAATTTCAACCTTGATCATGAGGTGAGTCAAAGAATCATCTCATAGAATTTCTAAATTTAAATTCCCTGCATCTGTGTTAGGAATGCTACAGCAGGTGTGTTCTTTGCCCCATGCTCTGCCACCACATAACAGCCTCATAAACAACCTGGAAATAACTCAGGAGTCATTCTTGGAGAGTTCCTGTTCCTTGCTCTCCCCCATCTGTGCAGGGGATTTCCGCCCTGTCCTCGAGGGTCTAGACCAGGGTCTGGAACTTGTTGCTCTGACACACAGTGGTCCTCCCTAACTCATTAGCACAGCAAGGCAAAGAATAGAGAGGATAGGATGTTGGAGCTACCTAGCACATACATCCCGTGCCTTCTGGGTCTGAATTCAGACTGTGAAGGGGGTGGGGCTGGATGAATTAGGTGGCCAGAGCAGGATGGGCAGGGCGTGGGGTGGCTAGGCTGGGGAGGAGGAGTTGGGAAAGCTGGGAAAGCAAGTCCAGTGCCTTCAGGGCTGCTGACCTCTGACCTAACCCAAACAGGAAGTGCCATATCTGTGGGCCCAGACCCCAGAGGAGAAGGAATGTGGGGATGAATCCAAAGCAAACATTCCACCAGCTTCCTAGTCACCCCCACCCCCAGTCTGCTTGTCCTTTTTCTGCTGAGAATGGGGCGGGGTATAGGGAATTGCAGTAGAATGAGACCAAAGCTAGACTGAATTTGCAGGCTCAGAGGCCAGCTGGAACTGGTGGCAGTCATAGGGCTCTGTAGTCTGTATTTTTGTGCCCTTCCTCCATTCACAACCCCAAGGCAGGGACAATCCTCCTGCTGCATTCTACCTGCCTTGTCACCTGATGCTCTGGTCTTATAAGCTCTGGAAGCAGGGACCTCAGACCTTTCCCTGTGCTTCTCAGCACAGGCGAGACTGATAGAAAAAGTAGAGCCTAGGACCCCCCCCCAAGACCAAGTTCATAGCACAAAGGACATATATTTTCCCCAGAGGCACAGAGGGTGAGGATAAGGGACAAAGATAGGAGATAAAGAGGGAAAAGGGAAAGAGAACAAGGGAGAGGAGAGGAGTATTGTCCTGGAAAAAGGGAGTGAGGTGGTGGCAAACTGCTGCCCTTGGACATAGAGGAGACACATGACCTATAGGCAAATGACAGTTTATAAAGGTAAAAGGAAGAAACCCTTTGTTAGGATGAGGTGTTTAATTTTAATTGGGCATGCTAATTAGATGAGACAAACAAACGGAGCTGTTGATTTCTGGACTTCAATACTTTGACAGCTGGACTTTGGCAATCAGTCACAAGAGAAGGAAGTGGCCAATTAAGGAATTGACCTTGGAGGCTAAAGGTAGGAATGTAACCTAAGGGTTTTTCAGCAAGGCAGAGGGAAAAGGGAAGCAGGGCAAGGCCTGCTAACATACTTGCCATGCTCAGGACAGCTAGCGTCCCTTCAAAGACATCGGCTCCAGTGGCCTCATGGGGCCCCTCAGAGCATATCTTCAACCCAGTACAACTGGCCAGTCCTGTCTTCAGGACTCAGTATGGCTGAGCCATCACCATTCTGGCACTGCAGGCTGATCTAGGTCAGGTAGTCAGTCAGTGACTTGGATCAGGAAATAGTCACTGATAGATCTCCAAGATTGGTTCTCTGATGTAGGCCTGGCTTTGCACAGACCAAAGCTTAGCCCCCAGTAACTGCTGGGTAAATGTGACTACTCCCTTCTCTGTCATCAGACCACATGGGCTATAACTTGATTCTGTAGGAAGTGAGGTGCACAATGCTGGGCAAATTATTTTCCCTGCCTGCATTTTAGTCTCCTATCTTCAAACTGTGGGTAGGACCCTGGATATTAGGCACTCTGACTTGAGGATGTGTATGCATGGACAAAGATAGGGGTTACGGTATAAGGAACGGATAAGGGGCCTCAAAGTTACTAATACGCAACAGTCACCAGCTCCTGGTTACTTTAGGACAAAAGGTGTTTTGGGCTTCCCTACCAACCTGCACCAGCAACCAAATGCTCCTATATGTCCTAGATCAGGACAGGAACACCTAATATAGAAGAGGGCTAAAGATGGTTTCTGGAACAATTAGGGTGAGATGCAAGGGTTCAAGGCTCTGATGAGGAGGTTCTCAGAGGAGCTATGGGAACTAGGTCTCTGAGCCCCATGCTAATGAAGCAGCATCTAGGATATGGCCAGGAGAGCCAGAGCTCTCAGTGAATGCAGCTTGAATCTGAGGTGGAGGTGGGGACTGTCAGAAGCCTGAATGAGGTGCATTTGTTACATTAATGTACAAAGCAGTGTTTCCTCAGCCCCTTGAACTCCTCCAGGACATTTGCTGAAAGGATCTTCATCCATCATGTGAAGAAGAGGGGGCATCTAAAACTGTCCAAGTGATGTAGAGGTCAAGTGGAATTTAGCTTGGGTCTTTTTCCTTTCTTTGTTTGGTCTGAAGAACCACACTGTGGTAGGGCTAGATATAGAAGAAGGCTGTGGATGGGGTGTCACAGGTCAATAACATTATTGTCCAGGGGTGTGTGTGTGTGTGTGTGTGTGTGTTTTAATGGATTGGACTCCTGGGCCACATCATGTGTGCCACAAATGGAATTCAGGAACACATGTCTATGAAAGGAGTGACAAGGATGAATCCAGAAAAGGTTAAACAGCATGGGGGGGAAGAGGGAGAGAGAGAGAGAGAGAGAGAGAGAGAGAGAGAGAGAGAGAGAGAGAGAGAGAGAGAGAGAGAGAGAAACATTTACATCTATTGGGGCAGAGGCATTATAGGAAAGCTAGGTTGATGGTGGAGATCAGGTTGCCACTTTACTTTAGGCCACTATGAGCCCCTATTACTCCATGGTGAATCCCTGAGGCTCTGACTCTCCTGGCAAGCAAGATCTGGTCCTTGCAACTCTGAAAGAGAACAAAGGGTGGTAGTGGCCAGAATGGGTGAAGGCAGGAAAAGTGGCTTATCACAGTGACCTTTCACTCTCCAGTGTCTATAAGTGGAGCAAGCCATTGAGAGAGCTCAGCTGTCTCCTATCCTTGCAGGCTGCAGCCTCTATGCCTTCCATCAGCAGAAAAAACACCACAGGGCTGCAGTCAAGAGAAGCAGGGGCTGAGCCTGTGTTTGACTAGCAGCCAGCCCCCTGCCCAGGCCCCACATCATCAGCAGGCGGGGGGGGCAGTGGAAAGCAGCTGGGTGGCCCCTCCCAGGCTGCTGTCTGCTTTCTTTTGCCCCCTTGGCAAGAGGGAAAAAGGAAAAAAGAATAATTAAACCCAAACGTCTTGGTAACTTTTTCCTGGAACAAGAAGACATAGGGCGGGAGGTTCTGGTCCTGGGAATGATGGGTGGGACTGTCTATGGACCCTTGCCTTCCATCCCCACTACAGCCTGTCCTGTGTTGGCGATCAGCAGATCATCACTGGCCTCTTGACAGCTTTCTCCAAACCTTCCTTAGCCTGTTCCACTCTTTTTAGATTTGGATCCTTAAGCCTGTGGCCTCTGGTTATTGCATGAGAAAGGTCATGCACTAATACCCTAACCAGTTGTCCAAATCAGAGGAAAGGTGTTTTTTTTTTAATTAGGGTCTTCTGAGGGAGCATGCTCTCTCATACCTAGATGCTAGGTTTCTGTTGTATTAGGACAACCGGTTGTGGGACTTTGTGATGGCAGCTCTAGGACACCACTGGTTTCTGCACTGCCTCTTCCTTTCATGTCCCTTCCTGTAGCTGTCGCCTCAGCTGAAACCAGCTCTGGGCCAGCTCCACATGGGTTCCTGAGTGCCAGTAGGGCAGGCATGGATATGACTGAAGGAGGAGGATCTTGAGGTTGAGGGGTAGGTTGTAGGGAGAAGCCTTAGAAGTTAGCAACAGCTTAGAGAGAAGGAGGTGGTGATGGGGCCCTGAAGACACATCTCAGACAGGTCTCTGTTATAGGTTCTCTATAGCTTCCTGATTCCATGCTGCCCTTTATACTTTCCTCTGTGTTTCTGGGGCCTTTCCTTCTTTTCTAGTTTCCATATGCCTGTCAGAGGAATGTTCCCCCACAGTGGACACATGGGAGATTGATCCAACCTGGGATGTCAGGTGGTCCTCCTGAAGCTAGTTGCTATTGCTAGTATACCCAGCACACTAAGGTATAGCTGCAATTCAGCACACTTTATCATCTTTTTGAGAAAGTTGGTGCCCAGCTCCTAGAATCAGGAGTCATGAGGAAGGTTCACTGACTCATCTATGCTAAGAGTCCTGGGAGCCCTGGCTGGCTAGGCCATAGCTCCCCTAAGTCTTACAACTCCCTCTCCAGAAAGCACTCCCAAATGGTGGTAGACATTTCAGGAGATGGTGTGGTACAAGAAGACATAGGATGCATTCAAGATTATAGTGAGTTTTACTATCCACCTTAATATGATTAATAAGCACCTAGGATATTAGTCAGGTATACCCCCCCCCAGTGTGTGTGTGTGTGTGTGTGTGTGTGTGTGTGTGTGTGTGTGTGTGTGTGGTTCCGGAGAAGATTAACTGGGGGCCTCTGAATGTAAGCACCACCATCCTATGGGCTGGGGGGGGGGTCCTAAACTGTATAAGAAGGACAAGAAAGCTGACTGTTTTAGTTTGCTTTCTATTGTGGTAACACCGTGACCAAAAGAAACTTGAGGAGGAATAGGTATTTTTTACCTTACCGTTTACCATGAGGGGAAGCAAGGTGGGAACTGAAGGAAAAGTCTTGGAGGAATGCTGTTTACTGGTTTACTCTTCATGGTTTGCTCCTTCCCCCCCCAGATGACTCTAGTTTGAATTAAATTAACCAAAAACTTTGGGTAACTGTCCCTGTCATTCAATTCATTCCCTTGCAGCTGGCTGAGCTCTTTAGGGCAGACAGAGGTGCTGGATGAGCTGACTTTGCTGTTCTCTTGCTGCTTGCCTCTTTGCTGTTTCTCCAACTGTCCTGGTCTGAAGCCCTTGTCTGCACTCTAGAAGCTGTTGTATTGTAGACCCCGAAGGAAGTTGTCATGCATTGAAACACATACAGGGAGGAGGGCAAGTTTGGCAATGTGGACAATGGATTTCCATCCGGGTTAAGCTGCTTTAGCTGCCTCTAATTCTAGGTGGAGGGTGAAGGAGGCAGGATGGGGTCTATCTGCTACTGGTCAGTTAAGCCTTCCTGGGCATGACTCTATGCCCATCCTAGCCAAGGAACATCTCTATTTGGCTCCATTGTGGCTTCCTATCTGTCGTTGAACCTAGGCATGTTAAGGATATCTACTGCAAAGGGGACTGCTCCAGTAGGCCCATGTATCCTAAATCATGGAATCCATCCATGTTGGAGACCTTCGTGTAGTATCTTCTCTAGGCCTGCCCTCTAGCAGCTCGATGTTGTAGGCCTATGCAAAGCAATGGACAATGGACCCTTTTGGGCCATCTGAAACCTGAAGTCCCCAGACCCTGAACCAGGCCCAGACCCCCAGAATGTAGATGAAGAGGCTGCATTGCATCTTAGAGGCATGTGCATGTAGGCTTTGGGTGGATGTTCACTTTGTTCTTGCTCAGATCTAGCCACTCCAGGCTGGACAGTCCCAGGAACATGCAAGTTGGAATCTTGGTAGTTTCATTCTCTCTATACACATAGGACAACTATTTCCCATGCACCATTCCCTGTCCTCTCATTTCTTTAAAGTAGCTAGTTCTTCTGATTTCCCAGAGCAGGCAATAACATCTGGGCCAGTGTGCATGAGGCTTGGGCAGGGGGCATGGCCTGTTCTGTGGTGCCCAGCTCTGTCATTTCAGGCCCAGGCCCTTGTCTGCTTCCTGGCCTCTTTTGTACATATCCTGTGGCTTCTGAGGTGCTCCTGCCAATGTCTCAGCCTCTGTTCTGGTCCTTCTATTGGTGCCAGGCTTCTGGCCCAAATTGGCAGAAGGTTCCTTTAAGAGGGGAAAGATAGCCTTGGCTTAGTCACAAGCAGCAAGAGCCCAATCTGAGGGGCAAGGGCTTTGTCAGTGATTGAGTCTAGTAGGGGCCATATCTTTGGAAGGTTCCTCTCCTACCATTTATGCTTTACTTGACAAAGCCATGGTCAGTTTGGACACTCACAAGTAGCCTTGCCACACCCAGAAGATACCACATGGGGGTTATCAGCTCTGACTAGTTTTTACCATTGGAGGTCCTCTTGGGCTTCAGATTCCTTCTGGTTTTCTGACCTCCTGCCTTTCTTCTCTGGCACTCCACTATGATCACTGCCCCTTCTTGGGCTCCTGGAACCCTGATGGCCTATAAAGGTTTCCACTTCTCCATAGCTCCTCTGTCCTGATCCCTAGGACAAGCTATTACCCAGGGTTGAGCCTGCTGTATGTCCATTCCATTGTTGAGACACTGCGTTTGCTCAGAGACTATTGGAGGTGACTTCTTCCTCACAGTTGAGTCTGGCCTGGTAGGTAACTTCCAGATAATGGCTCAGTGAACTTGCTTCTTAGAGTGGACCAAGTCCAGCTGCTCATCTTCAGACCTCTTTGGGTTGCCCAGATCTGCAAAATGTGCCAATGTTTGAAAGTGGAGTAGCAGTTTCAAAGAATGTCCTCATCCACTGTAGGATATTGATGGTGGAGTGGTCAAAACCCCTTTCTCTCCAGACCTTCCACTGCCATCCTTCCTTCTCCAGAAGAGAGCCAGGGAGCAAGCAAGGTGCCATCCTATGCCATTGGCTATCTAGCCTGCCTCTTAGATCTGAAGCAGTGCTTCTACTAGAGACTCTCCAAGTCCATTGGAACAAGATGCAGGCTGGCTCCCAGGTCACAAGGAGAGTTTTGCTTGTCTTTGGTTGATGAGGTCAGCCTACTCAGATCTTGGTCCAAAGCTCTCCTCAGTCTCTCTTCTCCAGTAACTCCCAGGGCAGAGGGTGAGAACATTGCCTCTGCATTCCCTTCTGACCCCATTCAGTGCTAAGCAGGAGTCTAATGTCTTTGAGGAGATGAAGGTATTAGTCACCTGGCATGTTTCACTTTTGGGGATGGCAGCCGCAGTGCCTGGGGGTACTTAAACTCGAAGGCTCTTAAGGGGGTGTCAGACACCTTCATGAAAGGGTGACAATTTCTGGGGATTTTCATGTCCTAGAAGCCCAGTGGCTCAGAGGACTTTCACTACTCTGTGTTCAGGGAATAGAATAAGGGCCTAGATCCACACAACTTGTTCCTCCTGCCTTCATAGGCATAGGACAGGGCCACCAATCCCAACACTAAGCAGGCCACACCTGTGCTCTTTTCTTGGGGCCCCTTGAACCCAGATCTGGCTGCCAACCCACACGCACATTTCCAGTCTTCCAAGATTCTTCTGTCTCAGAAGGTTTTACATTAGCTAGATTAACTCCCTACTAGCAAGCCCTGACTCATTCTGGATGTCTCAGATGGGTACCCTTGAGTAACTTCCTTTTTGCCCATGTCCTTTAACCCAAGAACATTCCAGTGGCAGAGCAAGGTGCTCTTCTTCCCTCCAGTGACAGCTAATCACTGTTGAAGGACCTGTACCACCTGGGTGGTGGCTGTAGGACGGGCAAAGCTGCTGGGGCTACTGGGGCCAAAACAGGTTCTCTCATGCAGTCTCTGCCTGGCCAGCAGAGCAGCACCTAACCCAAAGAGACAGGATGAAGGCATCATACCTTTATATGGCTCCCATGGGCAGGCCCTATTAGTCAGCAGAGAGCATGAAGAGCTGGGAGAGGTAGAATGGTGGCCACAACTGAATGGGACACGTGCACCATAGTGATGATAGAACAGTCCAAGACAATGCTGCCTGGGCTATTAGCTCTGGCTTTGTTTCTGAAAGCCACCTCTGCCCACTTTGTCTCTCCTTCCCTTCTCTTTTTTTCTTTTTCTTTTTCTTTTTTTTTTCAGAGCTGGGGACCAAACCCAGGGCCTTGCGCTTGCTAGGCAAGCACTCTACCACTGAGCTAAATTCCCAACCCCTCTCCTTCCCTTCTCAAGATCACTTTTCTACCAATCCAATGAGTCTCTTGTGCCCAGCTCACTACACTGCTTCCACCTGAAGAGAAACTCAGGGAATCTTTCCTGGATCTAAGAGCATGTGCTTTCTCTGTAAGGCCCATATTGACTCTCCATTGGCCCAGGCCCAGTACCTCCATGAATAGGGCATCTGTTTCCATACACTGTGGGCCTATGAAGCCCATTACAGGGCAGGATACCCACAACAGGCTGCCAGGTCCCACCTTCATGTCAGGAATAGGAGAGGTAAGGGAGCCTTCTGGGTCCCCAGGAGATGGGGCAGGTACCAGGGCTGTCTGGGTCAGTGAAGACTCTGGTGTCCACAAAACCTGTTTATCCCCTGGGTTTCTGTCCTACGTAGTAGGGAAGCCTCCCATGCCACAGACAGCAGAGACTTTAGGCTGCCTGCACACTGTCCTTCCTGTGGATAGGGTTGACTCTCAATGCTTCTGCCATTTCATTTCTTCCAGGCTTCTACTTTTTCCTCTGTGAAATGGGGGATAACATGTACCTTGAATTCCTCATCAGAATGCATGTGCATTAGGGTGTATCCATCTTACAAGACTCCCAGACTTCTTTTTTTTTTTTTTTGGTTCTTTTTTTCGGAGCTGGGGACCGAACCCAGGGCCTTGCACTTCCTAGGTAAGCGCTCTACCACTGAGCTAAATCCCCAGCCCCAACTCCCAGACTTCTTGATCAAGAGTCCTAGGCCACATATACCCTTGTACTTCCCAAACATTAGGTGAATCTGAGAGGCCCCTGTGGGTTAGGATAATTCCAGGTAGGAAGGAGGTTGGGCTTGAATGAAGCTGCTGATGAGTAGAGGCAAAGGAGTGGAGACAAGAGCAAAAGGCAAAGAGTTGTCTATATGGGTTCCTTAAACAGCTCTCAGGGAGTGTCAGCAATCTCTGCTCCATGGCCTGGACATCAGCCACTGGGCATCCTCACAACCCCAGCTCCAAACCTAGTTGAGGGGGCAGGCGCTGGGGCTGGCAAGCAGCACAGCTTGCCACAGGGCTCAGCCTTTTGGAGCCAGCATTGAGGAAGCTTTTCCTACAGTTCTGTCCAGTGTCGAGTTATGTTTGGAAGTGGTCTGAAAAAAAAAATGAGTTAATTGTGGGCAAGGCTTGGATGAGTGGGTGGAGGGGTTGGGGAGAAGGACTTAACAGCTTCAGCTCTATCTGCAAGTTTGAATCTTGGTCCTGAGCCATAGGGCAGTGAGTGTGTAAGGCCCTAGGAGAGGGGCAGGGACAGGAGTTGAGGTTTGAAGGAGTCCCTGGCAAGTAGATTTTCACTGGATTTAACATTTCCCTGCTTGAGTCTAGTGAAACAGCTGTACTACAGTTGGTGAGAGAAGAACCTAGGAATCAGTGTCCTGGAGGAGGAGTCTCCACTTTGAACCACACAGAGTCCATTTACAGGTCTTTGCTCCACTCCTTTCCTGACGCTTGCCATGCAGGTTTCTTGGTTATGAACTGAACACTGGGACAACACCACACACAAATCAGACACTACGCCTGTCTTGGGAGCCAGGGATAAGGCCAACATCTGACAAGAATAGCCAGAAACTAGTCTTCTGTCTGGGAGGCCATTGCTGAGGCTGAGAGAAGGGACTCCTCAGGCCTGAGAGGACTGAAGCGTGCAGTCCTCCCTTATTCTGGAAGGCCAGAGAGAGGGAACATCCCTCCACCACCACCATTTTACAGAGAAAGGGTGGGAGACTCGCTCAGGTCTCCTGATCTAGGCATCACAGAGGTTGGCTTAGAGTCCAGGTCCCTGGAGATGCCCTTGGCTCTGCCCCCTCCCCCATGACTGAGATGGATTCTGGAATCCTGGCCCCCTACCCATTTCCCCCGTTCTTGAAGCTCCCCAGGCTCTGACTAAACATCCTGCCATCTGGTTCCCATTAGCTGGGCTGGGGGTGGGGAGAAGCCTACTCCCAGGTTTCTCTGGCACAGCCAGTCTGGGAGAGGGAGAGACGTTCCCTCTTCCCCACCTAGGCAGGAAGCCCAAACAAGGTCTGAAGTGCTCCCAGTTCCCCAGCTCCTATGGATCCCTGGGCTGGATGCTGTTCTCTTGGTTTGGAAGTACACTGACCAACCCAGGTGGGTACTTGGGGAATGCTACTTCTGCAAGCTACTTTGTCCACCCAGACATCTCTGGAACCTTGGGGGTGGTCCTTGAGGGTCCCCATAGAGCAGAACCAGATTTGGAGAGGAGCTCAGCAGCATCAACAGTTCTTTAAATTTTGGGTTTTGTACTCCCCTCTTCTCAAGAGCTCATTTGCACACTCAGACTGAGCCAGCCAGGGCCCCAGGCCAGCACAGATCCTAAGCCTGTGTCTGGAGAGGAGGGTGGGAGGGACACTGGGATTTTCCAGGAACTAGGATGAAGGACTTGCTGTAAAGGGCTTCAGACTTAATGCTCAGATGACCTGACTGGTTCTGTGATTTCAGAAGCAAACATCCCTGCTCAGTGCCTCAGTCTTTCTATTTCAATATGGCAAACAAGCACTCTTAGAAAGCTATAGATATGGATTGCAGACAAGGAGAAGAATCTGCTCTATATAATCACCATAGCTTCTAGCTGCACAATTCCAGAATACCAAGGGTCTCCTGCCAACTTTATTTTTCCTTCCCACATGGCCCTCTCCCTATATGCAGAGTTTTTTGTCCCCTAAGTCTTCTAAAAGCTTACAACCTTAGGACTCTTCTCTCATCAGGTGAGGATTCGAGAACATATTTTTTTTCTCACCACACACCCCCTGAGCCACTGCAAGTGCAGGCACAGAGATCCCATCAGAAACAAAGAGACAAAGACCTTGAGAAATTGACTTGGGCAGAGATATTAATGAAAGTAAGTTCTATGCGAAAAACACTCTAGTAAAGAGCCTTTCCAAAAACGTGGGGCTGGTCAGTGCAAAGGCCCTAAGTTGGGGGAGTTTGACTTAAATTCAGAAATATAGGGATAGTGAAGTAGGTTGAGTGAGAACTGAGACAGGAAAGGACGGGAGGGTCATGTTTGAGGAAGGTGTCAAAGGTGATCAGGAAAAATTATCTTTGCTCTCAAAGAAAATAGAGCCACTGTGGGCTTCTCAGCAAAAGAATTGCACAATTCAACTTTTAAATGTAGCTCTTGGAAGCCAGCTGAAACAGACTCACTGGGGTCACAAAGACAGAAGTGGGAACAGGTGTGAAGGTGACTGAGCTGTCTAGAAGAGAAGTTGATCTTAGCTTGCCCTGAGTGAAATGAGTATCAACTTCATGGCTTCATAATCTCAGAAGCTGGATTATAAGGGGGTTCAGTAAACATCCAAGCTGGTATCAGGAAAGTGTCTGGAGCTCAGGAGATTATTGATAGCATTGCTGTTCCATCCTGTACAGGGAATTCTGTTCAGTGCATGGAGTCTCTCTTGTATACCCTCGCTCCTTCCAGGGTGTGGGGCAGAACAATTATTTGGTGTGTGTATGTGTGTGCTCTTGTGTGTGTGAGCACATCTGTGTGTTCATGCAAATGAATGTGTACAACTACACAAACATACTGAGTCTGCATATACACATTTGAGCAGGTCTCAGGGCAAAGATACAGGGACCTTTCCCACTTAAAGCTTTCAGGAGAAGTAAAACTTTCCATGCTCTCCTCCTACTGCGAGCGACCCTTCCCTAGAGGAAACTCAGCTTATTTTAATGCCATTGAAACCTCAGAGGATCTGCTCCCAATTAAAGAAGTCCTCTTACAGATGCTTTTGTGAGCACTGTAGACAGAAGACCATTCCCATTCACACTTATACCATGCTGTAGGCTGCCTTGCCTGAGATGAGACTGGGAGATGGGGAGGGAGGAAACAGAACCACTGTTGGGAAGATAGCTGGAGAGAGAATGGAGGGTGCAAGGCATTGACAGGCAGAGCCCAAGACCTTCTCTGGCTGGAGTGTGGGTATATTTAGGGAGGTTGGCAGTAGAAGGAGGGCTACAGAGGGCAGCATGCAGCAAGGAGGGCTTTGGGACCACTTTTCTATCCTCCTTCCCAGCCTGAAATTCCAGTTGACTCCTGCCAAAAATGTGGGCCCCATTTGACTCTCCATGAAAGCTGTTTCACCCCACCAGGTGGGCCTCAGGCATGGGACAGAGGTTGGATAGAAACTGGGGCTTGGCTTGGGGAAAAGAGGGATTTATGGTAAGAATGCAAAGTCGAACACCCCCTCCCTGGCGGCTCTCTGAGTGGGCACGTTTGTGTTCCAGTCCTGGCGCCCGAGACTCTAGCTCCAGACACATGTGACTCAGCCCTGCTGGCCTTGCCAAGAAGTCTAGACCCAAGAGTCTCCCTATGAAGGGGGTGATCCTGCCACCGTTTCCTCACCGGCCTTGGCTGAGCCCTGAGCATATGCAGCTGTACACTTCATTCCCTGTTTTGTCCATTTACAGGCACAGCAAGGGTAAGGGGTACTTGGAGGCATGTACTTGAGCACAAAAGTCCACAGACCCTGTCCTGAATTGTTAGAACTGGAGAAAGAGAAAACACAGGCTACTTCTACTGCCAGCTCATGGACACCTGGGCAAATGCTGGGCCCACCCTAGAGACTCGGCTGGGATCTCACTGGAGTCTCAAAATGGACTACCCTCAGCCTGTCCTCATTGCTGGGGATTCATTTCTTTCCCTGAAACAAGCACACATGGACTGTTCTCTCTCTCTCTCTCTCTCTCTCTCTCTCTCTCTCTCTCTCTCTCTTTCTCCTCCCATCCTCCCCCACCCCCCGCCTCACTCTGAGACAGGATCTCCCTGCATAGCCCAGGTTTCTCTGTCCTGGAACACACTCTGTAAACCAAGCTAAACACACAGAGATCTGCTTGCCTCAAATGGTCCTTCTTGGAGAGCTTCAGGTGTAGAATATCTGGGAGTGGAGGCTGCCTTGGTACCTTGAAGGCTTCCTGTGACTACTCCTGACCCTAAGCTAGTCTAACAAGTCAGTACCTTTGGAGGGCCTATCTCCACTATTCCCTTCAGCCTCTTCTATTAGTAGTGTTCCACTGAGAATCCTACCTAAGGTCCCTATAGAAGCCTGGGTCTAATACTAGAAGCAACATGAGTGCTTCATGACATTTTACTATCCTGATATTTTCCAGGGGCAGCCCAATGCTCTGAGGGAAGGATGCCTACCTACTCCAGGAGCCCAAATTCATAAGGGGAAGGGTCTCACGTGTCTCTACAGCCTACCAGTCCATCCCTGGCACTGTGGGGTTAGTCAACTGTTCTCCTTTGCCAACCTACGTGCCAAGCACTAACATGTGGCTTATGCCCTGCTGCAATACACTGCCAAGTTTTTCCTCAGGATCATGGGCTGGCTCTTGCTTCCTATATATTCTAGTTCTGTCCAAGGCCTTCCACCCTGCAGGCCTCAAGGCCTTTTAGCCCCATCACAATGTGCTCTTGATGCTTCATCTCCGTCCTGTCTCCCTTATAGAACTCACATCCTCTGGGCAGGATTGTCTGTAGGGGTCTTCCCACTACTCCTACTCCATTGTAGGAGCCCACTTCCATGTCTCTACACACTTCTCTGGCAAACACACCTTCCAACCTCCCTCTCCAGCCAGCTAATGTTTAGACAGGACTTTCTTGGAGATATGCTGCCTTATGTTGAGCTTGACTCTGTGTTTCCAGAAGATTCTGTGACTGGGCCTCTTCTTTCCTGTTACTAAGCAGTCTATGACTCTCTACACTTCCACCCAGTCTCCAGTGGAGGTGAAATGACTGAATAGGAAGGTAGGCTGCCTCCTGCTGCTGTGCCCTTGGTGCAGGAGGCTAGCCTCCATGGTTTCTGTGGATGGACTTTGCTTCTCCAGGCTCCACCTGGAGCTGTAGACAAAGTTGCTGAGTTGGGGAAAGACCTGCTCAGTTCTTTGGCTCCCTGGGACTGGGTGGAGAAGGATGATTTTCTTCCAGAATACACAGGGGTTGGTTTCTTTTCCGTTCCTCAGGAGCAGATTCAAGAGCAGAGGCTATGGGAAGGGTGGAGGGAGGCAGCCACACTACAGTGGTTTCTCCCGCCAAATTCCCCAGTCCTAGGAAAGATCCACAGGAAAAACCCACAAGAATTTGAATGTCTGGGCTAGGGTCATGATTGAAATGAAATTTTCTTTTTTTTTTTTAAAGGAAGAAAAAACAAAAACAGAAAATGGCAGGAAAAAGTAAAACTGAAAAACAAGCAACCAAAAGCCCCTTTCCCCTTGTATTCCAGAGAGGGTCTGAGGCCACAGGAACCTTGTGGAGGGTGGAAAGGGGCCACTAAGTACTTTGGAAAGAACTGAGCCCCTGAGCCAAGTTGCTGGGCCTTCCTCTTCTCAGATTTTTTTCAGATCAAATTGGGAGGCTCCATGTCTTTTCCTCTGAAGAGCTTACTATTCCAAGTTCTTCCTAAGCATTTAGGCCCTGGCCCCTCAGCAGGGCCAGTCTAGGGGCTCTTTTCTGTTAGCCCCAAGCTCTTGACTGCTCCCTCCTTCCAGGATTCCACTGAGAGACTTCTCCAGTTAGAGGACTTCAGTTGCCTGCTAGCAACAACTCTCCCTGACCCGTGTGTGTGTGTGTGTGTGTGTGTGTGTGTGTGTGTGTGTGTGTGTGTATTCGTGCACGCATGCTTTTGTACGGGAGGAGTATGCAAGAGTATACAGGCCAAAGGTCATTGTTGGGTATCTTTTTCAGTTGTTCACTACGTTATTTTTTAAATATTTATTTTTATGTGCATGTCTTTACTTGCATTTATGTCTATGTACCATATGCATGCAGTGTTCAAGGAGTCTAGAAGAGGGTATTGGGTCTTTTGGAACAGGAGTTATAAATGGTTGTGAGCTGCAAAGTGGGTATTGGGAACTAAACCTGGGTCCTGTGCAAGAGCAGCAAGGTCTTTTTCGGAGCTGGGGACTGAACCCAGGGCCTTGCACTTGCTAGGCAAGCGCTCTACCACTGAGCTAAATCCCCAACCCCGCAGCAACTGTTCTTAATGGATGACACACTTCTCCAACCCTCTACCTTACTTTTTGAAACAGGGCCTCTCACTGAACCTGAAGCTTATCAGTTGGGTAGAATCATCTCTGCACTGGGCATGCTCCTAAATCTAACTTTAAAACAAACAAACATGGTTTTCCTCCTCCTCCTCCTCCTTCCTCCCTCTCTCTCTCTCTCTCTCTCTCTCTCTCTCTCTCTCTGTCTCTCTTGCTGTCTCTGTCTCTGTCTCTATCTCTCTGAGTGGCTCAAGTTGACTTAGAATTCACTATGTAGTTGAGGTTGACCTGAAATTTGTGATCTAAGTACATAAGTGCTAGAATTGCAGGCACGTGCTTCACAACTGGCTTTTTCTTGCTTCCTGATCTGTCTCCATGATCTCTTTTTGTGGAGCTGGCAGTGCAGTGCACAGAGGGTGCTCACATTGAGTGCAATAGATGGTTACTGGCTCTTGGCTCCTGAGCAACAATCACCCTTCAGTTCCTTCTTGTCTTATCCAATTAGCTGATCCCAGGGTTAGAATGATAGCATACTGGGGTTTAGGAAGGAGGGAGGCTGATTAATATTTCTTCAGATGTATTGAGTTTGAGAAACCTGAAACACAGATTTTTAAATGGACTGGACAGGACTGAGGCATAAGAGCATCCATGGGATGTGGGGTCCGGCTGGCACAATGATAACAATGAATATTTACTTGTCAGACTTCACCTTAGGAATTTCATAGAAACAACTGCCTGTTTTTCATCCTCATTTGTAAACCAATGAGGTAGGTGCTCTCACCCAACGTTTATCTGAGAGCAAGGAGCACAGAGAGGTTAGGTAAGTGGTCCAAAGTTTTCTAGGCATGGTGGTGCTTTACCTGTTACCATAGTGCATTGAAGGCAGAGGCAGGAGGATCACAAGTTTGAAGCCAGTCTAGGCTACAAAGCCAAATCGTGGTTCAAAATTCCCCAAATAAAAGAGACCACACAAACCAAAACAAAAGTTACACAGACTGTGAGTGTCAGAGCCTGATTTGAATTTAAGAACTTTCCCTCTGACTTCGTGTGCAAAGGAGACAAGATAGAACTCTGGTCCAAGAAATGGTCTTAATTTCTCTACCAAAGCTTGCCTTCATCAGTGGGGATCCATCAGCTAAGGCTAAGTAGAACCCGAACAAGGTAGGAGCGCCCCCTCCTGGATGAGCCTCTGTGAGTCCCTCACTTTTGTCTTTAAAAGGAGCTACTCCGGCTTTGGGTAAGTCCTACTAGTCCCGCCTCCTTCCCGCCAGCCCTCCCCTTCAGTCCCGCCTTTAGCCCCGCCTCTGTTCTATCCTCGTCCAGCCCTCCTCCCTGCCCTCTGCTCCCTGAGGCGCGCGCAGGCAATGACTGAGCGACAGCCCAATGGGAAGGCTCGTTGGGAAAGAGGGTGGGCCATTGTGACTTCAGTCCTGACGGATGGCTCCGCCCCTGCCGCGCGGGCTAGTGGGCGGAGAGACCCAAGAAACTGGTGAACCTTTAGCAGTGCGGCAGGAGCCTGTAAGCTTGGGGGCGTGAACCATTTTCGGTTCAGAGCGCGAAACATGGCGGAGAAGGGTGCTGGTGGCGGTGCTGGTGGCGGTTCTGATGACAGCTACTACGAAGATGTGGGTGATGACTGCGTGGTCAAGGCGGCTGTGGAGGTGTTCGAGAAGCTAAAGGTACTGTGAGCCAAGGGAACCGCTCCAGGATAGGGAACCAGGCAAGGCCCTGTCCCAACGCCGTTTGGATCTTCCTGTGGACATTGACCACATTACAGGGGTCCACAGTGGCTGGCCCTGGCAAAGCCTTGCAGGTGACTTGTGGACCGTCTGTCCTAAGTCTTCGGGGTTCTCGGTTCTCTGATCATGCTGTTCCCACAGAACTTTACAAGATTGAGGCTGGGAACTTGGAGCACGTGCAAAAATGAAGGATGCAGTCCCCAATCTCAAAGAGCTGGAAGTGGATGGAGTTGGGTTTGGGGAACAGATGGGCTGAACACCTTGCCATTTTGTTGGGTCAGAGCCAGGGACTCCAGCTGGGTCTAAAGTACATGCAGCAGTGAGGAACATGACCCTATAAAGTTAGAGAGCTATCCCAGGCCCATTGGCTCCCTCGCTAAGCTCCCTCCCATCTCCCCTTGCTACTGACTCCGTGATCACTTGCAGTCTTTCTCCACTGCCCCTCAGTTTTAATCTTAGTCTTCCTAACCTACACTTAGGCATGTTTCTAGTTTGTGGCCGTGGAACTCAGAGGGAACACACTTAAAAGTGGTGGGATTGCAAGTCACAAGAACAGATGTGGGGTGAAGATGAGGGACTTGAACTTTTGGCAAGACCAGGAAGGGGCACAAACTGGTAGAAGTGCTTTGCCACCCTACAGTAACAGGCTTCCTTCTGACTTGCCTATTCCTTGTTTAGGGTATTAGCTGCCCCTTCCTCGATGGTCTGTATATTACAGAACCAAAGACAATTATGGAACTGCTGTGTAGGCCCTCAAAGTACCGGTTGGACATACTGGAATGGATGTGTATACGGTAATATTCTCTGTTTTTTCCTTTCCATGGGGTGTCTCCTGGGGGAGATGGGAATGTGTCTTTTTAGAGGGTCTCATAACCAACCAGCTCCAGGAAAGCAGCTGGTTAGTTAACTGAGCCATGAGCAAGATGATGGGGAGGTGGCCCTGGCAATCCAAGGTGGACTTTAATGAAAGCCTTCTCTGCACCAGGGCCCCTGGGTTTTTGATTATGTTGAGTCATTTGATGTGGTTCATGTCACTGAACTGTGATTACTGTCAGCTTGGTGGGCACCTGATGATCAGCGAGGGACATTGCCCAGAAACTCAGTAACGGAAACGAGCCTTCTAGATTGTTTGCCTTCTTCTCCACCCCAACTTGCAAAGAATGAAGGTTTTTCTTAGTCCATCCTAAGGGCTGTGCTTCTAGGACAGCCTGGCTGGATAGGCCTTTTCAATGGAATGCTAAGGTGTTGGAGGACTTTTTCCTTGGAATTATCTGTGGAACCAGTTCTGTCCAGCTAGGAGCTCCGAAGGCCAGATGCTTACTGCAGAGCTTCTTTGTTAAGCTTATCTGTGTGCTTCCTCTCAAGGCTAGGACTGCACAGCCAAGTCACCAGAGCCTCTTTCACAATAGGGGCCTTCTAGTGTCTTAAAGAAGAGCTCAGCACGGCATTTTCTCTGAAGGGACAGACACTGTTCCAACTCAGTCTTGCCAAGGTAGTACAAAAACAGCAATAGGCAGCATGTGCAGGAATGGATGGGTGGTTGTGGCAATAAACCTTCTTTAAAAAAAAACCTGGGAGCCTATGCACAGGTTCATCTCTCTGTAAAAGTATATTTTATTCATCTGATATAATTGTCATCTCATGGGCTTACTGCCTCCATCTGGTAACCTAGGCCTAGTCCTGGAAGCTTCTAGCCTCCATACAATCTAATCTAGGCCTAGAATATTTTCAGCCTCTGAGACTTACTGCTGAATAAGCTCACCCTTTCTTGTTCTTTCTTGACTCTAGCTGGCTGGATCAACTCAGCTGTTCTGAGTTAAACTCCCCTCCAAGCTGACTGACCCAATCTGGCTTCTCTTTCTCAGCCTCTCCTGAATTGCTCTGCTTGGCCTCGTACTAACTTTGGCAATCTGTTCTAATCTGGGTCCTTTTTATTCCTTGGCTCTGTCTTCACCAGTTTCTAGTTTGTCCCCTCTCTTCAACCTGTCTCTGTACGACTCTCCTGGTAATACCTGCCTCCTACTTCCTGTGCTGCTCTCTTAAGTACCTCTCTTTGCTCTCTCTCCTCATGAGAGCTGGGCAGATCCTAGTCTGTCAAATCTCTCTCTGACTCGTCACTTTCTCTGCCACTCAATTAGCCATCACTTTCAAATATGGGTGCTTCCTTCTGCAAACTAACTTTACATTCACTGTTTGGGATTAAAGGTGTGTGCCCAAGATGTGTCTGTGTTCCAGCCAAAGCGATTAAAGGTGTGTGCTAAGGCTGAACCACACCACAACCAGAAACAGGTATTTTTCAATAAATAACACAATCTTGGGATTCAAAGTGTCATCAAATATCCTGCAACATCTTTCCTTTAAACTGGGATTTTTGAAAAGTGTATAATGAATGAAACAGGACTCCATGGCACCCACCTTTAATCCCAGAATGAAGGAGGCAGAGGCAGGTGGATTTCTGTGTGTTCCAGGCTAGCTTGGTCTACTTAAGAGAGTTCTAGGACAGCCATAGTGAGACCATATCTCCCAAAACAAAACCAAACAAACAAAAAAAGAAAAAAAGTGTAAAATCACCTTTTCTGAAAAGAGTGTAATAATGGTAGAGGCAACCATTGCTCCTTCATTATATATTCACTGACTTCTTTTTTTGTGTGTTGATCACTGCCTAGAAATGGGCTAGCCTCAGGAAGTACCCAAAGAAAAGCCAGTTGCTGGCCCCAGCCAGCTTTCATTCCAAGAGGATAGAGTCTTGTAAAAGTCTAGGGTACCTTGGCCAAAGAGGTTGTAGAATTCCTTGGAAATCCTTATAACTATGACTGTCCAGGCTGAGGAGTGAGTTGAAGTGATAACTTAGGTATGCCAGGGCTAAATGGGAAGCCAGTGGTCCAGTGGTGCACACTCAGACCAAATAGGTAGGTGTCAAATTCCCCTGCAAATGGCCACATTCTTCCTTTCTTGTGCACCCATCACTTATGCGTGTGTGTGTGTGTGTGTGTGTGTGTGTGTGTGTGTGTGTGTTGAGAGAGAGAGAGAGAATGAACTTCCTTTCCATTTCTGAGGGAGATTTTTCTCAAGTATTTTCCCATAGTAATTAATGGTAAGAGTAACATGATATTAGATAAATTATTTTAAAGTGGCTTTTCACTGTCATTGTACAAATAATTCTCTGTTTAGAGAGTAGGCACAGAGGGGTGATGAGGAATCAGGCACATGACTGACTTTGTTATTTTCCCACAGGGTCTGTCCTTCCTTGCAAGACAAGTTCAGCTTGCTGAAAGGAAATGCAGTGGATATGAAGATACAGGGTAGGTCTCTTTATGGGAGTGTTACATTTGCATTTCTGGGCAATTCTGAGCTTGGTCATAGTGTCTCACTGAGTTGTAAAATTTCTGTTAACTAATGTTTTACTTTGTATGGTGTATGCTCTGTGGAAATTATTAGAGCCTTCTAGAATCAGGGCCTTCTCTGATATAGTGAATGGGAAGCTTTTTGCAGGATCAAATAGTACATTACTTTACCACAACATTGAGATGTAGAGAGCATTTTTTTTCTGGTGTCATTAGAGGTCTCTCTGTGTGCATATTATGTTTATATGGCATTCCTAGGAGCCTCCTGATGGCTCTTTAATGTGGTTCGCTTTGTCTGAATGTTAGTTTGATAGTTTTGTTTTATTTTGGTAGAAACTGTCCTTAACTTAGTGTGAATATTAGATAAAGATGAGCAAAAATGCTATCTGTGTAAGTGGCTAGGTTTTTCTTCCTTATAGTATGGTTGAACATAGATAAAATTTAAAAATGCTAAGTTTTCCAAACCAAAAGCCTGACCACTGTAGTGTGAGTGAGCTGAACTTAGGCCCTGAAGTGTGCAACAGACAGCGTTGCCAAATGCATTATCTGAGGAAGAGTTGTTAAGGGCTATGGTTGAAGCAGGCTTTCTTGAAGGCATATTGGCATCGGAAGAGTGTTCCCAGGGCTTGGAAGTTGTTACACAGATGCTTTGACACTACTTCCAGTGGATCTTTTCCAGCATGTCCTATACAGGTTTGTACCTGCTCTGCTTCTGCTGAGGCATAGCCTGGCCTGAGAGGGAGTGAAGGTACTGCTCTAACACTGGTGTTGGTCCTAAGCTCTCTGATCTTTGTTTATATACTAGATGGCTATGTAAAGATGTGCTCAATACTCCAGAAGATGTGGCTAGGCACTCCCTGTTCCTGGAGGGGCCTTAGACTCCTTATCTGTAAAACATAGCCTAGACTCACTCACATTCAAGAGGGCATGGCAGGAGAATGGGCCATGAGAAGCATTTGGTCCGTCTTGTCTTTTGTGCCCCCAACCCTTGCCATGGGAAAAAGAGCCTCAGTATCCTTTATGCTCTAAGTGCTGGGATGTCTGTCTTATATCCTCCTCTGTTCGTGTGGTCTATAGTGACAAGGTCTTTGTATTCTAACAGAGATGGTGAAGCTAGGTCATGACCTGATGTTGTGTGCGCCAGATGACCAGGATCTTCTAATGGTAAGAAAGGACCCTCTTTTGTTCCTGCAGAGGATGCACAGTTTTTTATCCTGGGCTGGTGAGAGGACAGTAGAGGCTTCTGGCTCCAGAGCCTACATGGCTGGCAAGACTGCTCCTCTAGGCATCCCCTGGTTAAGCATTGCAAGAAATCTTTTTGGGAGACAAACAATTGGGAGAGCTAATGAATAAGCCATTTTTGGTGGGGTTCTATTCCATTGTGCTGTTTAGTTTCTCTCCAGTTAGAGTTTGCTTTCAAGTAGAGCTGGTTCATGGAGAATGTGATCATCAAGAACAAAGAATTCCTATCTCCTTCCTGCCACTGGCCCCATGACAGCCTCCCTCACTGTGGGAATATTTGCCAACACAGATAAGGATAACTTTATCTCTCAAGTGTATATCTCATGGGCTGTGCTTCTCTTGTTTTCTGGTTGAAAGTTGTTACATGGCTCTTTGCTGATACATTCTCCTTTCTGTTTCTTGTTCACAATTGCTTATTCAAGCATTTTTCTAATGACTACTTAAAATTGTCAGTTCATCTGCCTTTCTATAACCCCCGGATTGGCATCTACTGGGCATCTTTTCTTGTGCAAATTGAGGTCTTTGTGGTTTTTCATGTGTTAGATGATTGTAGCTTTTCCTGCTCATGTTGGCTGTTCCTTGGATCTTGTTAAATTTCTGGGAGGTTAAAGATCCATATGTCCCAGCAGGCTAACCCTAACCCCTCCTCCCTGGCCTGAATTTCCACTGTCAGCTCACCTTCTTCCCCACTATCCTGCATGCGCCACCCAGTGGTCACCTTGAGGCTTGAGCCTGGCTTCACGCCTGGCTTAGTAATCTTCAGGGCTGGTCCAAACTTTCCAAAACTGAATTTTGGAGTCATTTTCTTCATCTCTTTCCTCTCTGCCATTCTCTAAGCTTTTCACTTCCCTGGAGCTGTCTTTTTCTATCCTCCAGCTATAACCCACTTGCATGACTGATTTAGTAGCAGTAGGGCAGAAAGGAAAAACTAGCAAGAGGTCCTGGAAAGACACTTCTTATCACTGATTACACAACCAATGAAAATTAGAACTGCAATGGCATATTTCACTCATATCATGATGTGTAGAGTTAGAAGGAAAAAAAAGCACAGGCTGACAAGGATAGGGAGACATAGGAACCCTCATACATTGTAGTAGGGACACAAAATGATGCAGCTACTGTAGAAGGCAGTTAATACACATGTACCAGAATTCACTGTGAATGTTCATAGATGCCCATCAACTGGTAAGGTAATTTCAAGAAAAGACATGCTGCTACATGTGACAACATAGATGATGTTTGAAGATGTTATGCTAAGTGAGAAGCAGATAATAAAATGTAGTATAAGGTCATCATAAATGGTCACATACTGCAAGATTCCTTTTGTGTGGACTGTTCAGAAGAGGTGAGTCCATGAAGAAAGATAGGAACAGAGTAATTGTTAGGGGCTCAGGAAGAAGTCAATACAAAATGATTGTCAGTGGGTTTAGAGTTTGTTTGGAGGATACTAGAGATGTTTCTAAAATGTGGCTATGAGACCGGAAAGATGATTCAGTGGTTAAGAGAACTTGCTATTCTTTCAGAGGAGTGGGTCAGATTCCTGGCACCTGTATGCTGGCTTACAACCAGTTGTAACTTCAGTTTCAAGGGGTATAGTGGCTTCTCTTGGCCTCCTAGGGCACTTCACTCATGTGGTACACTGATATCTATGGAGGAAAACACTCAGACACATAATATAAATAAATTTTTAAAAATTGACTTTGACAATGGCCTCCTGACTCTTTGACTATTTTAATAGCCACTGCTCTATACATATAAAATTTTTAATATTTAATTTAATGTATTTTAACACATTGAATTAAAACTTAACAAGCAAAAATACTATAGCCAAATGGAAAAAAGAACATCTAGGAGAATAGCAAGTACAAGAAACCTGGAGTAGTCTGTGCTTGATGTGTTAAAAACCTGTCAGCAGACTGGCTCGGGTAGAGCAGAATGAAAATAAGGAAAGGGGATAAAACAGAGGGATAAATGTGATGACCTTTATAGGCTAGAGGAAGCTTTAGCATATACACAGTGGTGGCTTGGGGAGCTTGGAGCTGAGGGACATAGATTTCTATTTAGTATGACAGTAACTGCTATGGCTAATGTGTGAAGTAGACTGTGAGGAACCTGTTGCTAGATTACAGCAGTGGCCAGGCATGTAAGCAAATATCTTGAATGGCAGTGGTAGTGGGGAAATTGGAGTAGTGGCTAGATTCAGCCAGACTCATTGGATTTGCTGATGTTGTAAGGTATAGTCAAGACTCAATAATCGCACTCTAGAAAGATCTGGAGAATGAGTTCACAAAGTCTTATACCTCACCATATCTCTAGACCTTTCTAGAGTATTGCTGGAGAGTACAAAGCAGAAGATAGGGTAAGGTGGTCACAGTCCAGCCCGCTGGGCCAGTTTTGTAGCACTTTGGGTCTTGTACAGCTTGGAATGTGGTCATCCAGAAGGGTCATAAGTGGCTTTGTGAAGCCATTTTTGTGTTTTGGCTGATTCCAGTTTAAACAGTATATTGACCCTCTACTCCAGATTGGCCTACAGATGTGTTTCTTAGACAAATGAGGAAATTGAGTCAACAAGAAAGAGCAAAAGGGTCCTAGAAACTTAAGGACATGAATTTTGGGGGCTTTGGAGTGGGTCTTGCTAACTCAGTCATGGAGGTAGCACTTTGGTCTCTTTGGAACTGTACTACCCCCAAGATTATTCCTCACCAGGGGCAACTTGGTGCTTTCTCTTTGGCATCTGCATTCAGCACCAGCTTTTAGTGCTTGTTTTTCTTGAAGGGAATTTTTGTAAGGTGCTGTGAGTGGTGATTGAGTGACTCTTTGATTTTTCTTCCTCAGAACATTGTGTGCCAGGCCTGGGTGGTAAGGGATAGGCCTTGCTTGGTGCCTTATTTGCATAGGTATTTGTGGTGCAGTTATGGCCTCTAAGCTAGTAATCTGCTCCTGGGGATCATCAACTTTCTAGAAGAAGGCAAGCATTGGACTCTTCATTGGGCAACTCCCTGCATCACCTGGGAAGATGGGCAGACAGGAGACCTGGTCAGCCCTGCCTGAGTTGCTACATAGAAGCCTGTGGCCTTCATGGTGGAAAGTCTAGGCCCCTGCTGGTCATGTCCAGGCCTCATGCTGTGCCTGTTGGTGTCTGCCATTCTTGGCCAGGAGGGATTGACTGAGGATACCAGATCTTTACTTGGAGGTGGCCCTGAGGATTAGGCCACCATCAGATCCCTGTGAGTGCTATTCTGCTTTAGTAGGCCCTGTTGCATGCCACCCACCCACTGAATAATCCTTCCCCTCTGACTATGTGACAAAAATCATGCTGTAATATGTTTGACAACAGTTTGCGTTTTACATTTGCAGTGGTCTTCCAGGTATCATTGCAGCCTGAAATGTGGCAGAAGTCTGAGGATGCTATTGCTGAGCCAGTTCAAGAGGCTACCAGCAGGGGTCAGGGACAGGGAAGAGGAACTGTCTGGCCAGCCCCCTTGCCACTGGCCCCAGCAAGGGCAGCATAGGATTGGGCACCTGGAACAGCTGGCTAGGCCTTGATGGGTCTAGTAGCAAATGTGTGTGGCTTTTCCTGCCAGGGCCGTGAGTGTCCCCAGAAGCAACTACAGTTCATGGACAAGTTACTGGATATGATGCAGAGCCTGGCCACTGGATGCTCCAGTAGTTCTAGGTAAAGGTGTCAGTGGCACAGGCAGGTGCCCTGACAGCTGGTCTTAGTCTTAACTAATAGAGATGGTAGGGTGATGAGGGAATGTGCCCTCTCTGGTGACAGTAGCCATGTGCTGGTCCAGGAATTACGGAACTGATAAATTGGAGACAGCTCCCTCTAGTCACCATCTTGAGGGTTAGGCTAGCTGCTCAGAGGCCAGGCAGTGACTCAGCAAAGGGTAGATGTATTTCTAGGATCCTGGGACATGGCCTGATCCCTGCACTATAGGCCTTGGGGGAACTAACCTAGGCATATAGAAGGGGAATTAGCACCCAATGTCTACAGACAAGAGGGTGTCAGGCCAAAGCAAGCAGAGACTAGGGGGGATGCAGGTACTGGAATTCCCTATCCTTGGGACTGCTGGGCCAGTGCTCCTGTTGCTAAGAGTATACTCAGGGCTTGTCCTGATTTTGCAGCCTGAAGGAACACCTTGAAGGTGCCACAGAGAAGAATGACGCCTTGCTTGGGGAGCTGTTCTCCAGCCCCAACCTGTGGGCAATTTTGAAACCCGAGAGTGACCCATGGCCCCTGGACATGCAGTCCTCTCTCAACAAGCAATGTGATGACCTGCCAAAGTAGGTGTCCCGGGAGGGTGCTAGTCCTAGTATCCCCCCCATCGTGCTTCTGTCCAGTATGGTGGACCTCACAGTAGCCACTGCCTGTAGGAGCAGTAGCAGAGAGTTGACAGTGTACCTCCTTTTTTCTCCTGCAGGGCTGGCCCCTCTGCCCAGTCAGAGGGAGAGAAGGTGGCAGATTTGGCCAGGCAGCTACAGGAGAGTGCTACTAAGCTTCAGACACTCCGAGACCAGGTGAAGGGTATCAGCTCTGGGGATTGTGGGACTTGGGGAACAGGCTCTGCTGATTTCTAGGGAAAGTGGCGTCCCCCTCAGCTTGGTGTGCTGTGAGGCTTCAGTGAGATACAGTAGGAGTGTGGAGGTAGGTGATTAAGGTTCTGAGCATGAAAGGGAAAAATATCCTTCAGAAGGCAACTATGCACCAGGCCTGAACTGCATGCCTTTACATATCTTCTCAAATTCAGCCCTACTGGCATCTGTTGGCTGGGCTAGATATTTAGCTATGGAGACTGAGGTCTGTGCAAACATTAGCCTCATGGCTGAGGCCCCATTTACACCCTCCCCATATCTTTCTTTATGGAGACTTTCTCCCTCCAATTTGTGCCATGTTATGTTAACTTGTGCTATGTTATGTGGGCTGGTGACAGCCTAGGCTGACTGGGAAGGGCAGCCTCAAGTGACTGTCACCCTTCATTTTGCAGTGCTTTGCACAGCATAAAGCAGGGACTGACACCAGCACCGTAGACCAGAAACTCCGTCTGGTCATTTCTGACTTCTACCAGCTCATCTTGGCCTTCCTGCAAGTCTATGATGATGAGCTAGGCGAGTGCTGCCAGCGCCCAGTACCCAGCCTGCACCCAAGTGGTCCCATCATCCAAGCTGTCTATCAGACTCTGGCTTCCTGTGGCCAAGTAAGATACTCCCCTCCCCAACTCTGTGCTGCTGAGCACCTCAAGAGTGCATGCCCACCAGGCCTGGGCCCAGGATCTTAGCAACCCTTGATGTGAAGTGTACAGGCTGGGAAAGAGCTTGAGAGGACTTAGCCTGGGTTCCTCAACCAGTCACATGGTAGAACTCTGGGTTTGGACCTTTGTCAGATGAGGACAAACATTTCTAGTTCCTTGGGAAGGTGATGAAAGTTGATAGAAACATGGGCATTTTGTCCAAGAGATCCACCCCCCAAGGCAGTTTCCATTCTTATTTGTCTTACCCCTGGGGAAGCTTATAAATTGCTTGCATTGGAATCTACTTGATTCAGTATAAGATTTCCTGTCCTAGTGTCTGTGCTGGTGTTAGTTCACTGTTTTCATATGCCCAAACATGCCGGGCTACCTCTGATCTTTTGTCTGAGCACTAGGCCAGCTAGACAAACAAGATGGTAGGTAGACAGTTGGGTCTATGGCTAAGCCATTGAGTGAATGTGGCTCACTTGGCTCCTCTGCATTTCAGGTTCTCAGAGGCCAGGCTTAGCAGCTGAATTGATTCTCATCACTGTAGCTACAATGTGTGTAACTCCAGCTTTAGCTTATAGTGCCATGATGTTGATTTTAGGTTATAACAAGAAAACCCAAGCCTTCCCAGTCTCTCATGAGAGTCTCCCAGTAGAGGGAAGCTCTTATCACAAAGGCACTTTTTGGGTAGGATATCTTTTCCCGCTTGCCATTTGCTTTGCTCAGGTGGCACAACTTGCAGTGCTAGCTAAGAACTGAGTGGTGCCAGAGTAGCACAATAGTATAGTCTCCACTGAATGAAGGAAAAGGAGACTTAGATTGGAGGGGCCAACTCCAGATGAGAGCTCTGCCTCTCTCTGTTGACTTTGGGGCCTGCAGTGTAAGGTTGAGTGGAATGCTACAGATGCATCCCGATGTCAGACTAGCCTCACTATGGCCTGTGTGCCCTCTCGGTCTTGACAGTTGTTGAAAGCAGTCATGGAGATTGCAGACACCTCTGCTGAAGCTATGGAAGCAGCAAGGAAGCAGGAAGGAGAGCCGAACTGTTGGAGCAGCAACAACTCTGGGATAAGCCTGGGTAAGTAAGTGCCTGGGGCTGAGGGGCAGCTGTCCTTGCCTACTTAACCCAGGTCTACTTCATGGCAGGATCTCTTCTTTCTTTCTGTGCTGGGCCAGCCCTTAGGAGGCTGGCCACTTAGTTTTTTCTTTTAATGTTTGTTTTCTTTCCCTTGGAAAAAATGCTTTCACCATTCTTTGCAGGAAAAGAGTATAACTCAGAAATGTGTAGCTATAAAACTAAAAGAAATGAACCACACTCTGGCAAACATAGGTTCTGGGTGTGAGAAGTTTCAGCAGTTTCTTGTTACTCTTTTCCTCTGCCTTTCATTTCCTTTCTTTTTATATTATTGCTTTTAGATAGGAGCAAAATTTTATCAATTTAATTTTCATCCTATCTCCCCATCTCTTAAGTTTGTTTTTGTACTATTTGTTTTTTAGGTGAGGTCTCTCTGTATAGCCCAGCCTTGCCTTGAATTCATGGTTATTCTCTTGCTTCAGCCTTCTGAGTACTGGGATGAAAGGCGTGCCATACCTCCATTAATGGGTGTGGCTATTGTTTCAGTAAAAATTCCTCTATGAAAATAGGCACTTGACCCTGGTTTGTTGATCCTGCTACATGGTGCTACGTCTTACCCAATGTATTAGAGTTTCTATTCCTGTGATAAAACACCATGATCATAAGTAACTTGGGATGGAAAAGGTTTATTTTATCTGACAGTTCATCTCTGAGGAAGTCAGAACAGTAACTCAAGGCAGGAAGCTGTATGCAGGAACTGATGTAGAGGCCATGGAGGTGTGATGCTTACTGATTTAGTCAGCAAGCTTTCAGAGTATCCAGGACTACCAGCCCAGGAATGGCACCACCCAGAGTGAGCTGGGCCCTTCCATATCAATTATCAATCAATCTGGTAGGAATGTTTTCTCAGTTTAGGTTACAACTTTTTCCCAAGTGACTCTAGTTTGTGTCAAGTTGACATAGAACTAGCCAGCACACCCTGTGTCACACTATGCTGTCAATGCTATAAATATTCTTCATTCCACTCTTTATGGACTTTAGGGCTTGTTCCAACTGAGGGTTCTTTTGTTTGTTTGATTTTGAGATAAGGCCTGTCACTGTACCTCATGTTTACCTAGAACCCACTGTCTAGCCTCGACTAGCTACAGACTCATAGCAATCCTCCTGTCTCAACCTCTTCGGTGTTGAGATAACAGTGTCAGCTTCCATACTCAGTCATTTTAAGAGTCTTATAGATACCACTGTTCTCAACATTTTTGAACATATCTGTCTGTGTAGATACATGACAGTTTCTCCAGGATGTCTTCCTGGGAAGAGAATTACTCCATCCTGACACACTGCCTGGCACCAGTGTGATGTATCATAGCTGCATGTCCTCATCAGCTCTCGCTATGACCTGGCTTGGTTGATGATATTTAGTGCATGTGTAACAGCATTTTGCTGCATGTTTATTCTGTATTTCAGTGAATACCTACAGAGTTGCACACTTGCATACATTTATTGATCATTTATACTTTCTATGAAGTGCCTGTCGCAATCTTTCTTGTAAAGGCTTGTTTTCTCACTGATTTTTAGCTTATTTCATATAGGGTACATCCAAGTCCTGGGATGTTTAATGTAGCATGCATATCTTCCCCCAAAATGTGTGTTATCTTTTCATAACTTGTGTATGTGGTCATTGGTTGTATAATTTACATATAGTCAAATGTAGTCATAATTTCTTTATGGATAGAATCTTTTGTATTTATTATAGATAGCATTCCTACTCTGACACATTATCTCCCAAGGTTTTATAGTATTTCCTTCTGTGGTTAGGTTAGTAATCTTTCCAGAGTTGATTTTTGTATACTATGAGACAGGAGTTCAGTTTCATTTTATTCTATATGGATACACATCTGTCCCAGTAGCACTTAATGGAAATTCATTCTTTTCCCCATTGGTCTGTAAACCCATCACCTCTGTTAATCATCAGGTCTCTGAGTTCTCTATTCTAGTCTGTTTTTCTCTCTTTCTCTTTTGTCTTAGAGATCAGGGAAAAAATGGCAAAATAACTCATCAAATAGAAGTTGTTTTTCCTTCTCCCTTCCTTCACTGGCGATTAAATCTGGGCTTCATATATGCTGTACAAGTGAGATACACCCAAGCCCTATTTTAATAACAGCTTTACTGAGCTATAATTCACATAGTATAGAACTTACCCTTTCTAACAGTGAACAATCTAGTTTTTTGAAGTGTTTTCATATACTTGCCAACCATCATATCTAAGTACAGAATATTTTTTAAATATGCTTTTATTTTTATTTTATGTATATGAGTGTTTTGCCCACATGTGTATCTGTGTGTAGTATGGATCTAGTACCCACTAAGGCCATTGGATCATCTGGAACTGGAATTACAGACAGCTGTGAGCTACTGTGTGGGTGCTAGGAATCAAACCCAGGTCCTCTGGAAGAGCAACAAGTGTTTTTAACCTCTGAGCCATCTCTCCAGCCCCTAGAACATTTTATTATCCCCAAAAGAAGTTCTATACCAGGGGGTTGGGGATTTAGCTCAGTGGTAGAGCACTTGCCTAGCAAGTGCAAGGCCCTGGGTTCAGTCCCCAGCTCCGAAAAAAAAAAAAAAGAAGTTCTATACCAGGAGCCAGGTGTGGTGGTGGATGCCTTTAATTCTAGCACTTGGGAGACAGAAGCAGGTGGATCTCTGGGAGTGAGTTCCAGGACAGCCAATGATAAGTAGGGAGACCCTATCTCAAAAAGGAGAGGGGGGGGGAGAAAAGATGAAAAAGAAAAGAAAGATGAAAAACAACAACAGAAAAGGTCTGTACCATTAGCAATCTCTTTTCCATTCTTCCTAAACCCCAGCTCTTGACAAATACTGGTCTACTTTCTTTCTCTATACCTTTGCCTCTTCTAGACATATTTGTTATAAAGGAATTGAATAGTATATGACTTCTGCTTATCCTTTTCCATGGAGCACCTGGTTTTGAGGTTCATCCATGTGCTACATTATTTTTTATGGCTCATATGACTGTGATGAATAAATATTTTTGTTTTATTCATCTATTGGGAGACATATGTTATTCCTTCATTTTAGCTAATATGAATAATGCTGCTGTAATTTTGTGTGCAAATATGTTTTTGATTCTCTCTGGTCTAAAGCAGAATTGCTGGCTCATAAACTTTTTCGTAAAAATGTATTTTCTCACCATTTGCCTTTAGAATCATAGCTAACAACCTAAAGCACTTCAGTGCTGTGTTAATTTCACTAGTACAAAAGCTGGACTTTAATACAACTTCTTGCCTTTTCACTTGGGTATTTTTAAAACTTACATTGTCATTTCATGTATTATATGCCCATCATCATGAATTTATAATAACTACTTCATGCAATTGTCATATTTATCTGTCTTCTTTCTTTTATTGGTGTTTATTTTGTTTAAGACAAGGTCTCATTCTGTAGCCTTGGATGGCCTGAAACTCACTATGCTGATGAGATTGGCCACAAATATTTAGCGATCTGCCTGCCTCTGCCTCCCAAATGCTAGAATTACAGATGTGAATCAGCAGACCTGGCTTTCAAGTTATTTATTGATGTAGGCTGATAATCACTATCTACTGTTCATTCCTGCTTTATAGGGAAGGTCCACCAGTGACAAATTTCTTCAGTTTTTGTTGATCTTAAAATATCTTCATTACTTTTTCCTTCATTAAAAAATTCAATATAATATTTTATTAATTCTTTGAGAATATGATACATGTATTTTGATCATACTCAGTCCTCACTCTTCCCCCTAATGTCTTCTAGATTCATCCCTACCTTTCTCCTAACTTAATGTCTTGTTTTTTTAATCTCACCAAGGTTAATTTGTGCTGTCCTTATATGTGCTTTTGGAGTGTGGGGGCCACTTAGTGGAGGGAACATGGTTGACTTATCAGGGGGCACATTTTTTATTTTTATTTATTCATCTTTCATACAATATATTCTGATTATAGGCTTCCCTTTCCCACTCCTTCCAGTCTTCTGTACCTCCCCTCTCCCCCACATCACTCCACCTCCGTTTCCCTTCAGAAAAGAATAGGCCTCCTAGGGATATCAACCGAACATGGTATAGCAAGATGCAAAAAAACTGGGCACAAACCCTCATGTGAAGGGGCCACGTTCTTAAAGAAAACTGAGTCTTCTTACCCAAGCATCCATCAGCTGTCAAGAACTCCTTCACTAGGGTGTAGGCTTGTGAGCTGTGCCAGCTTCATGCTCGAATGTTGGCAAGCTTGATCTTGTGTAAGCAATTACAGCCACTGTGAGTCATGAGTGCAGTATCTCTGACTGTTTTGTTTGAGTCCTCTCTAACATCTTACAGTCTTTCCACTTCCTTCTTGATGTTTCCTGAGCCTAGGGGGTTGGAGGTGTGATACACATTTCCCATTTGTGAGTTAGCACTCTACAACTTTTTGCCTAGTTGTATTTCTATCTTAACCACCACCCACTGACCAAAAATCTTTTTGGGAGCATCTGCTGTTCTCCTTCATGTTGCTCTTTGCTCATGGTCGGCACTTCTTCCATACTTTGAATATATCATCCCACCGTCATTTGACCTTCATAGCTTCTAATGTAAAACCAATTTGTGTTCTTATTGAAGGCTTTTATATGTAACAAGTCTCTTCACCTCCCCTTTTTCTGATAGCTTCTGACTTTTGCCAGTTTGGTTATGTGTCTTTCTGCGAACTCCTATAAGTTTAATAACTGTAAGTTTACTCATTTTGGAGGCCTCTGGACTTTGTAGATTCCTCTTGTTCCTCAGTCGCTAAGCAGTTGTCAGCTCTTCTTTCTCTTTTACTTCTTATTAGCTCAGTGTCTCAGGATCAGCTAGGAGAAGGACTTAGAGCCTTCTTCTGGGCATTTTCACAGTGATGCAACCTTATGCCCTAACCTTTATTCCTCAAAAACTTTCCTTCCAAGTTTTTGAGTTAGTATATTATTTTCCTTGATTGTTTCAGTGAACAGCAAGTAGAGCACTATAATTATTTTCACTGATTTTTCCCCCCAAGTAGTGATGTTAGATCACAGCCTTTATGCTATGTCCTTTGGGGACTTCACCCCACCCCCACGTATTTGCTATTGAACATATTCCCAACCCTCTTTCTCCCCATCTCCCTGTCTGTCTGACTGTCTGCCTGCCCCTCCCATTCCCGCTCCCTCTCCCTCTCCCTCCACCCCCTCTCTAATTTGAGACAGGGTTTCAAATTAAGTTGCCCAGGCTGACCTTGAACTTGTGACACTTCTTCATTTTCTCTAGTAGCTGAGATTACATACCTGGGACTATAGGCCTGTATAACCAGGCCTTGATTGGGATTCTCTCTGACTTTCTTTCTATGTTCTGCCCTGGCATATACCTGCCACATGTATACTAGACACTTTGGAATCTCATTTTGCTTATTGAGTTGCAAGAGGATCCTCCATCTTAAAATTTATTATAGTATTTACCCTAATCACCACTGTCACTGTGGCTCTCGTTGCAGTCCATATAATTATATTAATAAATTATTCATAATCTATGCTATCATTTCTACAATAATCATTAATGATCATCAGTGGTCTTAACAGTATGCCCGCTCACTGTGACTGGGACATATTAGCAGTGGTAGTAAGCTTGACAGTATGAGCTGGTCACTCTTATCCCTTCCTTTGGTTATCAATGGCCTCAGTTTTGTGAAGGTGATGGGTAGAGCAGGGCTGGGCTCCTGACTCAGCTCTTGTCAGTGTGGAATCCTGATTTGCTCTGAGACAAATTCTTGGATACTAGATATGCCCAGAGAAAAAGACCAGTATCCAAATCCACTCCATAGCTACTTGAGCCTTTCACTGCCCTTTTTTTTTACCTGACCCATTATGGGCTTTGGCCTCTATGACAAACAACCTTCCCCTTATCTGGGGGAAGCCTGTTTCTGTATCATTTTCCCTCTTACTGATCCAGATGCTGTAGCTGAGCCCTGTTGGTGATATATGTCTCAGAATCAAGTAAGAGGCTCATATAAAGGTTGTGTCTCACAGCTTATGGCATTGTGTAAATGGATACTACTGTAGCAATACCTACATATTTAGAAGACAAAGTGGCCCTGCCAGAGCTGAGAATGGGAGAGGGCACAAATGACAAGAAAGAGAGTAATAGGCATGGAAGGGAGATAGCAAATGGGAACAAATTCTCAGACTTATAGAAGAGTTAAATGACAGAACAGCCCCAGGGACTATTAGAGGCAGATGCTCTGATAGTAACCAATTAAACCACTGTGGTCTCAAGGCCCAGCAGCTGCCCCAGAAAAGAACAGAATTAATTGATGGCCTGTGGAGAAAACAATGGCAGTGAATAAGCAAACAAGCTAGTGATGTGAAGCCTTGAGGGGTCATATGATGAGGGCTGACCTTTCATCTTTTTTCTGAAGCCAAATCAGTCATTACTGCTTTCCATGGACCTCTTCTTTAAAACACCTTCACAGGAAAGGGTGCAAACCTCTGAACAGCATGGGGGTGGGGGGAGTACCTTTTGCTCAGGCTCCACACCCCAACTCCAGAGTAGGGCAGGGTACAGAGAACCAGTATAGTGAAGGGAGAAGACCTGGAAACACAGGAAATTGTTTTTGGAAAACTTCCAAGCAACATGACAGGCAGATGTGCTTGGTTATCTGTGAAAGCCCAGCTGAGAGGAAAGACCAGAAAACAGTGACATGTGAGGCAGTGAGCCTCTAGGAACAGAAGTGAGCTGGGAGAGTAAGCACATGCTATAGGACACAGAAGCTGGATCCACAGAAACAGAAATGAAGCAGGGGGCTCCTTATTTCAAGTCCAGAGCAGGTACAACCCAAAGTCTAGAACCCACCCTGCTATAGCAGGACCAGGATATAAGACCACAACTTCAAGATACAAAGCCAGTATGTGGCCTTAGGAACAGGGGACCGAGAACTGCCGAGGTCCACATGTTGAGGGCAAAGCAGGCCTTCCTGTAGGTGGGAAAGTATGAGCCATTGGGCTGATAGGTCAGGGCGGGGTGAGGCCCAGGGTCTAGATTTTAGCAACACTCAGGTATTGATAAAGGCAGATGCCAAAAGAAGATCAGAGTAGAACCCAGCAAACTGTCATTTTCAGAGGGACACAGTTTGCCACAGGGTAACTCTTTAACTAGGATACCACTGGAAACATTAACAGCCAAGTGGGAAGATTTTTAGGTTACCATGTTGCTGGCTATGTTACTGTGTGCACATACTGGTTTCAGATTAAAACAACTCACCATTTGAAACAACTCCTGGGCTATGAGGTGGCAGGGACCCAGCCTGGCCTGAACCTTGACATGGATTATGGTCAGTGTGACCCAGCTGGAGGCTCCAAGCTGTTGGCCTAGTACCACCAGTCAAGAGACCCATTAGCAGCTCCTTGATTAGTGTTTCTGGGTCATGGAAGAAGTTGGACCCCAACCCCAGCCTCCAAGCCTCTTGAGGACCAGGTGTGAGTGGTTCCTCCTAGCACCTGGTCATCCCTAGTGAGAGCCTGAGCAGAATAGGAAGGACAGGGGCTCTGATAGGAAGGCAGGAAGGAATGGGTCTTATATGTATTGCCACCTTCTGCCTCTTTCAAGCCTTCAAGTCCTTTACTCACTTGGCTGTTCTTGTTTCTTTCTCTACAGCTGCCAGGATTGATGAAGTAACACAGAAGTACAAGATCCTCACTGACAGATTTCACAGAGGCACAAGATAATGGAGGGGGCATTAAGCCTTCCCTGGAGATGTCAGGAGGGGCAGTTCCAGTCCTGTTCATAACCTGCCTGGATTTCTACTTGCCTGATGCTTGCAGTTTGAAGGGAAGGAGGGAGAGGGAGGTAGAGAAGGAAGGCAGAGATGAGTAGGACAGGGAAAGTAAAAATAAAACTCATGCTCAGAGATGTTGCCTTCAGACTATTTGTTTCTGCATATCATAATCTTCTTTGGCCTGGGATGCTCAACCTCCTCTCTTGTCCTCATCCTTACTATTCTAGGTTAGCCTGGTGGCAGGCCTTCTACTCCCCCAGTGGGTCTTGGCTTTTCCTCTCTCTGCTGCTTCTATTCCTTCCTGATGCTGCTGGGTTAGTTTGACCTATCCGGTCCCGGAGGTCTCCCCTGCATTCTGATGACCCCTTTCCCTGCTCATGTGCCCTTCACCTCCTATCTTGTTTCAGGGTTCCACAGAGGCCCTGTGCGGCATGTCCTTTGGAGCCAGCCTGTCTCTTCCTTTGTTTCTAGGGTACTAGCACCCATTGGGCAATTCTCACCATGGCCTGGCTGGTTATCCAGGAAACTGCTCTCTGGGATTCCCATAGTGACCCAGTATCTTTTTGAGTAGTGTGCTTGTCATAGCCACCTCCCTCCCTTCAAGCACCAGAACAGGCACAACTTGGTGAGGCCCATTATCACACCCATGGCTGCCTGCCCCAGCCTGCTCCTGTAACTGCACCTTTGTTCCTCCAGGCTCCCTGAGTGCTTTTGGACAGCTGGATTCTAGGTCTTTCTTGCTTAGACACTGCTGGGAGAGGTTGATGGGTAAGCAAGTCCTTGTTTTCTACAGTCCAGCTGAACCAACTGCTCTATGGAAATGCCCAGTAGTGGCTGCAGTGTGTGGGTACAGCATCAACCAAGGCTGGGCCTGCAGTGTGTGATCTCTGGAATGAAATCTTCAGGAGAGGCCATGGATAATCTTCTAGTCTTATGGCCACTCTCCCATCTTGATGGTGCCTCTCAGATGAAACAGAAAAGCCCTTAGAGCAATGGTTCTTAACCTGTGGGTCACTACCCCTTAGGGAGTCACATATCCTGCATATCAGATGTTTACATTACAATTAACAGCAAGATTACACTTACGAAGTAACAACAAAAATAATTTTATGGTTGGGTGTCACTACAACACAAGTAGGTACTTCTGTCACTCCTGAGGTTGTAGCAACCACATGAAGGACAGCCAGGTCCCCACTAATGGAGGAAACCAAGGCCTGGAGAAGAGGACCTGTTGTCTATGTACTGTGTCCTGGTATAGAACTAAACAGTACACCTGATTTGTCCAGGTCTGGCAACCACAACCCAGATCTGATGAGACTTGGGGGTTAGGGCTTAACAGAAGCCACAGTCTTCCACCACACTCTGACTTCCTCCTGCCTGTGAGGACGCATTCCTCTGGTTCATGACAGTGCTCATCACTCATCGGAAGCCTGTGTGCCGTCAGAGCCTACTTCTCAGTCTGTAAACATGGGGCGTGTGTCCGGTGGCTGCAAGCTCATGAGGGGGTGGCAAGCAAGCCGGCCGCACAGGTCCTGCAGCCTCAGGCCTCCTGGTTGCCCAACTGGCGGCTGGGGGCGGGCTGTGTCCTCTGATTAAAGGCTGCCTGGCACAGCCTGTGCAGAGACAGGTGCCCAGCAGCCCAGGAAGCCAGCCGAAGCCCGGCCCAGGTAAGCCAGTGTGGTGGGGATAGGTGGATAAAGCCATGAGTCTAGAGGCGGGTAGAAGCCAGGTTGAGGTAGCACTTGTTTTGAAGAGAAAAGGTTGGGGAGACCAGGGTCCCCATGCCAGATTCCTCTGGTGCTCGACACCCAAAGGTAGAAAGCAGGGTATAATGCCTGAGGCTCCCAGCCAAGGTATTTCCACCAAGGGGCTGGGCTAAGGCACCAGTTGTGGACTGTACCTGTCCCCCTCCTTGATTGGGTCAATGGCTAGATCTGGGCCTGGCAGCAAAAGTAAGAGGGCCCTGGGTTAAAGTCTAGTCACTTTGTCTGTTTGGTCAGGTGATAATACTAAGATTGGGTTGAAGTGAGACCCAGGAAAGTGGGGAGGAAGGATAGACAGCAGAAACAGACCCTGGTCACTTGATCCTGGCCCCATGGAGTCCCCTTCAAAGTGTCCCTAGATATGAATATGCATCAGAAACTACTACTAGCACCAAAGGCCTCATGAGGTGAGGTGGAGCAGCAGGAAGCGAGGCTCTGTGTGGTAGAGCTTCAACCTGAGGTGGTATAGGCAGCAGGGTCTTGCTCCCATGTCTTTAGCCCTCTGGCTAATGCCACTTGTTCTGGCAGCTTTAGGCCTCACTGTTGCTGTGAGAACATCAGCATGTCTGAGCCACTGCGGGCTGAGACTTTTGTGTTCCTGGACCTGGAAGCCACTGGGCTCCCTAACATGGATCCTGAGATTGCAGAGATATCCCTTTTTGCTGTTCACCGATCTTCCTTGGAGAACCCAGAACGGGATGATTCTGGTTCCTTGGTGCTGCCCCGTGTTCTGGACAAGCTCACATTGTGCATGTGCCCAGAGCGCCCCTTTACTGCCAAGGCCAGTGAGATTACTGGTTTGAGCAGTGAAGGCCTGATGAACTGCCGGAAGGCTGCTTTCAATGACGCTGTGGTGAGGACACTGCAGGGCTTCCTGAGCCGCCAGGAGGGCCCCATCTGCCTTGTGGCCCACAATGGATTCGATTATGACTTCCCACTATTATGCACGGAGCTACAACGTCTGGGTGCCCATCTGCCTCGAGACACTGTTTGCCTGGACACACTGCCTGCATTGCGGGGCCTGGACCGTGTGCATAGCCATGGCACCAGGGCTCAAGGCCGCAAAAGCTACAGCCTGGCCAGTCTCTTCCACCGCTACTTCCAGGCTGAGCCCAGTGCTGCCCATTCAGCAGAGGGGGATGTGAACACCCTGCTTCTGATCTTCCTACACCGTGCTCCTGAGCTACTCGCCTGGGCAGATGAGCAGGCCCGCAGCTGGGCACATATTGAGCCCATGTATGTGCCACCTGATGGACCAAGCCTCGAGGCCTGAATGCCAGCGCCATCCATTCATCCAGGCTTTGAGTTATGTCTTTGATCTCTGTAGCACCTTCATGTCCTTCTTTAGCCCTGACCTATGTGGCCATTGGATCCTAGAGTCTTCTCTGTGTTCCACCCCCAGTTGGGCACTCTCTGGCCAGGCCATGAGTTCCTATAAGTTGCTCCATTCCATTTTTCAATAAACATCACCAACTATTTACCAGCTTACTTACTAGCCAGATTTTTCTCTGCCCATACCCAAAATTATCTCACCCAGGACAGATGGGCCCCATGCTGGCCTGACCCTGTGGTGAGCTCTGTGAGTATGTAGAGGGGAAGATTCTCAGAAGGAGCTTGTGCTAGGTAGGAGTGCTGGACCCTTAGCCCCAGCTATCTTCTCTGGTATGTCTCATGTTGTCCCTCTTTGTTAGCCCCTTGGGATAAACAGGCTGAATCCTCCAGGGAGCAAATTGAAAGCAGTAACTAAGCCTACAGAGAGCTAGCCTGTGCCTCCCTTGTTCAATGCCCAGCTCCAACCTTTTACTCTCATCACCCTTTGATCCCACTCAGCAAAGTAGCACCAGGAAAAGGCAGGCATCTCTAATCATCTGTGGACACAACACATGAATGCCACAGGAGGGGCCATCCAGGAAGACTAGGGTGCCAAGCTGACCTGAGGCATAGATAAGAATGGCATCCTCTCAGATCCTTCACAGAATGATTTATCTGGGCAACTTCTCATCAGCTGCTTCAGCTATTTCTGGTGACCTGCCTGTGAAGCCCCACCCTGAGGCACTCATGTCTTGTGGGAAGTCAGACCAGGTGAGAGCTGTGTCACCAAATGCTGGGGCAGGTAAGGAGGGGTAGGGTGGCCACACCCCAGAGTGACTCGCATGACCGAAGCCTCCAGCTTCGCCAGCCTGGCCCATTTGGGGACCCCTAAGTAGGTCAAAATGACTAGAGAGGCTTCAATGTGTGTGGTGGCAGAGTAAGAAGACACTGGTGATGGCTGTGTCAGACTAATCACATGGCCTGGCTGAGACTGAGGGCAGTGGAGGTTACAAAGGGTTGTGTCTAAAAGAAAGGCAACATCTTATGTGTTTGTTGTATCTCAGACCTAATTCCTATTATGCTGTCTGGCCAGGCTTATGTGGGCAGCCTATACAAGAAAGTGGTGCCCTTAGCATACTGTCCCTGCTGCTGTATAATGACAGGTTAGAAAGGCTCAACTCCAGGATCAGCTGGCTGCTCTCTCTGTACCTTATGACATTCCACAGTGGTCTTGTTTTGTGTTTTTCCCTCCCTGAGGCTGAGGTTTCTGCCTCAGCCATCCATGTACCCTTGGCCTAATGGTCTTGGGTTTTGCGCCTAAGTCTTTCCTGCCCACTCAGACTGATCAGGCAGAGCATTGTGTCTTTCCATGTGGCACAGACAAGCTGAGACCTGCCTCCAAAGTAGTGGTGTGCTGATGAATTTATGCCAACTGGCTTTCTAGGAAAGTAAACGTGTGAGTGTGCATGTGTATGTGTGTTTCCCACCCATGATGAGCACTGGTCAGTTCACAATTTCCTTTCTCTTAATGAGTAAGTTGAAAGTAAATGAGCAGAGATATATCTTAAAGTTTCACATGTTCACACTACTAGCAATGATGTGACCACAAAGGTGGCACTCTGATTTAATCTGCCGTATTACCATGTACCCCATTATTTTCTTATGACAGGGCAATCAACAAAGCAGGAATAAACTGAGCATTGCCATGTCCTGGCCCATTGACCTCTGTGGGATAGCTCTGTCACTGTGCCAAATAGGTGGAGGACGGAGTATGTACAAAGTTATACAGGAATGGATTTGTAGCATCACACCACAGCATTGATTTCTACTGTGGTCTGCTAGATGTGCATCAATACACAGTAACAGTAAAACGTGGTTAGTTAAGATGTGATAAATCTGGATAGCTCCTTTTTTTTAAAGTATAACTTACTTAAGTTTTCATTTATATTAATTTACTCTTGGTTTTTGGAGACAGTTCTCATGTATCCTAGTCTTATAGTCCCTATATAGCCAAGGCTAACTCTGGACTCATTATCCTCAAGCCTCTACCTCATAACTGTTGGGATGATAAGCTGATGTTGACATATCTAGCTTGTTTACATGACTTAATTTCTAATAGATGTTAACATTTAACAATTACTTTGCCTCGGAGTTGGGGATTTAGCTCAGTGGTAGAGCGCTTGCCTAGGAAGCGCAAGGCCCTGGGTTCGGTCCTGAGCTCCGGAAAAAAACAAACAAACAAACAAAAAAAAAAACCAATTACTTTGTAAATTTTCCAAAGTACATCCATTTGAATGACTAAATCAACAACAACAAAAGACTGACCATTACATGCTCTATTGCTGGTGACGGAGGATGGATGGTTCCTGTGCTTTTGGTGACATGATAGGTGGTGCAGCTTCAGTGGAAACTGACTGGGCAGTGTTTGAAGGGTGAACTGAAAAACCATCATGAGATCCAAGGTTTTTTTTTTTTTTTTCTTTTTCTTTTTTTCGGAGCTGGGGACCGAACCCAGGGCCTTGCGCTTCCTAGGCAAGCGCTCTACCACTGAGCTAAATCCCCAACTCCGAGATCCGAGGTTTTACCCATATATGACTCCCCAAGAGAAATTCAGAACACATTCAAGACAGCTTGTGACTTAAAGGGCTCCCAGCTAGATGTTCCCTAGTAGGATGACTGGTTGTATAACCCATGTCACATCTGCACCTGAGAATGCTGCTCAACAATGAATAGTATGCTCCTGAGACTACAGTCTGGATGCAACATGGAGTAGTGATGTGGCGGATAGAGTATGCTTGGGAGGAAATTAGGCAAGGCACCAAAGGCTGCCTCCTCATCTCCATTAGCAAGCTGAAGTTCCATGGATTATACAGCTCAAGCATACCCTCTCCCCACTCTTTCTATTAGAGACTTGATTTTCCTTGGCCCCTTTATCTGCCTTTTAAAATTCCTTTGTGGGACTGGAGATGTCACTCGGTTGGCACAGTGCTTGTACAGTATGACAAAGCCCTGGGTTCCATGCCTAGCACTCCCCCAAAACAACAACAACACCCCCAGGTATTATGGTGTAGGCCTATAATCCTAGTACTTAAGGAATAGAGATAGGAGGATCAGAAAATCAAGTTCATCCTAAGCTACAAGGCCAACCTGGGACACATGAGACTTTATCTTTAAAAAATAGTTCCCTTGTGTGTGTGAATCTAAGGGATGAAAACTTACGAATCATTGTTTGCATCTTGTCTTACTCTGCTGCAGTTGCTATAGCAGAGTATTATACATTGTATGACTTATAACAGCAGAAATTCATTGATCATAATTCTAGTGCCCAGATGTCCAAGATCAAGGTGCAAGCAGGTCATTGTTGGCTGAGAACTTCATTTCTCATAGGTGGGACTTCCTTGCTGTGTTCTCACATACATGGTGAAAGAGTCCTTGGGATTTCTTCTGTTAATGTTATTATTCACAGAACCTTGCCCTCATGGCTATTCTCCTCCCAAAGGTTATACTTCATACCTTAACACCAATGGGGGCAAATACTCAGAACATAGTACACAAACTGACACATAGGCCCCTGCACCACCCCCACATACACACTTTCCCTCACATTCCTCCTTGTATCTTCCTCTGCACACTCATAAATTTGCAAAGATAGCATTTGACTAGGTGCCGTTTCTTAAAAGTCATAAATACCTTCTTTGAATCATTTTAGTTTCCTCAATGGTTTTTAATTTATTAATATAATATTTTTAATTTTAGTATCTCTGCTGATGTCTCCTTTCTTATTCCTACACATATCTTAACAAGGATTGTGGGAGATTATTTGTTTCATTGGCTCTTTCATTTGAGTTTGTGTATGTGTGTTTGTATGTGCACATGTGCATGTACACACCAGAGGCACTCTCCATTTTTTGAGTCAGGGTCTCTCTCACTAAAATTTGAGTTCAGGGTTGGGGATTTAGCTCAGTGGTAGAGCGCTTGCCTAGCAAGCGCAAGGCCCTGGGTTCGGTCCCCAGCTCCGAAAAAAAGAACCAAAAAAAAAAAAAACCAACCAACCAACCAAACAAACAAACAAAAAACCCTTGAGTTCATTAATCGGCTAAACAGGCTGGCCAGAGAAACCTGGGGATTCTTCTCTTTCCCCCTAGTCAGTGCTAGGGCTACAAATGTATGTTGACTTGCTCAGTTTTTATATGGGTGCTGGGAATACAAACTGGTGCTTATACCACTGAGCCAGCTCCATATTATTCTTTGGCCCTTTTAAAAGAAAACAAAGCTAGAACTTTGACTTACTCTTTCACTTTAAATTTTTTTTGCTTCATTAAATTTTTTACCTTGATTATTTCCATCTCTGATTTAACTTTAGAGTACTTTTTAATTTTCTGAGATGAAGACTTACGAGAACCATCTTCCTTATTGAATAGCTGAGGTCCTCAAAAATAATGGTTTCCCTCAAGGATCAGACCACACCCCAAAGGTTTGCTATTAGATACCTCATTAGCTTGGTAATTGCAGATAGCTCATCGTTTCACTTTTCATTTCCTTCACAACGTAATTCTTTTTTTTTTATTATTTCTCTGTTTATTTTTTGTCTGGGTGACTTGTTGATTGATGAGAGTGCAGTGTTTAAATCCCCCACTATTTTATTTAGATAGGCTTTCTTTATTTGTGTATTAATACTTGGATAAACCCAGTACTTAGAATTTTGGCTGCATGCCTTCTTTTAAGCAGCACAGTTGAGTATAAACTAAATTTACCTACTATGTATGTGCCTAGTACCATAGTATTTCTACTTTTTTTTAGTTTCTTAATTATTTTTCTTAAAATTTTTATTAGATATATTTCCTTTTTTTTACATTTTATTTTTTTTTATTAACTTGAGTATTTCTTATATACATTTCGAGTGTTATTCCCTTTCCCGGTATCCGGGCAAACATCCCCCTCCCCCCTCCCCTTCCTTATGGGTGTTCCCCTCCCAACCCTCCCCCCATTGCCGCCCTCCCCCCGCCAGTCTAGTTCACTGGGGGTTCAGTCTTAGCAGGACCCAGGGCTTCCCCTTCCACTGGTGCTCTTACTAGGATATTCATTGCTACCTATGAGGTCAGAGTCCAGGGTCAGTCCATGTATAGTCTTTAGGTAGTGGCTTAGTCCCTGGAAGCTCTGGTTGCTTGGCATTGTTGTACATATGGGGTCTCGAGCCCCTTCAAGCTCTTCCAGTTCTTTCTCTGATTCCTTCAACGGGGGTCCTATTCTCAGTTCAGTGGTTTGCTGCTGGCATTTGCCTCTGTATTTGCTGTATTCTGGCTGTCTCTCTCAGGAGCGATCTACATCCGGCTCCTGTCGGTCTGCACTTCTTTGCTTCATCCATCTTGTTTAATTGGGTGGCTGTATATGTATGGGCCACATGTGGGGCAGGCTCTGAATGGGTGTTCCTTCAGTCTCTGTTTTAATCTTTGCCTCTCTCTTCCCTGCCAAGGGTATTCTTGTTCCCCTTTTAAAGAAGGAGTGAAGCATTCACATTTTGATCATCCGTCTTGAGTTTCATTTGTTCTAGGCATCTAGGGTAATTCAAGCATTTGGGCTAATAGCCACTTATCAATGAGTGCATACCATGTATGTCTTTCTGTGATTGGGTTAGCTCACTCAGGATGATATTTTCCAGTTCCAACCATTTGCCTACGAATTTCATAAAGTCGTTGTTTTTGATAGCTGAGTAATATTCCACTGTGTAGATGTACCACATTTTCTGTATCCATTCCTCTGTTGAAGGGCATCTGGGTTCTTTCCAGCTTCTGGCTATTATAAATAAGGCTGCAATGAACATAGTGGAGCACGTGTCTTTTTTATATGTTGGGGCATCTTTTGGGTATATGCCCAAGAGAGGTATAGCTGGATCCTCAGGCAGTTCAATGTCCAATTTTCTGAGGATCCTCCAGACTGATTTCCAGAATGGTTGTACCAGTATGCAATCCCACCAACAATGGAGGAGTGTTCCTCTTTCTCCACATCCTTGCCAGCATCTGTTGTCCCCTGAGTTTTTGATCTTAGCCATTCTCACTGGTGTGAGGTGAAATCTCAGGGTTGTTTTGATTTGCATTTCCCTTATGACTAAAGATGTTGAACATTTCTTTAGGTGTTTCTCAGCCATTCGGCATTCCTCAGCTGTGAATTCTTTGTTTAGCTCTGAACCCCATTTCTTAATAGGGTTATTTGTTTCCCTGCGGTCTAACTTCTTGAGTTCTTTGTATATTTTGGATATAAGGCCTCTATCTGTTGTAGGATTGGTAAAGATCTTTTCCCAATCTGTTGGTTGCCGTTTTGTCCTAACCACAGTGTCCTTTGCCTTACAGAAGCTTTGCAGTTTTATGAGATCCCATTTGTCGATTCTTGATCTTAGAGCATAAGCCATTGGTGTTTTGTTTAGGAAATTTTTTCCAGTGCCCATGTGTTCCAGATGCTTCCCTAGTTTTTCTTCTATTAGTTTGAGTGTGTCTGGTTTGATGTGGAGGTCCTTGATCCACTTGGACTTAAGCTTTGTACAGGGTGATAAGCATGGATCGATCTGCATTCTTCTACATGTTGCCCTCCAGTTGAACCAGCACCATTTGCTGAAAATGCTATCTTTTTTCCATTGGATGGTTTTGGCTCCTTTGTCAAAAATCAAGTGACCATAGGTGTGTGGGTTCATTTCTGGGTCTTCAATTCTATTCCATTGGTCTATCTGTCTGTCTCTGTACCAATACCATGCAGTTTTTATCACTATTGCTCTGTAATACTGCTTGAGTTCAGGGATAGTGATTCCCCCTGAAGTCCTTTTATTGTTGAGGATAGCTTTAGCTATCCTGGGTTTTTTGTTATTCCAGATGAATTTGCAAATTTTTCTGTCTAACTCTTTGAAGAATTGGATTGGTATTTTGATGGGGATTGCATTGAATCTGTAGATTGCTTTTGGTAAAATGGCCATTTTTACTATATTAATCCTGCCAATCCATGAGCATGGGAGATCTTTCCATCTTCTGAGGTCTTCTTCAATTTCTTTCCTCAGTGTCTTGAAGCACAACGTAATTCTTGTGTAGATTGTCCTAACTTCTTAATAGTGAAAAGTTTTTTTTCTTTTTCTTTTTTTTTTTTAGAGCTGGGGACCGAACCCAGGGCCTTGCACTTGCTAGGCAAGCGCTCTACCACTGAGCTAAATCCCCAACCCATTAATAGTGAAAAGTTTTAATTAATCTTTTATCATTGTGTGTGTGCACGTGTGTGTGGATGTACATATGCTATATTGCTTCTGTTGAAGTCAGAGGACAACTTTGAGTCATTTTTCCTTCTACTATAGGTTTCAGGGATCAAACTCAGGTAGGCAGGCTTATGTAGCGAAGTACTTTTACCTCCTGCACCATGGCACCCACCAACACCACCTTTGAAGGGGATTTTAGAGTAGGCCTTCTGTTTTCTAGGGCTGCCATGACAAAGTATACCTCAGTGCTAGAAGGTCCCCTTTCTATTGCTTCTCAGCCATACAGGGTTGGAGCTCATCCTCATGGCCTTCTCTTAACTTAAGCTTAGCAAGATACAGATTTCATCTCCAAACTTGCAATCCTCCTGCCTTAGCCTTCCTAATGGAGAGATTACAGATGTGTGTCACATACCTGCTCATAAATAATTTTGAAAAGTGTTCTAGATCCTGGGAAATGTGTCTCCTTAAGAAATGTGCACATTTATCCATAGTTCTAAAATATAGCTTAACAACTGTACTGCTGTGCAATTCTGTTCTTGCTTATTTATTACATCTGTCCAGTTACATGACAGTGATACTCCATCATAGTTATGTTTTATTGAAGTATTCTTTCATGCCAAATAGTTTTTTCCAGTATAAATTTAACTGTCATCTGCGTGTGCTAATGACTTTATGAGTCAGGATTCTCACAGTATCTCAGAATCTATCATCTCTCCATCTATGGGAGACTTCAAAGCACTGGCTCCATAATATAGAGGCAGAATGGCCATTGAGCCAACTAGCAACTGAGGGTGAAGCTATGGTTAAGTCCAGGGATCATCAGGAGCAAGATCCTTCCCTCTGGGTAATTTTAGTCTTTTTAAATAAAGCCTTCAGCTGATTGCACAAGTTTTTCCCTACACTAGGGGAAAAGATGGCTTTATTCAAAGTCCACCAATTTAAATACCAATTTCATCTAAAACTTATTTTCACAGCCTCACTTAGACTGTTATTTTACCAAAACCTGAGTTCTATAGCCTGCCCAAGTTGGTATATAATATTATTCCCTGACTTTAGCTTAGTGCTTGTTATCTACAAAGCTAGAGGGATCTCACAGAGCATTTGCAGCTTTGCTTCTAGTGCATGTTCCCCAAGTTTCCACTTTGCTCCCCGTGCAGTGAGTGGCCTTGGCTAGCATTAGGACCTAAGGGCTGCCATTTTCCCCCAGCTTCTACAGAGTTCTACTTGTGTTCACAAACAGAGGCCAAAGAGACACTCTCATAGCAACTTCCTGGGACAGCAGGACTACACAAGATTCATTCAATTAAATATATATATATATATATATATATATATATATATATATATATATATATATATAATTTGTTAGGTTCCCTGAGGCACCTTGAAATTAAGAGTGAAAGTACAGGTTTCATTTTAATGTTGCAGTGTGAACTGTTTGAAGTTAAAGGGAAACCATCTTTTAAGTCTCCCAATTTCTCTTAAAAGTGATTATTAAAACTCTGCCTTGATAGGAAACAGGAGCAGGTTAGTAACTTGCTATGGCCACACTGCTCCCAGAGTGGTTGGACCTTTTGTCTAGGCTTTTTGTTTTCAGTTCCAGCACCATTTGACTTAAAAGTTTTTATTTAAGTCTGTGTGAAGGAAAGAGGGGGGAATGTTCTGCAATAACAGTTCAAAGCTGAATGTGGTGGAGAATGCCTAGTCCAGCACTCCAGAGATAGTGGCGGGTTCAAAACAACCCCAGGCAACATAGGGAAATATCACCTGAAAAATAAATCAAAACCCAACCCCAATCCTAAACTCCTAAGACTATCACCAAAATTTCCAAGTCATAAAAAGTCCTATAGGCAGATAGAATGTCTTTGTGACCTTTTTTGACAAGAGTTCTACATTACAACCAAAAATATATAAGCTAAAAATTTAAAATATATCGTTTGAAAGAGGACATTTGTTAAAAATGTATTTGATGATAGACTGAAGTCTAGAACTCTAATTCTTTGTAAGAAGACAAACAATTCAATTGAAATGGACAAGAGATTAACATGCTTCTCAAAGTAAATGTGAATGACCAACAAGTACATGCAAAGATCGTCATGAAGGAAATGAAATCAAAAGCACAAAGAGTTACAACTTTCCACACACTAGGATGGCTACACTAAGTCAGACAGACCAGTGTTGGTGAGGGTTGAGGGAACTGGAACTCTCATACAACAGCTATTGCAGATATAATGCAACCACTTTGGATAAGTTTGGCAGTTCTTTCCCAAGTTAAACAATATGTCACCAAATGAACCAGCTATTCTACTCCTATGTATGTACTCAAGGGAAATAAAAACACATTAATGCTGAAATGTGCATACAGATAGCAGCTTTATTTGACTCAAACTGGAAAGAATGGAAATAATAATTAACAGGCATCAACAGGTATTAGAGGCCATTTAATACACTGGGATAAATATGAAGTGTGGATATACACACAAACACCTGGAAACATCTAAAAATGGCACTAAGAGGCCAGACACACACTGTAGAAGTCCATTTATACAGAAATTAATCACTAGTGATAGAAAGCAGTAGTTGTAAGGGTGGGATAGGAGGAGAAGAAAGGAGGAGTTATTGACCAAGATGCTGAATGTTCACTGACGTGACAGACGGGATGACTTTAAGAGTATGGACACCCATCATAACTCATCTACAGTTGTACACTTTAAGCTGTATAACCTATACCCCCATCAATCTGTCAAAGAATGTTAATGCATCACTAGCTTCCAAATGCATAGCAGGCCTTCATTTCTGCTCTCATCGTTCCTAGGTGGTGGAGAGGGACCAGACTGAACACAAAAGGGGGCACTGTTTCTCTCTTAAATGTGCAAGGGCTTGAACTGATGTTACTTTCAACATAAGAATGTAAGAATCTTCAGAACCCAGGCATGGTGGCCCAACCCTGTAATTCCAGCACTTAAGAGGTAGAGGCAAGAGAATTAAGAGTCAAAGGGCATCTTGGGTTACAAAGGCTACCACCCTCCAAAGAAAACCCAGCTAGCTTCATGTTTTCATAAGACCCAATTCATCTGTGGTTTCATGAAACAATGGCCCTCTGAGACTTGTGGGCTTCCCTGATACACTATATCCTCTTCACTCCCAACCAAGGCACTTTTCAGCAATGCTTCCCAACCCCCAAACCTGAAGTCCCTATATTCTACTTCCTGTTTGGAAAGCTATAAGGGTGGGTGCTTCCATGCTGCCTGAAATGTGGTAGCACAAAACAAAACAAACAAAAACAAAAAAACCAGAAAGAGAAAACAGGCACAGTGGTCCCTCTTGATGGAGCTTTCTCTTTAGAAACCTGTTGCGTAGGCTTGGTCTCACAGTTGCAATTTGGGGCCCTGTGAGAAGCCTGTACCCTGGGCCGACTAAGACAGGCCCTCCCACATGGCAAACAACCCCTTCTCAATAATCCTAGCATCACTCTAGGATCTTTCTAGCTCGGAGTTGACTCTTGCTTCTGACTTTGAACTCATTACTGTCTGTTACTTCAATCCTTGAAACAGTCCCTCTCCACAACAGGGAAAGCCCTTTCCAAGTAGCTGTCTTATTTTCAACCAACAAAACGTTGAAAACTTCCACCTCATGATAAATTCAGAAAGAACCACCTGCCAGTTCCTGGAGACAATGCCAGGGCATTCACACAGCACCTGAAAAGCACCCAAAGTCTTAAAAGGCAAATGGTCTAAAGGTAAAGTATGGAGGGGGGATAGGAAGAGGAGGAACTAGAAAACAGTGGGAGGTTTGATAGTTTAAGCATTTACAACCTAGTTGCCCCTTAAGACACACAAATGAATGATTAGCCCCAATCCCCATCTAGCACAAGGGATGGAGCACAATTTTCAGGCACAAAACAGGGAAAAGTACAAGCATCCCTCTGGGTACTCTGACTTTATTCCAGGAGAAACCTGTTCTGTTCATTTACACACCTGATTACCATACCTGAGAGAACTTACTACTCCTAACTGACTTGTTGAAAACATCTAGGAACAGGAAATAAAGTAGAAAACTGAGATGTGTTGCTATGTATGTAGCAACCACTGGGGACCCTGGAACATTTCAGGGTACTCCACTCTAAAGTGTTCTACATCTCTCCCTGCAGACCTCACTTTCTGTGGCAAATGACTACACATGGCCTTTTCTCTGGAGACTTATCTTTGGGTATAGAAGCTGGTGGCAGGCTTGGAGGATAGGTATCATGCATTCCCTTCCCAGAGCCATGGAAATGAGTATTTAAGAACACATGACAGTTTGCACAGAGCCTCCCACTGTGAGCGCTTGCTCTACATGAGGCCTAGTTCCCTGTATCTGTGCCGGCCCTAGCAGAGATTGTCTGAGCAATTACTTCACCAGGGACTTAAAAGACACTACTCTTAGTATTCCTTTTTCTAGTGGGAAACCAAGGTAGCAGATACTTTGGACTGCTCCAGGGGCCACTGAAGCCCACTACATAGCCTAAGTTCAGCACACTAAGAGAGGAAGGCTCTTTCACTAGTGCCCAGCATGGGACTTGGAGTGAAGACACAAGGCTGAGCACAACACACAACTGCAGGCTCACGAGAAAGCAATCATAGAACAAGAAGGTGAGGATCTACCGGAGGGGGCACGGAGATAAGAATAAGCTACAAACTAGAACCTTACACAAAACATTTTATATACATAAAGTGTGTGTGTGAGTGTGTGTGTGTGTGTGTGTGTGTGTGTGTGTGTGTGTGTTTAAGAATATCTGAAGTTATTCTGTGACCAGGGCCCCAGCCAGCATCCCAGGTCTCCAGGTCTTCTCATACTCTCTTGGTAGGAGGCAGTTGTCTTTGAACCTCACTAATCTAGCAGGGAAGGTGCCATCATTCTTCCTTGGAGTGCCCAAGGGCAGCCTCCATTTTATCTGTACTACCCACCTGTCCTCAGGCAGCTTTTGTGACAAAATCTTACCCCTTGGACATGAGAGGACTGGAAAGTAGCTTGATACCCAGGATGCTGGGCTGAGTACACCAAGGACAGATCTCCTGGGCTTCTGGAGATAGCACAGGCAGAATAGAACTGCTATAGGTTTTCTTATGAAACACCTTCCCCTTAGTTCTAAGAAAAGTCAACCAGGCTTAAGAGAAGTGTGTGTGTGCGTGGGGGGGGGAGGGGTGTCATATCATCACTTGGAAGGCCAACTTGCCACCATACTCACCAGTTATGGGCTGGGAAGGCACTTTGTCCTGTCTGAGCTGGGGTGGGGGAGGATGGAACACAGGACCTGTGGTCTGCTAGGCATATACTCCGCCTCTGAGTTACACCCTTTGCCTGAGGGATTTTTATAAAAGATCAATTCCCCAACACTCTCATATAACAAAGATGTCCATTTTCCAACTGTTACCCGCAAACAAAGCATATAAGATAATGGCAACTTTAATATTCTAAGAAATGTCATCTGAAAGATAATTATGTGGGCAGACTCATTTCAGGGGTCATTTAAGTGCAAATTCCTAACCAGTCATCAGCACACAATGAGTTCTGTGAAAGGGATTAGCAGAGAAACTTTAGTTATTGGGACAGTCAGTGGGTAGGAGTGGCACAAAGAAGCCATGTCTTATCTAGACCTATGAGGCACTAGAGGAAAGGAACACTGTTCCCAAAATGGAGACCCTCAGGTCTGTGGGCTTTAACCTTTCTGCAAGATAACAGGTTTGGTACAGACCCTCCAAACAACATCAAGAGGCATATACATAGGGTCCAAGTTTTCACACATAGCCCAGCCCGTGCCCCAGGACAGCAGGTACCCTGTGCTTTCCTGTAAAGCATCAAGTCAACCTTAGAGCCCCTTCAATTTATAAACTTTTAATGGAATAAAGTGCCTTTAGTATATTTTCCCTAGAAGCACAACACTTAAGGAGAAGGAACCACCGCACATTAAACAGGGGAAAGGTCATGGGGTTATCTGTCTGTAAACTTCAAGGTAACTGTGCCAAGAATTGCCTGGATATATCTGCTTCCCTCCTAAACACACCAGGCAATAAAGCAACTCTGTAGAATACAAATCTGCTCACTTGGACCCCCACCACTCACACAGGCTTTCACATACCCAAGCATATTCTCTCTCTCTCTCTCTCTTTCTCTCTCTCTCTCTCTCTCTCTCTCTCTCTCTCTCTCTCTCTCTCTCACACACACACACACACACACACACACACACACACACACACACACACAGGAGAACCCTGCCTAGGCCCCTTGAGGAGCCTTCCTGTACAATCTCTAGGCATCAATTGTATCATCAAGGACTAGGGAGGGAGCTTTCCTTTTTGACCCCTCAGGGAAGGAGCAGGTCACACTACACTGGAGCGGGGTGGGGCACTGTCATTTTGAATTGCTTCTCTGTTTCACACTGGGGAAGAGGCCATCCTGCCATTCTGAGCTGCTGCCCAGTTTCTGGCCTCAAGGTGAGGATGGTCCCTGGGGCATCTCAGCATACAGGAAAACTACACTGCCTTCACTGTCGCTTTCCTCTGTGGGCTGGGCTTCCAGATGTTGGCTGAGTATTGACTTATCCTCCAAAGCTGAGGTGCTCGAAGTAACAGGCTTCTGTTTCTTGTCATCTTCGTCGTCATGGATGCGCAAGTGGCGGCACAACAGCAACTTGTTCTCAAAGACCTGGCCGCAGCGCTCACACACTTGGGGCTTCTCATTGGTGTTGATGGGCTGAGGCTCAGCCGAGCTACCTTCTCCAGCCTCCTGGGGCCTCTGCCCATGGAGACCCCGCTCCAGGAGCATGCAGCCGCGCCGGAAACCCTTCCCTCGGGTGCGGCGCTGGAGCCGCACCCCTCCATGCACCACCTGGTGCTTGAAAAGGTTGGCCCGGCGACCAAAGGCCCGGCCGCATTCGCTGCACTCATAGGGCTTCTCGCCGCTATGGACCCGCTGGTGTTGGCTGAGCCCTGAGTGGCCTCGGAAGGCCTTGCCGCACTCGCCGCACGCAAAGGGCCGGTCACCACGGTGACTGCGCTGGTGGTGGATGAGCTGCGAGATGCCCTTGAAGGCCTTCCCGCACTCCTGGCAGATGTAGGGCTTCCGGCCGCTGTGGGTGCGCTGATGCTCTATGAGGTTGGAGCTTCTGCTGAATGCCTTGCCGCACTCAGAGCACTCGTAGGGCCGCTCGCCGCTGTGGATGCGCGCATGCTCAAGCAGCGCGAAGCTGCGCCGGAACACCTTGCCGCACACGCGGCACATGAACGGCATCTCACTGCTGTGGATGATCTGGTGCTTGACAAGGTTGGAGCTGCGCGTGAAGGTTTTGCCACACTCACCACATTCATAAGGCTTGTCGCCGCTGTGGATGCGCTGATGTTCCAGCAGCGCCAAGCTGCGCCTGAACAGCTTCCCACACTCGCTGCATTCATACGGTTTCTCACCGCTATGGATGATCCGGTGTTTGATGAGATTGGAGCTGCGGCTGAAGGATTTTCCGCACTGCTGACATAGATACCGCTTATCCGCGATTCTGGAGTGTTGGTACCTTACAATGGGATTTGGCCTGAAATCATGAGGACGTCTCTGCAGTGAGGATCCCGAGGTGTCTCTGAGGAGACCTCTTCCAAAAAGTTTCGGTTTTGGAGTCAGAGTCTTGCTCTTTATCCTATTTCCTGTAACGACAGAGCCACCCACAGTGTCACTTCCCTGGGCTTCTGTGGAGTGTTTCCCCTCTTTTCACCTTCCTATCAGGGAACCATCAAGCAGACAGAAGGGATTGCAGAAGGAGGGTATGCTGTTAAGTGGGCAGAACTAGTAACACCATGGCAGATAAGCCTCTCTTCATCTAGTCTCAGCAGGAAGGGAACATTGGGGGACTAACATCCTCACTAAAGAGGGCTTCTCACCCAAAGTTCCAGCCCACATTACCTTCCTTCCGTGGGCCAGCCCGTTTTACTCCTGACACTATCAAGTTAGCTGAGGGTACCTTGCTCACCGGTACAGGATCCTGCCGCACTCTCCATTCCACCATCCCTAATCCAGGGCTTCTCCCCTTTCTCCAGCTGGGATACCAGGTTAGGCTTGGAGAAAGCAAATCCTATTCAAAGAAATGAAGAAATGTTGGGTTTGTGTGGAATTGGCAAGATGGAAAGTCTCTTGCAGATGCACAACGACAGGAGAATGAAGAATGTTGAAGCAGCTGGAAGGAAGTTGCCCTAGCTCCTGCCTACATTTCTCCAGGCTTGGAAATCAAGTGCACTATCTGGCCTCATGGCCTTCATAAGTGGAAGATGTTGCTAACTTCTATAAAGCAGTTTGAATGTCAACTACATGTGCTGTTAAAAATGAATCTAAAATGCTGTAAATAAATATTTCAGTTTAATTGCTATCTGTTTCTCAATAGAAAGATGTTTTGGGAATCTATGATTTTGTGTGGGTCTGACAGGTCATTATTGATTATATCCTGAGCATTTAAAAGTCCAAGCTATTTAGAAGTTTATTTTTAATAGCATAACTGACCTACAAAGTATAGGTCAGATAAAGAAATGCACTTATTCTTGGGTTCATAGCAATCAACAAGCAAGAAAATTCAGAACTAGAGTCACTTACCCACTGACACCAAATGACTGTAGTTTTCCAGCATCACCTGCTTGTAGAGGTTCCTCTGTTTGAGATCCAGAAGTTTCCATTCTGTCTTTGTAAAGTACACAGACACATCCTCAAAAGATACTGTCACCTAAAGCAAGCCAGTTATGTGTCAGGGAATTAAAATGCTAGGTTATTCCTAGATGCAAACAATAAAACACGGCTCCCTGTCCCTGGAGAGTTCAGCAGTCAGGAGCGACTCAGCAGCAAGTCTTGTCTCAGGAAAGAGGAGCAGACAGAAGTAGAAAACCTAGCAAAGGAGACTCAGGAAAGCAGCATGCTGCATGGGGCAGGGCAGCAAAAGCTCCCTCCATATAGCAGAAGCACTTGGAAACTGCTAAGGACAAATTCTGGGACAGTGAAGGGGAGACTAACCACTTACCTTGGGCTTTGCCCTCAGAAGAATGGCCGCCATAGTCAGAGCTCCAACCGAAGCACAGCTGAAAGGCTGAGAGACATGTAAAGAGTAAGATCAGGCTGGCCTGGTGGTGTAGCCTATGGCTGCTGCAAAGCCAACCCCAGCTTGTTTCAAAACCTGGTTTATTTTTCTTGCCAAATGGTAGCAAGGCAAGGCAAGGCTGTGGTGTGTGTGTGTGTGTGTGTGTGTGTGTGTGTGTGTGTGTGTGTGTGTACAGTGTGTGTGTACAGTGTGTGTGTGTGTGTGTGTGTGTGTGTGTGTGTGTGAATGAGTGAGGTTCCAGAAGAGTGGTCGACCTCTTCTACAGACACCATAGGCTCAGTATCTGCAACCTCTGGAAGCTTCACATAGGCTACTGATTATTACACATTTCTTATAGCTTGATGGGGTCACTGCAACAAAGTGTTCTAAACCAATGAGTCACTTCCCCCCCCCTCACTACTTCTTCTTCTTCTTCTTCTTCTTCTTCTTCTTCTTCTTCTTCTTCTTCTTCTTCTTCTTCTTCTTCTTCTTCCTCCTCTTCCTCTTCCTCTTCCTCCTCCTCCTCCTCCTCCTCCTCCTCCTCCTCCTCCTCCTCCTCCTCTTCTTCTTCTTCTTCTTCTTCTTCTTCTTCTTCTTCTTCTTCTTCTTCTGTTTCTTTCTTCTGCCCTTCATACTCTCCCTCCAACTTTTTAGGCATTCATGGATGCTCCATTTATGGTTCCTCATTCTCTAGTGTCTGGGTCCATATTTAAAAAAAACACACCAAACACATGCCCACAACCTTCAGGGGGAGAGTGAGAGTTGCTAGTGAGCAGAAAGAGGCACAGTGAAGAGGGATCTACAGGAGATGGGCAGGGGCTCTCTGAAGAGGTGATGTCAGACAGAGAGTGGCCATATGGTTGCAAAGGAACACAGGCAATAACGTGCCCAGGACACAGGCCTTTCCCTATGGCGTTCATTTGTGCTAAAAACTGAGAGGATGGACTTAAGCAATGAGACTGAGTGAGGACTGCAAAGAGTTGGTTCTCATGCCAAGGGCTTGACAGAGTAGACAAAGTTAACTTAGCTTCAGGCTTCTAAACTTCAATTCATGTAGAAGCTAGTTAGAGCCATTTGCTTCAAGAATGCTGTTCTAATAGACTTGAGACTGACAACATGAAAGTCCTGAGTAAAACAGCAGAGAATCCAAAAGGAAGCCCAGAAGGGTAATGGGTCAAAGAGTTTCATTATGCCCTGGTGGGTGACTATAGTTTGTTTCTTTGGCAATGATAGGGCCATAGGAGAGAAAGAGGGGACAGAGTCTAGGAAATACATTTACCCACTTAAATTGCCCTCAGGTCCTGTAAGTCAACACTGACTAATTATAAAGTCATGTTTCTGATGTAGTTTCTATGAATCAGGCAAAAAAAAAACCCAAAACCAAAACCAAAAACAAAGATTACTTAAAGGGGTGGAGAAACGGTTTAGTGGTTTGGAGCATTTGCTGCTCTTCCAGAGAACCTGAGTTCAATTCCTAGTACCTGTATCAGGGTTCTCACATCCATCTATAACTTCAGCTCTAGTGGATCAGATGCCTCTGGTCTTTACAGACATGTATATTCTTAAAAAATTATATGTCATGCATAGTGTCCAGTACTACATATATGCTTCCAGGCCAGAAGAAGCACCAGATCTCACTATAGGTAATTGTGAGCCACCATGTGGTAGCTGGGGATTGAACTCAGAATCTCTCCAGTTATTCTTCAGCACACACACACACACACACACACACACACACACACACACACACAGAGTACTAAAATTAAGGATATATTTTTAAAAGGCTGACCTTTAAGATGGGACAGATAAATGCCACCTGGGACCCCTGTGTGCAGGGGCCCGAGAAAAGGCGGGGCAGGCCCTTCTGGTTGCTGCCCTCAAGGAGAGCTGAAACACAGCCCCCCAGCAGCAACTTCAGGCCTGGGAACAGAGGTAAGACTAACTTTTCTGCTCCAAGTGACCTGCCTGGTGGACTCAGGACTCAGGACACACAGAGGCAAAATTTCTCTGGGACCGGACACTTCCGGTTTTTAGCTGGAGCCCGAACCTCGCTGATCCCGGCCCACAGCTCCCTGCTCCCAAAGCCCGTGGGAGAGAGAGCTCACCGTCCAGACAGGTGGGCAATCCTGAGACTGCAGGGCGGGACAGACCGCCAATACTGCCCACCCTTGCCCACATCCCTGGCCCAAGAGGAAACTGTATAGGGCCTCTGGGAACAGGAAGATGGGGGCACTCAAGTGGCAGGTCCCCTGCAGTCCAGCCCGGATCTGAAGGGACCCGGTCAACAGCTCCCTGCACCCAAATCCCATGGGAGGGAGAGTTAAACCTTCAGAGGGGCAGACACACCTGGGAAGCCAGAAGAAACTACACTTTGTCCACATTTCTGACTCTAGAGGAAAACACCTAGCGCCATCTGGACCCCCTGTGCACAGAGACCCGAGAAAAGATGGGCAGGCCTTTCTAGTTGCTGCCCTCACAGAGAACTGAAACGCAGCCTCAGAGGAGCGACTTCAGGCCTGAGACCAGAGGTAAGACCAACTTTTCTGCTTCAAGTGACCTGCCTGGTGGACTCAGGACACATGCCCACAGGAACAGCTGAAGACCAGTAGACAGGAAAGACTACATGCCTGAAAGCAGAACACTCTGTTCCCACAACTGGCTGAAAGAAAACAGGAAAACAGGTCTACAGCACTCCTGATACACAGGCCTATAGGACGGTCTAGCCACTGCCAGAAATAGCAGAACAAGGTAACACCAGAGACAACCTGATGGCAAGAGGCAAGCACAGGAACCCAAGCTACAGAAACCAAGACTGCATGGCATCATTGGAGCCCAATTCTCCCACCAAAGTAAACACTGAATATCCAAACACACCAGAAAAGCAAGATCTTGATTTTAAATCAAATTTTATCATGATGATGGAGGACTTCAAGAAAGACATAAAGAACTTCCTTAGAGAAATGCAGGAAAACATAAATAAACAAATAGAAGCCTATAGTGAGGAATCACAAAAATCCCTGAAAGAATTCCAGGAAAACACAATCAAACAGGTGAAGGAATTAAAAATGGAAATAGAAGCAATAAAGAAAGCACAAAGGGAGACAACCCTGGATATAGAAAACCAAAGGAAGAGACAAGGAGCCATAGATACAAACATCACCAACAGAATACAAGAGATGGAAGAGAGAATCTCAGGAGCAGAAGACTCCATAGAAATTATCAACACAACTGTTAAAGATAATGTAAAACAGAAAAAACTACTGGTCCAAAACATACAGGAAATCCAGGACTCAATGAGAAGATCAAACCTAAGGATAGTAGGTATAGAAGAGAGTGAAGACTCCCAGCTCAAAGGACCAGTAAATATCTTCAACAAAATCATAGAAGAAAACTTCCCTAACCTAAAAAAAGAGATACCCATAGGCATACAAGAAGCCTACAGAACTCCAAATAGATTGGACCAGAAAATAAACTCCTCCCGGCACATAATAGTGAAAACACCAAATGCACAAAACAAAGAAAGAATATTAAAAGCAGTAAGGGAAAAAGGTCAAGTAACATATAAAGGCAGACCTATCAGAATTACACCAGACTTTTCATCAGAGACTATGAAAGCCAAAAGATCCTGGACAGATGTCATACAGACCCTAAGAGAACACAAATGCCAGCCCAGGTTACTGTATCCAGCAAAACTCTCAATTAACATAGATGGAGAAACCAAGATATTCCATGACAAAACCAAATTTACACAATATCTTTCTACAAATCCAGCAATACAAAGGATAATAAAGGGTAAAGTCCAACATAAGGAGGCAAGCTATACCCTAGAAGAAGCAAGAAACTAATCGTCTTGGCAACAAAACAAAGAGAAGAAAAGCACACAAACATAACCTCACATCCAAATATGAATATAACAGGAAGCAATAATCACTATTCCTTAATATCTCTCAATATCAATGGCCTCAACTCCCCAATAAAAAGACACAGATTAACAAACTGGATATGCAAAGAGGACCTTGCATTCTGCTGCCTACAGGAAACACACCTCAGAGACAAAGACAGACACTACCTCAGAGTGAAAGGCTGGAAAACAACTTTCCAAGCAAATGGTCTGAAGAAGCAAGCTGGAGTAGCCATTCTAAAATCGAATAAAATCAATTTTCAACCAAAAGTCATCAAAAAAGATAAGGAAGGACACTTCATATTCATCAAAGGAAAAATCCACCAAGATGAAGTCTCAATCCTAAATATCTATGTCCCAAATACAAGGGCACCTACAAACGTAAAAGAAACCTTACTAAAGCTCAAAACACACATTGCACCTCACACAATAATAGTGGGAGATTTCAACACCCCACTCTCATCAATGGACAGATCATGGAAACAGAAATTAAACAGAGATGTAGACAGACTAAGAGAAGTCATGAGCCAAATGGACTTAACGGATATTTATAGAACATTCTATCCTAAAGCAAAAGGATATACATTCTTCTCACCACCTCATGTTACTTTCTCCAAAATTGACCATATAATTGGTCATAAAACAGGCCTCAACAGATACAGAAAGATGAAAATAATCCCATGCATCCTATCAGACCACCACAGGCTAAAACTGGTCTTCAATAACAATAAGGGAAGAATGCCCACATATACGTGGAAATTGAACAATGCTCTACTCAATGATAACCTGGTCAAGGAAGAAATAAAGAAAGAAATTAAAAACTTTTTAGAATTTAATGAAAATGAAGGTACAACATACCCAAACTTATGGGACACAATGAAAGCTGTGCTAAGAGGAAAACTCATAGCGCTGAGTGCCTGCAGAAAGAAACAGGAAAGAGCATATGTCAGCAGCTTGACAGCACACCTAAAAGCTCTAGAACAAAAAGAAGCAAATACACCCAGGAGGAGTAGAAGGCAGGAAATAATCAAACTCAGAGCTGAAATCAACCAAGTAGAAACAAAAAGGACCATAGAAAGAATCAACAGAACCAAAAGCTGGTTCTTTGAGAACATCAACAAGATAGATAAACCCTTAGCCAAACTAACCAGAGGACACTGAGAGTGTGTCCAAATTAACAAAATCAGAAATGAAAAGGGAGACATAACTTCAGAATCAGAGGAAATTAAAAAAATCATCAGATCCTACTACAAAAACCTATATTCAACAAAACTTGAAAATCTTCAGGAAATGGACAATTTCCTAGACATATACCAGGTACTGAAGTTAAATCAGGAACAGATAAACCAGTTAAACAACTCCATAACTCCTAAGGAAATAGAAGCAGTCATTAAAAGTCTCCCAACCAAAAAGAGCCCAGGTCCAGATGGGTTCAGTGCAGAATTCTATCAGATCTTCACAGAAGACCTCATACCAATACAATCAAAACTATTCCACAGGGGTTGGGGATTTAGCTCAGTGGTAGAGCACTTGCCTAGCAAGCACAAGGCCCTGGGTTCGGTCCCCAGCTCCAAAAAAATTTTTTTCCACAAAATTAAAACAAATGGAGCACTACTGAATTCCTTCTATGAAGCCACAATTACTCTTATTCCTAAACCACACAAAGACCCAACAAAGAAAGAGAACTTTAGACCAATTTCCCTTGTGAATATCGACGCAAAAATACTCAATAAAATTCTTGCAAACCAAATCCAAGAGCACATCAAAGCAATCATCCATCATGATCAAGTAGGCTTCATCCCAGGTATGCAGGGATGGTTTAATATACGGAAAACCATCAATGTAATAATCCACTATATAAACAAACTGAAAGATAAAAACCACATGATCATTTCATTAGATGCTGAGAAAGCATTTGACAAAATTCAACACCCCTTCATGATGAAAGTCCTGGAAAGAAAAGGAATTCAAGGCCCATACCTTAACATAGTGAAAGCCATATACAGCAAACCAGTAGGTAATATTAAACTAAATGGGGAGAAACGTGAAGCAATCCTACTAAAATCAGGGACTAGACAAGGCTGCCCACTCTCTCCCTACTTATTCATTATAGTTCTTGAAGTTCTAGCCAGAGCAATCAGACAACAAAAGGAGATCAAAGGGATACAGATTGGAAAGGAAGAAGTCAAAATATCACTATTTGCAGATGATATGATAGTATATTTAAGTGATCCCAAAAGTTCCACCAGAGAACTACTGAAGCTGATAAACACCTTCAGCAAAGTGGCTGGGTATAAAATTAACTCAAATAAATCAGTAGCCTTACTCTACACAAAAGAGAAACAAGCCGAGAAAGAAATTAGGGAAATGACACCCTTCTTAATAGTCCCAAATAATATAAAATACCTCGGTGTGACTCTAACCACGCAAGTGAAAGATCTGTACGATAAGAACTTCAAGCCTCTGAAGAAAGAAATTGAAGAAGACCTCAGAAGATGGAAAGATCTCCCATGCTCATGGATTGGCAGGATTAATATAGTAAAAATGGCCATTTTACCAAAAGCGATCTACAGATTCAATGCAATCCCCATCAAAATACCAATCCAATTCTTCAGAGATTTAGACAAAACAATTTGCAAATTCATCTGGAATAACAAAAAGCCCAGGATAGCTAAAACTATCCTCAACAATAAAAGGACTTCAGGGGGAATCACTATCCCTGAACTCAAGCAGTATTACAGAGCAATAGTGATAAAAACTGCATGGTATTGGTACAGAGACAGACAGATAGACCAATGGAATAGAATTGAGGACCCAGAAATGAACCCACACACCTATGGTCACTTGATTTTTGACAAAGGAGCCAAAACCATCCAATGGGAAAAAGATAACATTTTCAGCAAATGGTGCTGGTTCAACTGGAGGTCAGCATGTAGAAGAATGCAGATCGATCCATGCTTGTCACCCTGTACAAAGCTTAAGTCCAAGTGGATCAAGGACCTCCACATCAAACCAGATACACTCAAACTAATAGAAGAAAATGTGGGGAAGAATCTCAAACACATGGGCACTGGAGAAAATTTCCTGAACAAAACACCAACGGCTTATGCTCTAAGATCAAGAATCGACTAATGGGATCTCATAAAACTGCAAAGCTTCTGTAAGGCAAAGGACACTGTGGTTAGGACAAAACGGCAGCCAACAGATTGGGAAAAGATCTTTACCAATCCTACAACCGATAGAGGGCTTATATCCAAAATATACAAAGAACTCAAGAAGTTAGACTGCAGGGAGACAAATAACCCTATTAAAAAATGGGGTTCAGGGGGCCACGTCAGCGGGCGGCGGGGCTGTAGGGGCACCATGCGGCGGCGGGGGGGGGGGCGCTCCTGGCTAGCGCCCTAGCCGCCTAAGCTGGTACCTGGCGCTTGGCGCGCTCCCTGTGGCGTGGCTGGAGCGGCCGCACGAAGCCAGGCTGAGGGCAGAGCTGGGGACGCTGCGGGAGCAGCTGCTTCGGCACAGCCCCTGCGTGGCGGCTCACGCCCTGGACGCCTTCGTGGAGCGGGTGCTGGCGGCCTGACGGCTGGGGCGCGCAGTGTTGGCCAACGCATCGGGACCCGCCAATGCTTCGTACCCCGCGTGGGACTTCACCTCGGCGCTCTTCTTCGCCAGCATGCTAGTCACCACTGTGGGCTATGGCTACAGGACCCCACTGACCGATGCAGGCAAAGCCTTCTCCTTCATTTTTGCACTCCTGGGCTTGCCTGTCACCATGCTACTTCTGACTGCCTCAGCCCAGCGCCTGTCACTGCTGCTCACCCATGCACCCGTCCTGGCTGAGCCTGCGCTGGGGCTGGCACCCGCAGCGGGCAGCCCGCTGGCACCTGGTGGCCCTGCTGATGGTCATAGTGGCTATATTTTTCTGATCCCGGCTGCGGTCTTCGCCTACCTTGAGGAGGCCTGGAGCTTTCTGGATGCTTTCTATTTCTGCTTCATCTCTCTGTCCACCATTGGCCTGGGGGACTATGTGCCTGGGGAAGCCCCGGGCCAGCTTTACAGATCCCTCTACAAGGTGCTTGTCGCAGCATACCTCTTCCTCGGCCTTGTTGCCATGGTGCTGGTGTTGCAGACTTTCCGCCGTGTTTCCGACCTCCATGGCCTCACTGAACTCATCTTGCTGCCGGATCCGGACCCTGCCAGGCTCCACCAGGATGAGGATGACCAGGTGGACGTTCTGGATGCCGGGACAGATCTGCATCAGCATCTCTCTGCTGCCTCCCACGCTAATTAATGCCTCCATCCCCAGGTAGCTGTCGACCTGGACACACCTGGCCTGGGCTTTGGGCCCCATGTGATTAGATCAACCGGAAAGCCCACTCACACTCTCCACTAGGAGGTGAGGAGTAGCGGCTTTGCTCCTGTGTCCTCCGCTCCTCAGGGCCCTGACACAGTCATTTTCTCCTCCTATCTTTTCTCCCATTTCTTCTCAGACTCTGACTGCTTGGGCTTTCTGACTTTGTGAGAGTGGTGGTTTCTATGCCTTTTTGTTTTGTTTTGTTCTTGTTCTTCCGTATCTCACTCTCTTGCATAGTTCATCTGGCACATCCAGTTCTTCTGGGCTCCAACCCTGGGCTCCATTTCAGCCAGTGAGGTAAACTGACCGGCTGGTCCCTTGACAGTGACAAGCTCCAGTGGGCACCGGAAGAGGCAAGAGTAGCCAGGACTGAGGAGTGGACCTGAAATGTTCGGGGTTATCTTTCCTGGGGACAGGAACTAACCCAAGACCTGCCAGTCAAGAGAAAAAATGCTCCCTTCTCCTCCGGTGTCTATGGGCCATAGTACCTGTGGGAAGAGGCCTGCAATGGGCCAGCATCTCCCTCAGTGACTTAACAGGCAAGGAACTGACCCAGGATATGAGCCGAGATTCAAGTGGCATGAGACAAGCAGCTTAGCATAGTTCCCGTGGTGATACCATGTCTTTTACTGGGCACTGATGGCCGTGGTCTCTGGAGCCAGTCTTCTTGGGCGTGCCCTGTGACTGGGCCATGTTTCACCAATGCTTTTGGACGGTCACTCTACCTTTCAGACTCTGTCTCCTAAATGGTGACCATAATAACACTTACTCTAAAAGGCGACCTCAACCAGTAGCACATGCCTGTAACCTGAGCTGAAGCAGGAGGCTTGAGAGTTCAAAGGCAGGATGCCATACTCAGCAGGAGCCAGGCAATAAAACAATGTAAGCAATAAAATTATAATGATGATGATGATGGTGGTGGTGGTGGTGATGATGGTGATGATGATGATGATATGTTCAATGGAATATAGTGCCAGGCTTAAAGGAACATGAGAGTAGGCTATAGAAGGACATATAACCCTCAGGGCTGGGACTTATTTTATTTATACAATATATCACTTAAAGATTTTGGCCGGGAAAAAAAAAAGATTTTGGTGGGCTGGAGCAATGACTCAGCGGTGAAGAGCACAGACTGCTCTTCCAGAGGTCCTGAGTTCAATTCCCAGCATCCACATGGTGGCTCCAAACCATCTGTAATGGGATCTGATGCCCTCTTCCGGTGTATCTGAAGACAGCGACAGTGTACTCATATACAGAAAAAAATAAATCTTTTTTAAAAAAGAAAAAAAATGGGGTTCAGAGCTTAACAAAGAATTTACAGCTGAGGAATGCCGAATGGCTGAGAAACACCTAAAGAAATGTTCAACATCTTTAGTCATAAGGGAAATGCAAATCAAAACAACCCTGAGATTTCACCTCACACCAGTGAGAATGGCTAAGATCAAAAACTCAGGTGACAGCTGATACTGGGGAGGATGCAGAGAAAGAGGAACACTCCTCCATTGTTGGTGGATTGCAGACTGGTACAACCATTCTTGAAATCAGTCTGGAGGTTCCTCAGAAAATTGGACATTGCACTACCTGAGGATCCAGCTATACCTCTCTTGGGCATATACCCAAAAGATGCCCCAACATATAAAAACACACGTGCTCCACTATGTTCATAGCAGCCTTATTTATAATAGCCAGAAGCTGGAAAGAACCCAGATGCCCTTCAAAAGAGGAATGGATACAGAAAATGTGGTGCATCTACACAATGGAATACTACTCAGCTAACAAAAACAATGACTTTATGAAATTCATAGGCAAATGGAAGGAAAATATCATCCTGAGAGGGGTAACCCAATCACAGAAAAGCACACATGATATGCACTCATTGATAAGTGGATATTAGCCCAAATGCTTGAATTTCCCTAGATGCACAGAACACATGAAACTCAAGAAGGATGACCAAAATGCGAATGCTTCACTCATTCTTTAAAAGGGGAACAAGAATACCCTTGGGAGGGAATAGGGAGGCAAAGTTTAGAAAAGAGGCAGAAGGAACACCCATTCAGAGCCTGCCCCACATGTGGCCCATACATATACAGCCACCCAATTAGACAAGATGGATGAAGCAAAGAAGTGCAGGCCGACAGAAACCGGATGTAGATCTCTCCTGAGAGACACAGCCAGAATACAGCAAATACATAGTCGAATGCCAGCAGCAAACCACTGAACTGAAAACGGGACCCCCATTGAAGGAATCAGAGAAAGGACTGAAAGAGCTTTTGAAGGGGCTTGAGACCCCATATGAACAACAATGCCAACCAACCAGAGCTTCCAGGGACTAAGCCACTACCCAAAGACTATACATGGACTGACCCTGGACTCTGACCTCATAGGTAGCAATGAATATCCTAGTAAGATCACCAGTGGAGGGGAAGCCCTGGGTCCTGCTAAGACTGAACCTCCAGTGAATGTGATTGTTGGGGGAGGGCGGTAATGGGGGGAGGATGGGGAGGGGAACACCCATATAGAAGGGGAGAGAGAGGGGTTAGGGGATGTTGGCGCAGAAACTGCGAAAGGGAATAACAATCGAAATGTAACTAAGAAATACCCAAGTTAATAAAGATGGGGAAAAAAAGATGGGAGAGATAGTAGAATTATTAGGTGAAAGACTGGAGGAGACTTGGACATCACACATCAAAATGTTAATTGTAAGTTAAATGTGGAGCAGAGGTTGGGACAGATCTGTTCCTAGGATGAGCAGAGAAGTACTCTGACCACAGCCCTCTAACTGCAAGCTAACTGAGTTGAGGCTTTGGGTCATGAGGAGCATGAAGCCAGAAATGCAAGTGGACTGATCCAACTGCAGTTTTTCACAAGGCAACTAGCACAACCTCTGTAAATTAGTATCATGTGTGGAAGGAAGCTGGGAGGAAGACTTTTTTTTTATAGATGATAAGGGATTTAGTCTTAAGATGTTGGTATGAAGAACAGAGTCATCAAAGTCGCTGAAGATAATGGAGACTGTGAGGTGGCTACCAAAGAATGGTTCAGGAGTAATCACCAGTGTTCACATGTTGGGTAGATAACAGCACTGAGGCACAGAGGAAAAATATTCTTTTTTTTTTTTTGGTTCTTTTTTTTTTTTTTTTTTGGAGCTGGGGACCGAACCCAGGGCCTTGCGCTTCCTAGGTAAGCGCTCTACCACTGAGCTAAATCCCCAGCCCCGAAAAATATTCTTTTAACGAAATGTGTATATTGAAACAATTGAAAAAATGGTATGCTAAGTTTAAAATAGCCCATGAACCAACAACAACAGCAACAACAAAGAATGAAACATTTCCAGCACTCATTGCTCTTTTCATTGCTGTGAGCAACTTAAGAGTTTATTTTCACTCACAAATTGAGTGTATATTGTCCATCACGGAGGGGAAAGCACAGTGGCAGGTGTTTAAGGCAGCCACACCCAGGAAACAGATACAGAGACAGATGAATTCTAGTGCTGAGTTCTGTTTCTCTTTTTTCCTGTGTGTGTGTGTGTGTGTGTGTGTGTGTGTGTGTGTGTGTGTGTGTATTTATGTGGGGGGATGTGTACCTGAGTGCAGTTGCCTACAGATGTTAATAAAGGGCTTTGGATTTTCAGGGAGCTGGTATTACAGACAGTTGGGAAGTACCTGATATGGGTGCTGGAAACTGACCTTAGGTCCTCTGAACAAAGAAGAAACACTCTTATGTGCTGAATCATCTTTCTAGCTCCTTTTCCCCTTTTACCCAGTTCAGGACTCCAACCCATGGGACAGTGCCACCTTTATTTAGGGTGAGTCCTCCCTCCTTAGTTAAGTCTCTCTGGAAATATTCTCATAGACATTCCTAGAAGTCTTTTAGGTAATTCCAAATCCAGTCCACTTGACAATGAAGATGAACCAGCCCAAGTGTTAATGGAATCTAGGCGAAGGTGTTGCTGGATTTACAGGATGATTTTCTGTTTCCCAGGTGCTTGCCCTGAGACCTAAGCCTTCTGGATCTGCCTCAGGCAGGCCCAACTCTATATGGGAACAAAGCTGAGCTCCAGGTTTAAAATCTCCCTTCAGCTTATTCCGTGTTCTGGAGATCTTTATGCCATTGTCAGTGTGCTCTCAAAGTATAGTGGGACTCTGGTCGCTTCTTTCTTCTTTGTGATACTGAGAATGATTCTGCTGTATCATATTGATGTACTTTGCCACAGGCCCAAAGCTATGGCCAATTAGCAAGCTGAAAGCTCAAAACCTGTGAGCCATAGCAAACATCTTCTCTGTATAACCTGGTTGTATCAAGCATTTTCTTACTGTAATAGGAAGCTGAATAACAATGACCAAAGCAAAGGAAAAAATAACTATGGAAATCATTGGCATAGGGCTAGAATATGGTTCATCAGTAGTACTATATTTGTCTTCCAAGCATGCGAATATGATTAGATGCAAGCTTGATATCCAAAACTCATGTAAAAAGCTAGGCCTAAGACTAGAGAGATGGGTCAAAGGTTAAGAAAATTCTGTACTTCCAGAGGACCCAAGGTGGGTTTCTAGCACCCAAATGTTGGTTCACAACCATCCGTACCTCCAGAACCAGGAGAGCTGACATCATCTTTTGACCTCTAAGGGCATTCACATGGCACATAAATGCATGCAAAACATTCATACATGCAAAATAAATAAACCTCTAAAATAAAAACCTGGGTCTGATGGTGCATTTTTGTAATTACAAGTGAGCTTCAGGCTGAGAGAGGTCTCAAACAAACAAACAAACAAACAAACAAACAAACCCAAAGTGGATGGCTCCTGAGGAATGACATCTGAGATGGTCTTCTGGCCTTCATATGCACATGGGCATGTGTGCCTAAACACACAAGAACACACACACACACACACACACACACACACACACACACACACACACCATGGGGAGACAGTTCAAGTGTCAAGACTGAAGACTGGATCTCTTACCTATATAAGTGGTGTGGTAGCCCATCTGTAATCCAGGCACACAGAAAACAGACCTTGGAGCAAGCTAAGTAGCTAAACTAACTACTTAAGTGTAAGTAACTACCCAACTGACCAGCTCTAAGTTTGAGTGTGAAACTGTCTTTCCATATATAAGGTGGAGAGTCATTTTTTTAAAGATTTATTTATTTATTTTATGTATGTAAGTACACTGTGGCTGTCTTCACACACCAGAAGAGGGCATCAGATCTCATTACAGATGGCTGTGAGCCACTATGTGGTTGCTGGGAATTGAACTCAGGACCTCTGGAAGAGCAGTCAGTGCTCTTAACCGCTGAGCCATCTCTCCAGCCCAAGGTGGAGAGTCATTGAGATGGACACTTGATGTCTACTTTTAGCCTCCACATATATATATACACATGTATCTGTGCATTACCATGCATGCGTGTCCTCACATATAGAAACACACACACACACAATCCCTAATCTCCCCCAACACAAGCAAAACAAGTTCATTTGGATGGTTATTCAATGAGTTAAATTCTACTCCTGAATACAAACTCAAAGTAATTTTAAAAACACAAAACAGATGTCTACATAAAGACCTATACACCCACATTCATAACAGTCACACTATCCAAAAGGCAGAAACAGTCTAAACATCTATCACGAAACAAATGGATAAACAAAATATGGTATATATAAACAATGCAGTATCATTTGGCCATACAAAGGAAGGAAACTCTGATGTATGGTACAATATGGATGAACCCTGAAGATATTCTGCTAAGTTAAAAATGTCAGACCTGGACACAAAAGGCCACATGTTGTATGATTCCATTTATATAATTTAACATGGCACTTCATAAGAGCTGCTTTGACCTAGCTTTTAGTTGTGGCTAAAATCTTTGTCTTTTGTAGGTAGTTTGCCAAGCCCCCATTCTTTTTTTGGGGGGGCTTTTAAAAATATTTTATTAGATATATTTCTTTACTTACATTTCAAATGTTATTCCCCTTCCCGGTTTCCTGTCCATAAGCCAATATCCCCTCTCCCATATGGGTAGTCCATCCATTCATCCCCCTTACTGCCCCTCCATATTCCCCTGCACTGAGGGTCCAACCCTGGCAGGACCAGGGGGTTCCCCTTTCCCTGGTGCTCCAACAAGGCTATTCTCTGCTACATATGCAGTTGGAGCCCTTGGTCCATGTATATATAGCCTTTTGGTAGTGGTTTAGTCCCTGGAAGCTCTGGTTGGTTGGCACTGTTGTTCTTATGGGATTGCAAGCTCCTTCAACTCTTTCAATCCTTCCTCTAATTTCCCCCAGGAGGGGTCCTGTTCTCAGTTCAGTGGCTTGCTGCTAGCATTGATTTCTGTATTGGACATGCTCTGGATGTTTCTCTCAGGAGAGTTCTTTACCCGGTTCCTTTCAGCATGCATTTTTTAGCTTCATCAATCTTATCTAGTTTTGGTGACTGTGTATATATGGACCACATGTGGGCCAGGCTCTGATCCAAGCCCCCATTCTTACTATGTCCCATATTAAGGTTCCAGTCTCTTGGGCCACTAAATACTCACTCCCGCCTACTTCCAACCAGGTTCTCAATCAGGGACTAGATCCCCAAAAAATTGGTGGCTTCTACTAGCCAACCCACAGGGAACTCACCCAATTCCTGTTATGGACATGATATCCTAACAGTTTCCTTGTCCCTAAATGCCCCCTCCATGTTGCCCCACGTGGCTGATTTCTCTCATTCAGTGACCAAATATGAGAATTCTTGTTGCCTTTAATTTACCACGATGTCACGAATTCCCAAACCTTTATAAAGTGAATGAGTCCAAAAGAGGCAAATTCATAGCCAGAAAGCTGGGCTGAGAGACCAGATATAAAAAATAACTTAGTGGATTCAGGGGTTTCCTCATGGGACAATGAAAATGCTCTAGAACTAGATAGGAAGCCTGAGCAGCACAGTTAAAGCACTGAATATCACTTAATAATGTCCTTTAAAATTGTGCCTTTAATTAAAACAATTATGTTATTATTTTATGTGTATGGGTGTTTTGCCTGCATGCATGTCTATATATTAGTGCACTCCTGTTGCCCACAGAAACCAGAAGTGGGTACTGGATCCCCTGGAATTGCAGTTATATATGGTTGTTGAGCTGCCATGTGGGTGCTGGGAATTGAATTTGGGTCCTCTGGAAGAACAAGTGCACATAACCTCAGAGCCATCTTTTCAGCCCTGCAAACTGTGTCCTCTTGACTTTTTTTTTTTTAAGCAAGGAGGGAAAAGAGACAGGGGAAATGGTTCAGTGCTTACTTAGCAAGTAGGAGGATCTGAAGTAGAGAGCGATTAAGACCCACATTGACTTCTGGCCTCCCTGCATAAACATGCATAGAGCTTACATGCAAATGTACACATTCAAATAAGGAGGGACAGGGGTTCTTTCAATTATTTGGATGCCCACAGGCTACATGTGCATTTCATTATGGACACTCTGTAACACTTATGAGGTGTGGAAATGATCCAAATTTACAAGGGTTTTGGATTAAAATGGTTGTTTTTGAAAAAACAACATGATCCAGGGAGATGGCTCAGCAGGTAAAATCACTAGTCATGCAAGCGTGACAACCTGGATTTGATTCATGGAACCCACATTTTAAACAAACAAAACATATAATGGTGTGAATCTGTAATCTCAGTGCTCATGAGGTAAGAGAAGAATTGTCTGGTAGTCTAGCCTGAAGTATGCAACTCAGCAGAGACAAGAGAGACTCCACCTTCAACAAGATGTTAGGTGAAACTGACTTCCAGAAATTGTCCTCTGATCTTGTGTGTATCCTGTTGCATTCTCTCTCACAGATATACCAAACAAAAATAACATAAATGTGCTTGTTCACTACCACAATGGCACCACAATGACATTATTCCTATCAGAAAATTCAGAAGCAAGGGGCAGTTTACCCCTCCTCACATTTGCTGTTATGTTGTCCTAGAGCCAGGCCCATGTTCAGAATTTTACCTGTGGAGGATAGACCCATTGGAAGTGTCACACGAGGATGATACACAGCAGTGTTTGAGACCTACTCCCTAAATATCAGTCATGATTTCAGCTCTTGCAAAGACACAACAAACCCTATCCTCATGAAGATCCCAGGTAACTCCTAGGTAGCTCCATTCTTCTGGGTGTTATGTCTGAGTTTATGTGTGTGTATGTGCGTGTGCGTGTGCGTGTGCGTGTGCGTGTGTGCATTTGGAAGAAGGAAGCTTGGTAGAACTGAAGAACAATTGGACTGTCTATGTTGCGGATCTCCAGAACACAGAATAAGCTGAAGGGAAATTTTAAGCCTGGAGCTCAGCTTTGTTCCCATATAGAGTTGGGCCTGCCTGAGGCAGATCCAGAAGGCTTGGGTCTCAGGGCAAGCACCTGGGAAACAGTAAATCCAGCAACATCTTCCCCTAGGCTTTAGTCCTGCTAAGGGTCTTGATCACAGGCCAGCAGTGGCTTCTTCAAGCCCTCTTTGCATGGACCAAGGAAGGAGGAAGGTGAGGAGAGGGCTGTCTACTGCAGGCACAGTAAGCCTGGCAGAGAAAAGGACCTGTAGGCCCATCCTACATGCTACCACGAGGTGGGGTGCTTTCCCTAGATAAAGGAACCAGAAATCCACCAAATAAACAGCAAGGAAAACAGTCAGAATCCTCTTTAGTCACATCACAGCGGAGAATTTGGGCCTTTTCATCCAGAAGGAGGGCTATCAGGTTACTTAGGGTAGAACTTTTCCTCTAGCAGCTCTTGCCCCAACTACATCTTTCAGCCCTGCATGCTGCTCCTGAGGCAAGGCTCTACTTAACTGCCCTACTACCACCTTACTAGAGATGGATGGCTAAGGAGCCTTGCCTGCCAAAGCCCTGAGGGAGCTCTCTTGCAACTACTGGCCCCAAGCTTAGTTCTAGGAGGAGGGGGCCATTAGAGGGCCACTAACCATGGATGCTTGCTGAGGGATCCTCTGAACAGGTAGGTCAGATCTTGACCTTTTCTGCCCACAGTCTGAACCAAGACTGTCACTCAGAGTAAACCCACACAGCCCATTTGTCTCCTCCTTTCCCAGTTCCTCCCTTAGCTGCAGTCATGAGTCAGAGCATGCTTGCCTCAGGGCCTTTGTACCAGCTATTCCTTCTGCCTAGAATATTCCTCCAAAACAGAAACATGTGCCTTATTCTTTTATCACCTTCAAGTTTGGGCAGAAATTTTCTAGTTCCAGCACCTAAATTTGCAACTGGGCTTCCCCTTTTTCAGCTCTTACTAGCTTTCATTCAACCCATGTAGTCGATAATCTAAATGGCCTGTGCTCTGTCACTAGAACTCCAACCATAAAGGGGAGGATTTTTTCCCATCTCTTTTGATAGACCTCAGACAATTCTGTCACAACCTGGTTTATAATGGTTCTTGACAGATCCTTATTAGGTGGAACTAGTCATAACTAGTACTGCAGGGAAGCGCTAGGCACAATTCCCTGTTCAGTTCAGCTTTATTCACTCCCTTACCTGTTCTCCCACCTTCCCTCTGTCTTTCCTTCCCTCTTTCTTTCCTTGGCTTCACTAAGCTTTTTGCTCTTCCCTGGAAGAGCAATCAATGAACACTCAACACACACTGTGGAAAGGCGCAACTCTCCACTCCTGAGAGCCACAGGTTTATGATTTTGACAGCCTGTCCCAGTCTGGGGGCTGTCAGGGCTTGTGCCTGTGGGCTATTTCCCAGGTGCCCCTGGGTAACAGTGCCGTGACCTCATAATTGGGGCTTACCCAGACTTCCCACACCCAGAGGTATAAAATCTAAATTACCTGGGCAGATCAGCTGTGCAATGCTGTCGTGTCAGCCCCAGGTCTGAAAATCAGAGGAGAAATACTAAAATAAGTCTTCAGTTTCCCTGCTCCCCCAGCTTCCCCAGCTCCCACCTCTGCCCAGTTCCTCTTCCCAAGGCACTAGCAAACAGAATCCCTGAAAGATCCTGCCCAGCTCTTTCAGCACTGTCCCATTGCCCAGGGCTTCCCCAAACGTCCCCACTACAGCCCCTCCGTCCATCCTCAGGCCACCTGTGTCTTCCCTTCCGCACTCCTGCGGAGACAGGCCAGTGATCTTTAGAGCTTCCCTTCTCCTGCCTGCCTGTTTACCTACCTGCACGCTAGGCAGCTTTGGCTTTCTCTCCGCACCCCTAGATCAGGTAAAAACCCGAAGCCAAGGATGCTGCCTCCAAGAAGCTCTCCAGGGAGGTATCCTGGAGAGGTTCTGAGCTTTCAGATGGCTGTCGGTCTCACCTTGTTCAGGAGGTTCGTCCTGCGTGGCCGACCCTCGGCCAGGTCCTCTGCTGCGGAGGAGGAGCAGGGCGCGCAAGCAGGCGTGCCTGGGGCGGGGGTGACGACGGCGGCGTGGGAACGGGGCGCAAAGGGGGGACACGGAGCATGCGCGGCGCTGCAGGAGGGCGGCTCAGCCCACTCCCGCCCCACTTAGGCGACTGGTCTCACCCTGGACACTTCCATTTTCTGTCTGGGCTCCTCTGAAGCAGTCTGATTGCAGTGGTCACAATATGGTAGTCCTGAAGCAACAAAAGAGACCCCTGTTGACTCACATCATTAATGAAACACCTCCCATGAATCAGACCACTGAACATTCCATCCATCCATCCATTTCTCTAGCATGAAGTGGCCAGGCCATGGTCTAGTAAGGGACTGTTCCTGTGAACAGGAAGGACAAGGACCAGAAAGGGAGCAGAGGGCATGAAGGGGGACCTAGAATAATGACAAGGTAGAGAAGGAGAGAAAAGAGAAAGTACAAGAACTGGTGATAAACTACTGAACACAGGGTCTTTTTCTCAGGTTATCCGATGTAGTCAGAAAGCCAGTCCCCCAGCATAGGCATTAGGGTTACCATTTTCCCATAGATCATCATCCACATGGTAGAATCAATATGGGAAACTGAGGGCTGGAGTTCTATACTTCTTTCTGGAAAGTTATGAGATCTCCCAAGAAAAGTTAGTATGAAAAGAGTAAAACATAAAGAAAAGAAGATCAACCATATTATCGGTGCTACCAAAGCCTCCCAACCCTGGCTTCTAGGAACTGAGCTGTATGTTTCCTTATAAAGCTGAGCAGGGTCTTCTGTCTTTAGATGGCCTTGAGATCAGGCAGGGTCCAGGGCAAGGAGACCTCTGCAAGCCGGTGATCCTAGGATAAGGCTGTCCTATGTCCCATGCCTGGAGGAAAAGTTAGGACCCCCTCACCCCACCCCGCCAAAATGCTCCTGGTAGTGTAGAGTGGAGACTGAAGGGGGACAAAGGCAAGCATGGCTTTGGAGCCCCTTTCCTGGAATAGGCTGGGAGGACCCCAGGGACCCTCAGCTGTGGGTTTCAATGAAAAGATGCCTGCTCACTGGGACTGCTGGACAGGTGTACCCAGGTCTGTGCCCCAGAGTAATGTGAGCACCCCCTTATTCCCAGTATCTGTGAATGTGGCCACACACAAGAGACAGATCTTTGAGGATGTTGTCCCCTTAAAGATGGAGAGACACTATCACCCTGATGATCCAGGTGGCCCCAAGTCCAGTGACAGAGGTCCAGAGACACACAGAAGGAAAAGGCAAGGTGGTAGGGGTGTGTGGCCACAGCCAAGGGACAGGTGGAACTGCTAGAAGAGGTGGGAAGGGTCCTCCCTCAGCCCCTCTAAAGGATGTCACTGACTTTAGACTCTAGAGCTCTAGAGCTGTGGGAGTCAGGTCCCTTCCAGGCTCTGCTCATCTGCTGTCCACCCCAAGATACTACTCATCCCTGAGGCGATCAGGGGACCTTAAAGTATTTTAAGGACAGTTTGATCTGGGGGCCAGTGCTCTTTGTGCCCACAACTGTTAGGGTCACTAAACTGGTGTGGAGACCGCCTTGGCAATGCCCCTCCCTTTGGCTTTGGCCATTCCAAGGAGCCTGGGCAACCATTCTGGTTTATTACAAGTGAGTCATGAAGTCCAGCCTCCATTTCAGAGAGCAGAATTAAGAGACAGCTCGTGAAACTTGTGTGAGTTCTCTCCTACTAGGTATATTCCAGATACCAAACTCAGGTCATCAGGCTTGTCAGAAAGCATCTAAACTTGCTGAGTCATCTTGTTGGCCCTAAAATAATACTTTTAGACACATGTGAAGCTTCTGTTTTAGGTGCCATGAGTGATTTAAATAAATAATACTTGAAGCCAATGCATTAGTTATGTTTTTGTTGCTGTGTGTTGGTTTGAATAAAAATGTCTTGTATATTTGAATGCGTAGTCATCAGGGAAGGATTTTCTGAGTAGGTACGGCCTTTTGGGAAGAAATGTGTCACTGGGTGTGGGCCTTGAGGTTTCAAAAGCTCAAGCCAGGCCCAATATCACTCTCTTCCTGCTGCCTGTGGATCTGGATATAGAATTCTCAGCTACCTCTCCAGCACCATGCCTGCCTGCATGCCACCTTTCCCCCACCACGATCAAACTGGACTAAACCTTTAAAAGTATAAGGAAATTTCAATTAAATGTTTTCTTTTATAGGAGTTTCCATGGTCATGGTGTCTCTTGACAGCAATATATCACTAAGACACTGTGATTAAAAACACTATGACCAAAACAACTTATGGACTAAGAGAGTTTATTATAGCTTATGGTTTCAGAAGGCTGAGAGTCCATCATATTGGGAAAACGTAGTGATAGGAGCAGAAAGCTGAGAGCTCACATCCTCAACAGCAAACGTGAAGCAGAAAGAATGAACTGGAAGCAGCATAACACAAAGCATAATTTCAAAGCTCACGTCATATGTTTTTTAGCAACACTCTACCACCTAAATCTCCACGAACAGCACCACCAGTTGGGAACCAACTCAATACTGCAGACTGTGAGAAACATGTTTTCACTCAAATCATCACAGACAGTTTGTGGGCTCTTTCAATCGTACAGTCCCAAGTGTTCTTGTTAAACTTAAATCATAGCTGAGTATGGTGGCACAGGCTAGTAATCTTAATACTTGGGGGGAAGAGGAAGGGGCAATAGCTGCAAGCTCATGGTCATCATGGGCTATAAAGTGAATTACAGGCAAGTCAGGGCTTTAAAGCAAGATTGTTGAAAGCAGCAATGACAACCAACCAACCATATAATAAATGAAACATATTAAGTCAGCTTGTGTTGGTTTTCTTCTTTAGGAGAATTGTTTCCATTGCCTTGTGTGTTTGAATGCTTGGTGTCCAGTTGGTGGAACTGTTTGGTAAGGATTATGAGGTGTGGCCTTGTTGGAGAAGGTGTGTCACTGGTCGTGGGCTTTGTGGTTTCAAAAGCTCGCACTATTCCTTTGCTCTCTGCTTTCTACTTGGATCAGTATGTGAGCTCTCAGTTGTTGCTCCAGCCACCTGTTGCCATTCGTTACTCTGCCATCTTAGATCCCAGCCCTCTGGAACTACAAGCCCAATTAACCTCTTTCATTTGTAAGTTGCCTTGGCCATGGTATTTTCTCACAGCAGTACAAACCTAAGACTGAAACTGGTGCCAGGGAGTGGGCTATTGCTGTGGTAGACCCATCCATGGTGTTTTTTGACAGGTATGTGGAAGACTTTGGAACTTTGAGGAATGTGGTTGAATTCAGTAAGTGGGGCTTGATGAGCCATCCTAAGAGGAGCTTGGAAGACAATAGGGCTAAGAACAATGTAAATTATAGAGGCCCAGTTTAAGAGCTTTCAAAAGGGACTAGAGACCATTCTCATGATATTTTGGCAAAGAATGTTGCCTTTCACTCTTGTCCCAAGAATATGGCTTAGGCTAAATTGAAAAGTTTTGGATTCACATTGTTGGCAGAAGAGATCTCAAAACAGCCAAATATTAACTCGTTGGATCGTTATTAGTAACCACTCTTGCAGAGTTCTACAGAAAAAAGAGCAATCGGGGCAAAAACAAATAAACAAACAAACACCAAAAAATCCAATCTACAAAATGTACAGGCTGTAGAGAAAAAGAGTATGAGGGAATTTAATGTTGTAACTAAGGCTTGTTCTGAAAGGAGATTTCTGATCCAAAAGGGAGTAAAGGTAATGGTGACTTTAGGGCAAGATCCCACTTTGCTAAGCTTCCAACTTATGAAAGAAAAAGGCTTAAAGCATTTTTTGTTCCACAAAAACA